>NC_091828.1:33250000-33612500 GCF_038994185.2 Dermacentor albipictus | reverse complement strand
GGAGCCCCTCTGGTTGCTTGAAAGTTCCGAGATTCATGCAGCATTAATTAATATCAATATAAGTGACATTTCCTCTGCATATGTTCCAAGTAGTACTTAATGAACAGGATTGTGGAAGTATATGCCTAATGCTGATGCTATTAAGCCAATTTATCAAAAGACATTGCTACCTGATTTGTGTGAAGCCTGTCTGCAGCTCCTTTTTATAAGTTTAGGTGTATAAAAAAGGGTAATATTATAAACCTGATGATAAAGCAGTCATCGTAGAGAGAATCTGGTTCATATTTTAATGTCTGGAACAGGAGCCAGAAATATCACCTATCTCATCTGCCATTGTTAATGATGCGTGGGCATGTCCTACATACATCATTCTTAATCTGCTTCTGAGCCCCCCACCCGGGCCGGGCCCCTTGCTTTAAATCATTGTACAAACAAAAAGAGCATGTAGGTGGCTGTGCTAAGACTTGTTCTTCATTATTGCCTTTCACTGAAAGCCATATGACCCCAAGCTCTTAACAGTATTCCTTTGTCTAAGCAATGCAAATTTGTGTCATCAAGCTTATTAAAAAGAACTGGTCTGCCAAAGGCATTTTCATAGTAGCCTAATAATTTACCCGCAGTTTCTTTGCAAAAGCTACCCAACATCTTTCACCGCATGCCTTGCATTCTTAGACTTTTGTCCTTGCTGTCTAGTTTTGGAATTGCTGACGTGCATCATTTCAGGCGTGCTTTCTAGCAAGATTGGTAGACTTAGCTTTCCGTCAATTGTACAAGCAATACTTGCCAGGTGTGCAGCTTGTGTTCCCCTACTTGATTCTGAAATGAAATACTTGTACACATAGTGGTATGTTTAACATTTTCCGTGCCTTCGACGAGCTAGGTTCGTCCGTGGCTTTTTGCTAAAAACGGCCAAAAACAAGCTCAGCTCATAAACAGTATTTCGCATTCTCTAGCATTGCCATGGACAAGCCAAGATGTGTCTCAATGCTTAGTCAGGCTTTTGATCGAAGGCAATGCATAATCCATGGGACAGTACAAGAAGAAGCAAATTTATTCTTTCTGAGCAGGTAAAACACGTTGTCAACTGAGGTTTTAAAAATACATTAGCCACTTCTCATCAGAATGAAATGAATTATGGGGTTTTACATGCCAAAACCATGATATGATTACGAGGCACACCGTAGTGGGGGATTCCGCATTATGACCATCTGGGTTTCCTTAATATGCGCCAAATGCACAATACATGGGTGCCTTTTCATTTCGCCTCCATCGGGGTAACAGTGCGACATGGAAGGGGATAAAAAAGCGCTTGGTAGTACATACTGCACGAGTGTGCTTAACTGAGCTGGTTAGTGCACGTTTATAATTGAATTTACCAGTGCTGAAGAGTGGCGGAGAGAAGACGACAGACAGCGTTTGAGGGTTGAAGCCTCAAAACACCGTAAATAATTCAATATAGTAGCTTCTTTACAGCCACTTTTGTTTTCCAGGAGGATACTATGCCTTGATGTCACGACACAGTATATGGTCATGTGGGAGCAAGACATTACGATGTTATGACACTCGCTCTAGCTCATTCAGTCGTCCACTGTGCTGCTACATTGACCTTCAAAATTTGCAGTGCACAAGTCGACTGAGCTAGCCGGAGGCCTCAAGAGAGTGTCAAAACATTGCAATGTCCTTTTCTCACATGACCACATACTGTGTTGTGATGTCACTACATAGTATCCTCCCAGAAAACAAAACTGAAACCGGCTCCAGGAAAGCTATTATACTAAATCACGCCACTCCAAGGCTTGTTATTATATTTTTAGAGCTCTAAAGCCTTAATTTAATGAGAGAAAAAAAGGAATAATTGAAGATATCATGTCAGTACCTCTCCAAATGGAACTTTGCAGACAATGTTCGGCCTAAAGTGTATTGGGTGCTTTGAATAAGCATTTATGGTCTTAGGATGTGTTGTAAATGCCAAAGAAAAGTCGAAGGGGGACAGCCCCCGGGCATAGTTTTGTTGGTAAAGTACTTTATTTAAAAAACCTGAAGGAGCTAAGTAACATCTTTTTGGTGCAAATATTGGCTTGCATAGCTGTAACTGACACAACAATTGTTGAAGCTTGAAGCAGCATCGACTGTGTCACGGGCACTCAAGCAGTGGGCATTCCTTCTCTGGACAAAGACCTAGAGTGAGGGGGCAGGGTAGAATTGAAAAATATTGCCGTCCATTATGAATGCAAGGACATACTTTATGTTATGCACAACATACGGTATCTGTCAACAATAAACTTGCGCACAGTCATAAAATACAGATATGCCTTCTCGTGGATAGACATACATGGCTGCCTTATACATGACATTTAGCATGACAGCTATTTGGCTTTGCCAAAGTATGCAGTAGTCTAACAGCCATGCAAGACTGTATGGCAAAATCTATGCAAATTAAAGGGCAGGCTATTGCTTCATGTCAAGATAACTTGATTCAGTACAATACCAGTGCAATTTATATCTCGGTATATCTGCCCAAAATAGAACCTATTTACACATTGCACTTCTGCCCACGTTAACTCTCACACTACTGCACACAAATGTTAATGTTCTTTTCTTTCCCATTGCCGAACTCCTATTTTGTTTACCACTATAGAAGTTTGACTAATTAATAACCTTTCTGCTAAGCAAAAACTGCACACATTGAGCTTATGCAAGCCACAATCCCGATTTGCTCACAAGGAACAAATTCTATTCCATCTATTTCAGGCTGAGTTTGCACAGTTATGCAATTTTGAAGCTGTGTATAATGTTTGATGTATCGTACAGTGGGGCAGTGTTATATTAATATTGTGTTCAAAAGGAAATCCTTTTTCTTTAACATAACGTATTATTTTCACTCTTTTCTTGCATTCAGGTGCTTGAGTTGTTTCCCGCAATTTTTCTGCATTCAATTGCGTGACTGTCTTTCCAAGCTGCCAAGTGCCTTTGCTTCATCCTTGTGCTCCTCTTGACGCCTTCAGTATGATGCCTGTCCGTTTGATCACACACGAAAGTGCAAAAACTCTCCTTTGACTTATCGTTCTGGTTCTGATCATGGCTGCCACACCTTATCTGAAAGAATCCTTGTCTCGTTTTTCTGCAAGCTTCATCCCCCCCTCCCTCTTGCTTTGTTTTGCGTTTTTGTCTTTAGGATAAATGTTTAACATTACTTTAGCAGTGGTGCTAGATGGGCTATCAGTCCCAGTTAAAGGTAAGCTGTCGCCGTCTTCAGGGCAGACACAGCACCCATTGACCGACACAGCATAGCAGACCTGCTGACAGAGAACAGAATGGCTTTTGTGGCACAAATTCAGATTCACCTCCGAGTTTCTGTGCTTCTGGAGCTATGACTGTTGCTTCTGCAACGCATCTGTTTGCTGTGAGAATATCGCTACTAAAGTAGTGTTAAATTCTTGCAGCATTCTTTAGACCGAGTTACTTAGCTTTATCAATGGGCATCCTCTAGTCATGTGAACAAACCCAGCTCTATGGCCTGCTTATTAAAATCCCTGTTGGCTTGGCGGATGTGTAACGTGCTTTTTTGTCTAATTTGGTCAATCGGACCTCGAGCTTCACTTTACTGCAACAGATGTCCAATTCAAAGTATTCACAAGCCTCTACGTCACTCTCGTTGAAAGCAAACTAAGTTGAACTTAACAACTATTTGTGACATAGATGTAAGTATCCTATTACTTTTCTTTGATGTCAGTGTGCAAGAATATTCCCATAATTCTCAGCCACTCAATGTCCCATATTTCAGTCTTTTAGGTCCCTAGGGCACTTGTGAGTACACAGACAAGGATGCTACATAATTGTTAGTAAACACTAGTGATCCTTGCAGTTCCTCCCATCTTTAATGGTGGTACTGGATGCTTTAAGGGCAAAGCTTCCAAATTTCAGATGGGATGACCTCAGCGTTCCAGCCTTGCAGACCTTGGAGAGCCCATCACGATGAAGGCACAGATTATTGGCAGACACACAGCTGGTGGTTTCAAGGGCTAGGCCTGCACGATCAGCCTTCCGATGAGACTTGCTATCGCAGCCTTGTGAGCTATGGAGCAGTCATCGTTGTGGTGGCAAGATAAGTCTGCACTCTATGCGCCATTCACTTCAAGGACTAGGCCTTCAAGATGGATGTCACTGAAGAAATTTATCGTCCCAGCCTTGCAAGCTTTGCAGTTGTCATTGCAGTTGTCCTTCGCATCGATAGGCAGGTCATTGGCTGCTCCAAGGGCTGGGCTGACAGGTTGTGTCATTCACCTCAGGGGGCATCCTGGCTTTGTGAACTTTAGACTGTTGTGCTGAAGGGCAAGGTCAGACAGGAGCTGAAGCAAGCAGAAGGTGCTCCCACCTCCCAAACTTACAGATGACGCCTGCGGCCACAGTACGAGTCCTGGGTATTATGGCACAAAATGTAAAGAATCGAGACAGATGCCATGGATACCCTGATCTTGCTCCTTTAATGGAACTCTAATGTGAACGATCATGATAGAAGAGTGGTGCTATCTTCCTTTTCTGTTTGCAATAGGTATGAGGGCATTCAAGGCAAGAAAACAGGAAAATTAAAGGACCTATTTGTACATATTAAGTAAGGGACTAATCACTGCGGACCACGAAGCCCCAGGTGACAAAAATGAAGGGAATAGCTGGAACATGGATGAAAGCCACATAGGAAGGTTGCCCCATGGATTGTGCTGAAGACATGCAGTCAACACTTCACTGGACCAGGGCAACCAGTCAAAACCTGGCCAACACATCGCTACAAGAGTACGGTTTGTAACTTCACCAGGCTACAGAATTCTAACACAAGGCCTGTGAGCTCCCGCTTCTGTGGCCAGAACACAAGCTTCTCGATATGGTTCCCGCTTCTTTGGCCAAGTGTGCACATTATGTTCGAGATGTCTTGGACCCTTCGGTCAAGCCTGTAGTTGCTGGGGTGAGTGCAGGGCTGCTTCCCTCTTCTCACCTTGCAGCAACAGTGAAATGTTTTTATTGGCTGAACAATACTTTTTTCATTCGCTTTGTTTTGTGCCGCTGCTTTATTTGTTGTAGTCTGCTGTTCACGCCGAAATACCATCTTACTCTCAGCTTCTAACTTAAATCTTTACGATTTACTTCCCCTTCCATGGGTGCATTAAACTTTTATTGCATGTATGCGATGGATTTTTTTTTTTTTTGGGGGGGGGGGGGGTACTATGAGGTTTTTGGAAAGTCACCAATTCCAAATATAAATAACCGACATGATATCTACTGATTATTGGTAGCCATGTGGAAAACAGGCAAACGCAATGAATATGTAATGGCTAAAAAATCACTCCACATAGTTAGATGGTCTGTTGAGATTTTTAGGCCTGCCAAAGTTATAAGAACACGACAGTGCAAGCCATAAAGTACTTAAATTTAGAATATACAAAATAGTATTCGGTTATTCACTATGTTGACTGTTTATTAAATAAAGACTGGCAGATTTTATTCCGTAATGATGCTGCGAACAGCCATGCAGCTCAGTATAGTTGCAGCCGCAATGGGTCTGTGCTGCGCAGAAATGTAAATGAAGTTTATTAATTAAATATTCACATAACATCTGACGAGAACTTAGTTGCCATATACATGCAGCCGTGCAGGTAGGTCTCCATGATCAATGAGCGCAAAAACAATTAGGCCATAAAAATAGCTGGGTGGCTTGTTTTATTCTAAATTGATTTTGCCCATACTACACACAAATGAAAAATCATCACATAATATCTATCTCAATAAGACAAACATAAATGAGGGGGGAAATGGTACGACGAGGAGGACAACAAAGCCAGAAAGATTGGGCTTGGTTCGAAACCTGACAGCAGCTTCAAAGCATGGCCAGAAGGTTGGCCCAGGATGCTAGAAAATATATGTATGTTGGGAAGAGTTCGAGGGCATTGTGGTCAGCTTCATGCTTGATCCATAGTACTATCTGCAATGCGTGTCAATAATTGGCCTCCTGAAAGTTGTTTCCTATGTAAGCATGGCTGTGTATGTTTCAGCTCAAGAACAGGACCTGCTTCTGTGCCTGAATTGACAGGTGAGCACGCTTAATAAACCAGAGCGTGTCAATAGTGTACTGAGCAGGCGTATGTTAGCAGGCTAGGATTTTATTTGTCTTTAGTTATATTTCTCATCATTTCACCTGTTGCACAATGCAGACCAATGAAGGCCCAAACACAAGAGGGAAGATGAAAAAGTGAATGCATACAGGACTTTCTTTAATGGCAAAATGAATGTTTTCTGCATCAATGTCATAATACATACCTGCCAACTTTTTCAATTTCATCACAACAAGTCAGATTTTTAGAGGTTGCTTATAATTCTTCTATAGACACAAATAATTATAATGTGGGCATTTCTTAGGCACTTCATCATCTGCACATGACCATCATCACATCGTGTTCTTCATCTCTTGTGGGGACCCAGCTTAAGATTGAACTGCGCCTTCAGTGTGATCGGTCCACCATGTCTTCGGGACGTATTAAAGGTCATGCTAAATGCTACATCACAGTAACATTTTTTCATTTGCATCTTAGTAAAGGCAAAAACTGATCTTAACGGAATGCAAATATTATCAATGGGCAATTTTCAGAGCCAGACTACTCAGATCCACTCAGGTATTCAGGCTTACTGGCAGCAGTGCCACAATAAAACGGCAGGTAATATTTTGGCTGATGTTACATGAATATTTTGCGAATAAACATCACAAACATTTCTTTTTCTATGACGCAGATTATGTTTGCTGCGAATATAGAGCAGCGTGCCTTTTCCTAGAGCCTCTATAGAATGAAGCCATGTAAGGTTCCCAGAAATGTTGCATAATTCAGTTTCCTAAAATCAGCTTCGCCACAATACGGTCTTGTTATGCAGTGAAGCATATGCAATGTACGACGGCGAAGCATATTATAAAAGTGGAAAGGGGCCACTGTCAGGGACATATAATGTGTTCCTTAAAGTGACAATAAAGAGAAAAATTATTTCTTCTGCATTAGTAAATTACCTTTCTACAACACCAAAAACACCACTCTTACCAGTATAAGATGCTTGGTAGACCAGAAAAAGTGCAAAAACAAAAGACGGGTTGCGACGCCTCCTTAAAGTTCCCAGACCTGGTCGCTGTGACGTCATGGATTTGGACGGTATCTTCTAGGGCCTACTTAAGTACATAACGGTACAGACTGTCTACATTGTGTTCTAAAGGAACCAAATATGAAGTTTTTGGAATTTTTACTCAGCTAACGCTGCCCAAATGCAAAAATATACTTTGAAATCCCTGACGTCACACTGACGCAGCTGTGTCGAGGTTTTGGCGTGAATTTCAAATACTGATACTTCGAACTTCAATTTCACATCTAATAACCAAACTATTGTTTTAAAATGACTGCCTGCAGGGTTCTAAAACAATGCTTTATTAGTCTAAACTGATTCATTGTTTTGCTTTAGTGTCCCCTTAATGATACGTCTGTGCACCCTACGTCTCCTGTCAGTAAAAGCACCAATACACCTATTTATTGTACTAGCAGGCCATCAGAGCTACTTTGGACATGGCTGGGGCAATGTGAGCTGTTATTTCAACTACCTTGCAAGGATGTAGCTATTATTCTAGAAATATTAAACACTTAAAAAACATGAACACTATAAACTTTGGCTTCATAAACAAAACGTTACTTTCTTACAGCTAGGGCCGCACTTTTCATCCCAGAACGTGGGCCTTAAATCTCCACACAAACAGCTTTGAATGGCTGCCAGTAGTTATTACATGTGTCGGTATTTGTAGTATGACAGGAGACAGCAGGTGCGTGCATGTGTAATTAAGGAACACGCATGTCCTGTGACAACAGCCTATTTTCATTTTTGACATGCTTCACCGCGTAACACAGCTGTATTACGGAAAATCTGACTTTAGGAAACCGACTTACACAACATTTTTGGACCCTTGCCCAAAGTCAACCGAATTTCTTGTGCAGAAAACAATTCCCAGAATTTTTTACCATATTTTAGTATTTTATGTCTGCAATGGTAGTACTTTTTGGATTTAAAGTTGAAGAGTCTGTAATACAAATGGTTTGTTTGTGCGTAAAATGTCTATCGGGGTATCTTAAGCACATGTGTAAGCACATGTGGTGCGCACGTCTGTAATTAAGGAACACACATGTCCTGTGACTACAGCTGTATTACGGAAAAACTGACTTTACTTAGGAAACCAAATTATGCAACATTTTTAGACCCTTGCCCAAAGCCAACCAAATTTCTTGCACAGAAAACAATTCTCAGAATTACTATATTTCAGTGTTTTCTGTCTGCAATGGCAATACTTTTTGCATATAAAGTTGAAGAGTCTGTAATACAAATGGTTTGTTTGTGCATAAATTGTCTATTAAGCGCCAAGTAGAACACAAAAGCAAGATGACATACAACACAGAAAAGCTTAAATTTGGCCTGACAGCACAAGATAGCACGAATTTTAGTTCTTGTGTAAATGTCTTTTGACCATAAGTTGAAAAACCCTGTTCACTTAATGTTGAAGATAAAAGCTATAAGGAAAAGTACACAAATTCTTAAGGAATGAAAATGCACAAGGTAGGCTCATCAGAAAGTATAAGCTTTGCCTTTTAGTGAGAGTTTCTTGCAAATGTAAATGTGGTTTGTAATGAGAGCTAATTTTGAATGCTGATAATTTTCTTCAACTATGAGGCCTTTCTTTCGCGGAATTCGTATGGGTTTCCTTTGTAGCGATTGCTACGAACGGGTGGATGTCTGATTTTCCCTTCATTCATTGCTTCTCTCCACCTTGCGGGTTTCCGCAGAACTACTACGTCAAACTCTTGCCTTTGCTTTGTGTTGTCGACAAATTCGACTTCGCCCTGCCATCTGCTAGCCGCCTGGTTAGCTCAGATGGTAAAGCGGCTGCCCCGGAAAGGCGGTGGTCCCGGGTTCGAGTCCCGGACCAGGACGAATTTTTCTTCAACTATGAGGCCTTTCTTTCGAGGAATCCGTATGGGTTTCCTTTGTAGCGATTGCTACGAATGGGTGGATGTCTGATTTTCCCTTCATTCATTATAAAAATTCTATCACATTGAAATCGTTTAATAAGGATCTAGCTTCGCTTTTTCCTCCAAGTTTGGCGTCGGCACCTAACCAAGTAGACGTAGCAGGATACAGCTGTACAATGGACAGGGAAAACGTGAATATTTACAGGACAAAAGACTCCTGCCAGATAGACTTAGCGGAAGGGCTCTGCACTTGTGTGATGGGTGTATTTAATAGCTCATGCAATTCAGAGATGCTCAAACAGTAAACATGTTTAGTACCTCGTAGCGGCATGACTGTCACCTCTAACGCAGGCGAAAAAGATGAGCTCACATGCAGGTAGTGCGAGAATAGATCACGCTAGCGCACTTGACCAAAGCGGCCGCGGTGTCAGCCTGCCCCGAGATCCCGTGGCACCATGGCTGGCTTAAACAAACAGTGGCTACGGCAGTTACTTCTTCGCTCTGCCTCCCTCAAAGTGATGACACAGCTGACCGAGCCCAGCCTTCCCACAACTTGGTGACCAGGACGACTGAGCCCTGCCATGCCAGCATCAGCGCACCGACTTTACCAAGGAGAGTAGTGACGTGGCCTCGCACGGTTTGGCAGAAGTCTTGCGATTGTAGGGGGCATGGGAATTCTACATTGACATGCTGGACATCTGGTTCATCCCGCTAAACAACCATTTCCTTCTTAACAAGGTTCCAGGCTCCGGCTCTCAGCCCCTGCTCTGACTTGTACAAGGACTCGTGGGCAGCCGTCCTTGCTCACTATGTCACCTCGAGCACTCACTCTCCTCCAGCTGGTGCTCCATCACAACAGCTCTCGCCATCTATCGTGTCATTCTGAATATGGTCGTCCCACATCACCTGCTTCCACCCATGCCGGTCGTCGGCATGCGCCGACCCCAGCATCAAACCTCTACGTGGTCCATGAGCTTCCTCCCCCAGCTCAAAGGCAGCTGCTCGACGATTCTTTCCAAGAAATACACTGGGCTAAACGCAAGCGCCTTCGGCTACTTTACAGCTCGTCGCTGTTCTTCCTTAGACGTCCCCACAAGCTGCCCGCTTTCCACTCGGGGCAACTCACTCATCGCCAATTCAGAGGCTCAGCCACCGACTCAACAAGGCGCAAATTTCACTCTCGTTGGCGCGGCGTTGCCACAAGCACAACCTTCGTGATGCACTGAGTGACCACTGCAACCCTGATGCTATCGGCATTCGAGATTCCACTGAAAGCAGCAGCAGGCAAGCTTTCCGATGTTGTGCTCACATCTTCCGCAGATGCATGGCCTACCGAAATTTTGCAGGAGCAACTTTGCCATCTGGTTTCTTCAGCTCGAGAATCACTTCCAAGTCAACAACATGAGTAACCAACACTTGCGCTATCTCCACACAAGTCCCAAGCTGCCAGATGGTCTACTTTTGGAGCTCCGACTTCTACAGGCCCGTGCATCTACGAGTGCCTGTGGCAGGTTGCGATTTCTCACTTTGGTATCATATGTGGCTGCGCTTCACTCACAACCTATGCTGCCTGGTGTATATCTCACAGATTGCGAGAACCCGACACTACCAATGACAACACCGTCTGCACACTTTACCTGGGGGCTTTACCATTGGACTTTATTTCAATTGCACTTCGCACTAGGACATGGGCTCTGTAGCGGCGCGGCTATCACTTCCAACATAGGCAAAGAAGATGGGCTCACGCACAGGCAGAGCAAGAATAGAACATGCTAGTGCACGCGACCTGAACGGCTGCTCCCAATATCCCGTGACACCATGGCTGGCTGGCTTGAATAAGCCTAGTTACCTCTTCATGCTGCCTCCCATAAATTGGTGACCAGGACGACCAAACCTAGCCTTCGCACTTCTTTGTACATACACCTCTGCTCACAGTGCTTCCGTCGCAAGTCTGAAAACATTGTCTTAGCCTGCAAGTCATTATTGCATTCATGTAATTAACAATGAGGACTTGTTAATTTGAATTCCAGCAAAAGGGTTAAACAACTACACAAGTCGGAAATCAAAATGGAGCGACCATAACCAATGTTATGGTAACATTTTGCTGGTAACCCAACATTGTTATGATTAATGTGAAGTGTTGCTAGGCGGACCAACATGTTTGTGTAAAATGAACTATGTGTGTAACAAAAGCAAAAAGACGTCAGTGACTATGATTGTGTGACACTGACAGCATGATTTCTACTCCGGCCATTTGAAGTCAGCTTACAACATGCAGACTGTTGCGTTCTACATGTGTACTGGACGAGCATATGAAAGAGAAGCATGGATTGTCAAGTTATCAGTGATTATGTGTTATACAATCGTACGTACCTATGGCTATGTCATGTGATGTATGTTAAAACAATGATGGCTTCATAGGTTTCTCAGCCCAAAGCAGTTTTTTAAAAACCCATAAGGGATTTCTTCGAAAAAAAAAAGCTTCATAGCTGAAAAAAAATTTTCTCCAGGTCCTGGGATGGAACCCAGGACATTGTGCTAAAGTCAGGTTGATGAGAATTTTCCTTTTCGTGAACCCTCCTTGATTTTGCGGGCTTCCACAGAACTGATTTGCCATTAATCGGTCTTAGGAGCAGGCAAATGGTCGACGGCCCTAACTTTGACCGCCTAAATGCCTTGGGGTAGCATACAACAGTTTATTGGCTACTAGCCTGCTTCTAAGGTCACATGCAATTAAAATGAATTATATTAACTAACACATGCAGGATTGTTTTAATAACATATGCCTCCATGAACTCATGCACTGCCCAAGATCATAACATGCAAAAAGCGCAGTTCACATTAGTAGGCCTTGAAAAGCATGCCAAGATGCACACCATGAAATATATTTGAATTGTTTGAGTGTTTCCTATTATGGCCATTTAATGGGACACTAAAGGCAAATACTAAGTAGATGTTGGCTATTAAAGTAGCATTCCATAAACCTCACAGTGCTTCTTCGATGCCAAGAAGAGATAGTTTACGAGAAAATTGCATCTGAAGGGTTCGCATACCTAGAGAGCAATTCAATTCGCCTGCTCCTGAGGACAGAGTGGCGACGTTGTGCCATCACTGCCCTTCACTTCCATTGGTGAGTAAAACAGTACCCTACAGACGGTGCTACAGTTTTCTGTGCAAAATGCGTAAGCCCGGCCATGTAGCAACCGAGCCAAGACAGAACGTTGGACTCGCCGCTGCAACTGCTCTTGATCAAGTAGCACGGACTGTTCGGGAATCCCGCAACATCACATAAACATCGAATTCTCTAACTTGCAGTTTGTGCGAGTTTCGCGAGCCAGAAAATCCAGCTCAGCACTATGTGATAACGAAACTACTAAAACATGTAAGCGTGGGCGATGCTTTCAAGGGTAACCTCAATGGGTTCTTTTTTCTAAATATCAAATAGAACTAGACGAATAGCATTTTCTTTCATCTTATAATGCAATGCAGCAATCTTTTTATTACTACTAGATAAGTCCTAGCGACAGAACTTTAATGAGGAGTGCCTTCATCATCGGGCTGGTACTTTAATGTGCTGGGGCAGCCTCTAATTGTGTATTGCAGTTACTTCCGTTCATCAATTACTGAAGCTCTGTTCGCAATAACAGTGATGCCTTCGACGTTTTCGAGCACTAATCTATTACTTTAGCTTGACTTAATAATTGCCTTTAGTGTCCCTTTAGACACTAGTCCCTCTGACCTGCATAGGACTTGCCACAGCAGAGAGGTATTGCACTGATAACCCCCACAGCACAACACACAAAGTGCTTGGCATGGTTCTTTGTACATCCTTGTCTCTCAGTACTCGTGTTACAAAGACACAATTGGGCTAATCACTTCGGTGCGGGAGAAACCATTGGGGCACCATATCTACTAGTCAAGTTTTTCAATTTGTGGCTAATTCTGAGCACATATGGCACGAAGTCATATCTAGTGATATCTGTTCTTCTTATGTGCGATGGTGCGTCCTAGTGAGGAACGCTTCACCTTTCAAAGAACAGATTTGGTAACGGCATGTACAACCAATTGAGTAAGTGGGATTTCAAATGCCTGTTCATTTGATCAAATCACATCAACAGGCCACTTGCCCCAATTGGGCAAATGGCCAATAAACCATCATACCCTGTCTTAGGGCATCAAGGGGCAGCCGAAGTCAGAGCCCTTGAACAGTTGCCTGCTGATGTATTTTATGATGCCTGCAGTTAAGACGTCTGCTGCTGTGGCTGTGAGTGGTAGTGGCTTATGCCAAGGGGATGGGAGGGTGAGTGCCACAGTAGCTGAATTGGTAAGGCACTACATGCCTAATGAAGGTGGTGTGGATTCAGCTCCTACCTACAGCAAACTATCTTTTCGTCCACTTTCATTTCCCTTATCCATACTATTTATAAATTCCAAAAATGCATATTTAATTTACCCTATGCTTTCTCCGAGTTCATTACCTATTTTCGTCATCTGGTCAAACAATTATGGCTCAGCTCAATAAAGGCTAATTCAGCTTGGAAGATAAGAACATCCGAGGAGACCAAAGGAAGTGACTTGGTCGGCAATTGTGGATACTGTTCAGAATCAGCTTTAAAAACATAGAAGGTTTTCAGCTAAGCGCATAGCAAAGACAGTCAACTTGTCATAAAGGTGCTTAGAGTAACTACTCACTAGTGCACTAAACATGAAAGTTTTAGCTAAGTGTGCCCAAATTGCTGACAAGAAATGCGGAAATAAGGTTACTTGTCAATCTAGTATATGCTCCTGACAGAGCACCTTGGTGGCGAGCGTCGCAACACCCGTCACAGCAGAAGCGCAACTAGCGAACAGGTGGGGGAATTAGGTCATGCGTGCCATGGCCGAATCCATTTCCCGAAAGCTGAAGAGCAGCTCGACAAGGACTTGCTAATCAAATGTAAGCGGAACAGACGCCACTAGGCCTGAGGTGTACAAATTGTACACCTCATGTACAAATATGCGCACAAATTTACCCACAGCTTCAAGAACATGCCTGCTAGATACAATGTCCCATTTGTTCCTTTATACACCTGTCAAATTAGCCCAATTGTGTTCTCGTACCTAAAGACAAGGGTGTATGAAAAATCACGCCAACCATATTGAGCATTGTGCTGTGGTTTGGTCATAAGATATCTCTCAGCTGTGGCAAGTTCTACGTGGACCAAACGGCCCAATGCCTGAATGACTATTTGAGGGAGCATTCAAACAATTTAAATAAACCGGATGGTGCAGCACACATTGCAAGGCCTGCTCATATGAGCCGTGCTTTCGCACATTATGATCCTGTGCAGGAGTAGCAACAAAACATCGCATGAGCTCACGAAGGTATATTTTATCAGAGAGTGCACATGTTAGTAGCACTTCAATTGCCTTAATTCCCCAGAGGTGCACTTGTTTAATGGCTATTTGTAGCATTAAAAGACAAACTAGCACTGTCACAACATTCACCTCTTGCCTGTGCACAAAATTTGTACACTATGTTTCATCCTTTGAATCATTAAATCAGTTAGTAGTTCGCACTTTCATGTGTCCTTCCTCTGTAAATAGATTTTCGCACACAAAAACAATGTGCAGCAGACTTCACCAATTTGCCCAAGACGAAGTCCTAGTCAGACTCAAAAATCTCCTTCAGAGATTTTCTCACTGTGATGAGAATTTCTGTCACTGCATGGCACTCTGTTCGAACAAGGCCTTCACTGATAAGATGGGAGAAAAAAAAGGTTACAGAGGCAAAAATTGTCACATTGGCACTCAGATATATTCCCTAATGCAATGCCTAAAAGATTTTTTTTTTGTTGGACAAGAGGATCAGGGTAAGGCTCATGACTAATGAGCATTCTATTGCACAGATGAAGGGATTAACCAAACAAGCCCTGCGAAGTCAAGGAAGATTCAAACAATGGAAACTTGGCATTTGCTTGAGAGTGGCATGCAGGGACCCGCAAACCCACACCGGTCATATTAGCGTGCATCTCACATCTATAACCTAATGCAGGTTCCTGCAATGAACCTACATCATGTTTGTAAACAAGTTGCGAGGAACATTTGCGCAAACCTGGTACCTCGCATAGCGCCATCACAAGAAGCAATACTAAATAGCAGCTTAGCAAACTAGCTGGAAGAAATTTAAGAAAATTTCTTGGTCTTCAAGACAGCCAAGCTTTAGAACAAAATTGAGCCAAAGTAGAACTATGAGTGGCTGGGCCACGTTCTGCAATATTTGTCTTCATAGTTTACATTGGGGTTGCTCAACATGTTCCTTTAGAACTGTGGCGAGCAGGTGCTCAAGCAAGTCGCGATTCGCTAGCCGCCAAAATCCGATAAACAAGGGAACAGTACGAACATGCAAGACAAGAAACAGTACAGGTAAATGCGACATCGAGTGCCATATAAAAATTGCAACAGCTCACTTACTTAGGCAATATCTGCAACAGCAATCCTACGAAGGATGAATCTTTTTTTTTTCGCGATCGATGCACAACACTAAGCGGCAACTGCAGCAACAAGCATTTGGAACGAGTTTAAACGTTTTTTACCATAAGAGCAAAAAGTTCTGCCAAACTGAGAGCCCACATATGCTCCATTCACATCAGTAAATTCAACAAACAAGAGCAACAGCACTGAAAAACGTAACAGGAGCTGCACAAGACCACACTACCAACCATAAACGCGCTCCAAGGCATAAAGAAACGAGCTGCTCCAGCGTTGCGCCCAAGAGTGGCTCGAGATCGCAAGCTCGAAACCCATCCGGTTCTTCCAGCGCAACTAACTAGAACAACATTCTATCACACAACACAGTAAGAAACCGTAAAATTCTGTTTTAGCTAAGCTGAAAAGCTGAAGCAGCTCCAGCAGCGCGCGCAAAACTATAAACCGGAACACGCCATACTTGTTTAAACAACGTCATCATAACTGTGACGTCACTTCCGTGCGTGGCAGCAGCGTTTTAGTATGGCATTTCGCTCCTACCACGTGCGTGTCAGCAGTTTACGCCTTATTAATAATAATAAAATTAAGCTTGTATTTTCTTAACTCGTCACGAATATATAAAATTGACTAGGAATTTTATGTTCGTTGACTGAATCCAACTGTGTCTCGTTTGAATTAAAAAACGCGTTTTTCTTTCCCAATGTTTGATCCCTCCAAACATAGTCGCGCTTCAATCGCTGCTCCCATAACCCCCCATGCTGATGTCGGTGACAATCTGTACTGAACCGCTTTTCACCCGAAGCTTCGCGACCTATTTAAATCGACCTTGGAAACTCTATGCAAAAAATAACGTTTTCGATGAAAATTCAAAACGTTTGGCACAAGACCTGGTGGCGCAGCGCACTATCCCGCTTCAAAGAGAACGCTTATAGCATCTATCCACATAGTCAAAATGCTTTCTTTTTTTTTTTTTAGAATACAATTTAATATGGCTGTGTTCCGCCGGTGGTGTGCACCCTGGAGGGGTGTTCGCTGATACGCGCCGTGCTCGCTCTGCTGGCGTTGCGGCATGCCTCATTGCAATGACTGTCACGTAGCTGGTGCGTTCTAATTGCCAGGAGACCAAAGAGCCTCTGCTGACGCCCATACAAACAAGCCACAAGTGAGTGAACAGAACATGCGACTTTATTGACAGAAGACAAGCAGTGCACTTTCTCGTACCAGAGCAGCAATAAAATTTGCATGTCGAGATACTTTGGAATCATTAACGCGAGCTCGTAAACGGCTCACCTCCGTCGTCGCACATGGCGGTCTGGTAACGAGGTACAACCAGCAGCGCAAGCAGATTGAACCGTGTCTCACCTGTTTGCACCGACAGTCGCCGTTGAAGATGAGCAACTTACATTGCGAAGCAGTCGGGTGACGCAGGCATCTGCTGCCGCAGCCAACACAGCCACATGGACTACCTGACATTTTGGCGTTAACTCCTTTCCAACGTTCACGTTTCTTTCGGGGGCCGCCAATGTGTCGTTCACACTTCGTGCTCTATTTTGTCTCAGTATGAACATGGTCGGTTTCGTGGGCATCGCCTTCGGCAGCCACTTTTTCGGGCCTTTCCACCCATGTGGCTATCAACTTCACACACGTCGAACCATGTAAGCACGTGTGCTGGTCTCCGTTCATGCCAAATCGCAACCGAGAAAGGCCACAATCACAATTTGCCCACGGCTGCAGCAGGATAGAACGGGACGGGGAGCACCAATCAGGTTGCGTGTAAATTCGGTTTCCAAGTCGCTGTGCGGACAGCAGGAGCAAATGCTTACCTCGAGAGACTGTTTCCCATGCAACTGACCAGGCCGCCACATCCAAGAAACGTAACACGGCGACCACGACCAAGTGGGGCAGCGAAACCTGACTGCAATCAGTCACTTCAGTGTAGTTTGCGTAAAGACCCAGGCTATCGAGCAAGAGCAATCCTCAACGAGACTAGGAATGAAATATAGGAATGATATCTACTCTGCGAGCACTGAAGGCCAAAAACATTTTAAAAATTCAAATGCTACATAACACATGATGCATAGGTTAATGCAAGACACATGCCGATGCCACATCAGCTGTTTCAGGAGAGGAATTGCACATGGCAACGTGCACTAGAAAATACTGCTACAGATATGTTATGCCACTACGCAGTGACTAGTATTAAGTATGAGCGAAGAATCGGGTGACCTTAATGTTTGGATGAGGAAAAAGAATGATCTTTAACAAGAATGGGTAATGAAAAAGCTTGCATTCATGTAAGAAGTTTATATTTGGGACAAATGGAATTTGACATGGCCAGGAAGCTGATCAAGGAAGTGCAAACTGGCGGAACTTTTTGGCCAGTGTCCGTGCTTGGTCAGAAGTTGCAGGTGCATCTGAAGACGAAGATTTTCTAGAAAGTCCTTTTTGAGTTACCTGGATGACTCAGTCAAATGTCCGTGCTGGTGTAATGGTGGCTGAAGCTCTTTTCAGTCTTGACACAGTCCTCTGCAGACTTGATATCTCATCCAAATTCTTCTGCATGCGCTTCTTTGTTCGTGGTGTAAAAGCCTTGCAAATTTGGCTCCAGCCCCTGCCTGTTGGTGTAGATGGGGGCACTTGTGATGACCAGGATGGGCTTGTTGCAGGTTCTGTTGGGGCAGTACAATAACACATAATATACAGCACAGATCAGCCAAACTAAAGTAGCGTTTTCTTTTATCTTTGGAGCTAGTATGCTAAACCGTAAATATGAACAAATATTCATATCACCTGCTACAAACAAATGACATGTATCTCAAGACTAGCTGGCCAATGTAGCATATATAAAGCATATTAATTTTTGAACTTAGTGTTGTTTACTTTGTAGTAGCAGCCAAAGTCCACACAATGGCCTTGTTGTAGTAGGCAGTAGCTTCTCTTTAGTGCGTGGAGTGTGTTGCTTTACACTGGTGCCATCCTCTTTAGTGCATGTCTCAAACAAATTTTAACTGCGTCAGAAATTGGAAAAGCATAATTTTGCAATATGAAATGCAAAAAGGTGTGACATATCTACCATGACAGTTTGTGACCCATGCAAATGCACACTGTTTGTTTAGGGTGCTTAAGCAGCATGTTCTACTGCACATAAAATTGATGTCTTGCGTAACTGCAATGAATGTCAACAGCTTAAGTATAATTAATATTACAAATGAGAACATTTGTGTGATTTGTGCATAGCTTAGATACTAGAAGAGACACACTGCTGGTTTCACATGCAGGTGCATGAAAGATATGAAGCTATTAGAACTGACGCATTCTTTTTCTGCACGAACATGATGCACCACTTTACTGCAAAAATAAATGCCCCGAGGTAAACCAAACTGAAAAGCAAGAGCATTTGGAACCACCAAGTACGAAATATTGGTATATTATCATGCATGCAGCTGCTTAATACATTACATTCGGTACTTTCACTTCACTTTACCGAAGGATTACTCGGTTTTGTGGACAAAAGTTGCTTGTGGGCTCGAAAAAAAAATACATATATATTGATAAGCCTTCTTTATTACCCATGGCCACGGCATCGATAAGATGAAAAATCTGATGCACATTTCGATATCGCTCTCTTTTTCTTTCCTGGTGTGTGTGTAACTACGGTTTTGCAACTAAAGGTTTATTTTGGAAACAGCAACAGAGGGTCCTGCCTACCCATATGTAATGCAGGATCTAGTTTGTTAACTTGTCTCCATCTGTAACTTAACGAGACGAATATTATATAATGATTCAAGAAGCCTAGTTAAATGACTTACCGGCATTGCAGTCATCAGTCGCAGCAGAATCTGACTTCCGTTTCGATGCAGACGTGTTCCACACGGCTCGCGACCGAAACATAGGTTTTGGGCTTTCATCTTGGCTCGAAACACGTGACTTCACTCCAAGTTAAATGATACAAGGTATAGAAGTGCAATAAACTGGTTTTAGCACGAAACGAGCAACCAGCTTAAGTGTACGAACGAAGGAATCCAATCCTGCCATGCACGTGAACTCACTGGTACAATTTTAAATCCAGGCCAGAGGTCACGTGGAAGGCCGATGATGCTGAACACTGTTTAGAGTTTACAATGGCAAAAAAGAACAAAGTTGCTAACTAATAAAGAGTACAATGTATAATTAGAAGTGATAGTTCTTAATTCTTTGTAACGTAATAAAAATGCTTCGATAAGTGTGGGAGAAAGCTTGCAGGTTAAAATTACGCTTACTGCAGCACCTCAGCGGGAGATATTGGGCTCACGCAGGCATACTTCAAATGGCTACACTCTGCTTGTTTTAGTAGCAGCATCACGCAGTCGATTTCTTTCACTCTCTGTGGCCATTGGTTGAACTTGAGAGTGTGTTACCCCTAGCATTCTTCGCCGGAGGAAACATGGAGGAGTGTTCATGAAACCCAACGGTGCCTTGAGTGAAGGAAGGCCCGTCGCCTCGACTTGGCTGAGTTGAGAAGGGTTGAGTGAAGGCATGTTTAAGAATATAAGAGTCTGTCTTGTACAACATGGGAAAGTGACAGGAAGTGCTTATTAAACCTCTGCAAGAGTCTTGTTTGATCATGTTTGGATTACGGTGTCGTGGTATATCACTCTGCCGCACCAAGCACGCTAAAGGCGCTGGATCTCATCCACCATCTGGGTATGCGCCTGGCCACAGGCCCCTTCAGAACAAGCCGTCTTTAGAGTCTATACATCGAATCATATGAGTGGTCCCTTCACCTTCAAAGAACATATAGCAGCATTATGAAACGTCGTTCCAGCGCACAATTGAACACGGACGAGAAGAGAAAGACAACATGAACACCGGACTTCAACTTGTTGAAGTTGAGGTCCAGTGAAGTTGAAGTCCGGCGTTCGTGTTGTCTTTCTCTTCTCGTCCGTGTTCAATTGTGTGCTGGAACGATGTTTCATAATGCTAATCACAACCAACTAGCCCAGCTGACCATACTTAGTAATATGTAGCAGTTTCAAACATTTCTTCAAAGTGCACTTTAGCCCTCGACATCCTTGCTGCACGTGCATTAACGATATGACATGTGCTGTACTATTCCGTAATCAACCCTCATTGAGCGAGCCTTCTTCAATGTGGGTCAGAAAGCTTAGTGATCCTTTGTAGGAGCGCGCTCCTGATTTACACATTTGCATGCACTTCCGGGAATTTTAAGCGAAGTACTCGTGTCCTGAATTATGTACTGATGCATCAAAGTTGTGTCAAAGTCGCATGTTGGTGTTTCTTATGCTGCAGTGGGTTCATCCTTACAATTTGACGTTCTGCACCCAGAAACAAGCATATTCACGGCTGAAGCCTATGCTCTGTTGATGGCTCCAAAACACATCAAGGAAACAAAATTACAAAGGGCAATTCACCGATTCATTAAACATTATTCGAGCTTTAATGTCTTTACAAAAAAAACAAAAATCCTGTAGTTACTGATCTATATTGAATTTCGGGCATTATGTGTGCATCGCATCAACACATTATTATTTGCTGGGTGTCTGGCCATAGAGGCATTGAGGGTAATATGCTTGTTGACCATATTGCCACATCAGTAACAACAAAACTTAGCAATCCTTCAGTAGCTGTTCCTGCCATATATCTGAAGCCCTTCATACACGAGAAAATGAGGTCATATTGGCCGCATATGTGGGACAGTGGAACTCTTAATAAACTCCACATTATCAAGCCACAGTTAGCATTTTGGCCTTCCACAACAAAAACTCGAAAAACTGATGTCCTGTTCTGTCAACTAAGGATAGACCATACATACAGCACACACAATTATTTGCTAACTGGTGGGGATCTCCCAAAGCGGGGTAGTTTGGGTGAGAGGCTCGCAGTCCTCCATGTTTTGATGGAATGTCAGGAAGCAGAACCTCAGCATAAAAAAGTACTTTCCTTTAGCCTATACACATCAAATTCCTCTTCACCCAGCAATGTTCCTTGGTACACGCCCAATTTTTGACACTAAATCAGCTTTAAGGTTTTTAAGTGATGTTAGCACATTGCAGGTCATTAGCCCTGGAGATCACACCACAGCCTCTCACTAGAGGCTGCTGCTGTGACAGTATCGCTTAGTATAGCTCTTGCCTTTATGCTCTTGCGTTTAAGGGCGGTGGTTAGGCAGTAGTGCTACTGGCACTCACCTTTTAGTGTATCACCTTCCATAGCTTATATTTTATTCCTTTAGCACACCTTCCGTGTCATCACCATAGTAATACATACATAGCATACTTTATGCTATCTACAGGGACTCTGTTCAGGCCACTGTACAGCCATGCCACAAATACTCTTGTTATACTCTTTGTTATCGACCACACCATCTGTACATACCATCTCTTGGAGCTCTTTGGCCAACATTGGCCCTTGCACCATAAAACCCCATACATCATCATCATCATCAGTGGTTGAGCCATTGCCTGTTGTTTGGACCTTTTAGGTTTTTTGGTGGAGGCAACTTGCCAGTTGAGCCTCTTGTACATGGCACCTTTCAACAGACCCTGCTGGGGCAAAGCTGCAGTCACCTTTCCCTGTCACCCTCTACATGCTACTTCTCTTTAAAGTGGTGCTTTTGTTTCCACTTTCCCCTACTTCTTGGGTGTTGGCTGTTGTATTGTACGATTGCCCAGTACTGAACATAGTCCCAACAAGCACCAGAGACAGAGATGGGGCAAACCAATGCGGCCTGGGGTGGCATGTGATATGTATGAGTGCTTATGTACACTCTAACACAAGCATGCTGTTGTCACGTAGTTGTTATTCTGTCCATGTCGTTTCATTGCCTTCATTTCATTCTGATCATTCTTTTATTCTCAAGCCATCATTACTTTTTAATCCGTCTACACTGTCATTGTCACTGCATTGTCGTTTCGTCATCATGCCATCATTGTTCCATTCTCGTGACTTCAGTGCCATTGTGCTTTTGTCATTTTTGTGTCGTCGTCACGCACTTGTGGTCACAATAGTTGTGGTCATTCCATCATGATCATTCTGTCATAGCCATTCCTGCTTCATCGTCCTGTTGTCGTGCAGTTGTCATTCTAGCATCGTCGTCCCATTGTCATCGTCATTTCCAGAATCATTCTAGTGTCGTCATCCTATTGTCATCCACCCTATAGCTTTGCATTCCTCTTCATTTACTTACAGCAACCGCTGTGAGTGCTGTGAAGGGGCAGCTCAAGCTCGCATCAGCAGTTTCCACAGCCTCCACGCTGGATCCTCATATATGATGACTGGTAAAAAACGGGGACCTTAATTGCTTGGCAGCGATTTAAATAGAAGAGTTCACGGGGAACAGCAGGGGCAGTTATACTCCCTGCTTTGCTGCATGGACCCTCAAGTCGCGGTCGTATCGTTGTCAACACCACTCGGAGACGCCAGTCTTCAGAACTTGTCAGCTGTAAAAAGGCCTTCCGTTATCTCTTCGTTCATTCGTAAACAAGCTTGATGAATCATTGCACATCCACCACTGCATTCAAGAGCCCTTTATACTATCAAAATATTTTTCCCTGCACTGTATACAATGGTTATATGCAGCAACTATGATTCATTGGAAGTTCAAGAAAAGACTCGTGCAAATGCATATCATGTAATGTATGACACGGTTTCAGAAAATGAGCTTGTTACAGGCGGAATCAATGTTCATGTATACATATTTAATCAACTTAATGTGCACTCAGTTTTCATGGGTTTAGAGTAAGAAAATAAATGTGCACCTGAATGTAACATGCCCCAATTTATAAAAGAGAAATACAGAAGTTTCTAATTAGGTAGCCATTTTTGCACTGTTCCTGTGCTGATGCTACTGCACCTGCACAATGCAGCCACCTAGCATCTGGCATACTGTTCACAACATGTCTACCAATGTACAGGCTTCCACTGGTGCCAGCTTTCGCTTTCTTGTTACACATTCGCAGTTTTCATTTGGCTGACCCTCACATTTGTTCTGCGTGACGGAATGCCAACCTTGTGACAATGATCTAGCTCAGATGGTACGTAATCAGGAGTTAATTTTGTTTGTCACAAGTGAGATTATTGTGAAATATGTGGTGAAAAAGGCAGAGACGAAAGATTTTGCGACGATGTGCTAGTGAAGCCAGGACAAGATTCGATTTCATGTTACTTACACTGGCAGTTCTGTTATAGTTAGGATGATGCAGACAGATGTGCTCTGTACTATTTGTAAATAATGTTCTAACAATTCGTGACTAGGGTCACTGTCACTGGATGACTAGGTGACTGTGGCGGCGTTATTGTGTTTTGAGGAAGTTAATGCTCTATAAAGCAAATGCTTAAGTGTTAAAGGCACTTGTGAAAAGTTTCAGCAAATGTATCCCAGTATTGGTTTTACGTTATCAAATGTGGGTGTCCCAGGCAAGGTCATTTGTAGTGTGACCGGCGAGGTATATATATGAATTCACTGCTTCTTATGGGGTGTTATTCAGGACATAAATTTGTAACTCGTGGTTGAGGTCTTGTTATGTGCAAAAATTTACATTTGTTAATATTCGGTTCCATACACCATTTTTCACACCTGTTTGCAATTGCGTTCAGGTTGCATTGAAGATCATTTGTGCTTAGGGTGAGATATTTCGTGTAAAATTACACATTCAACCATGAAAAAGTGTACTTAAGAAGAGATGCAGTTAGACAAATTGTTAATATAGGTGAGAAGGAGTAGTGGGCCAAGCTAGAACGCTATGCTTCACCAGGGTTCACAGGAGTTAGTTGGGAGTCCATGTTGTTAGAAAAATGAAAATTGGGAAATGTTTAATAGAAAGCATTCAAGCCAGGTGAGAAGTTATGAATTGAGGTTAAGTAAACCTAATTTGATAAGTAATAACTTATTGCACACCTTGTCAAACGCCTTCTAAAAGCCTAAAAAGAAAGGCAGTCTACCAAAGAACCATGATGGACGATGATGTTTAGCTTATGCGTGAACATTATGAGCCGAGTTTCACAGACATTGGCTTTCCAAAAGCGATGTTGTGAGTGTGATAAAAAGGAGCTGAAGTAAAGAAACTTGACCAGATTTGAAAACAGAATATGTTCCAGAAGCTTGCAATGGGTGCTAGTGGGTTAAATGGGCCAATAATTGAGTTGTCTTTGATGCATGCTTTATGAAGTGGTGTCACCTTGACCATCTTCCAATCACCAGGGAGAGAACCATCACCCAGTGACTGCTGAAATATTTTTGTCAGTATAATAGAAGAATAAAAACTGCTGCTTTTTAAAAATTTGGGAATAACTGAGTTGCAACCAGTGGATAAAAAAAACTGACAAGGCAAGTAGGAATCAGCTTGTTTGTAAAGTCATTAATTGTATAAACAAGCTTCGGTCAGTTTGAACCATGCAAGTGTTAAAATTGGTAAGCGAAATTTCCATGAATGTGCAAAGTTCATTGTTAATAGCTGCGAAATTTCGTGAAAAATACTCACAAATGCTTTGAAGTTGATTCTTAACTTTTGGCTTCAATAGCGCAATGTCAAATACAATGGTCAATCAAGCCAAGTAAATTATTCATACTTGAAACGAGATCCGGGCATGCTGTTAGAACCGGTCGAGGGCATTTAGAACAGACTACATTGTTCTCGTAGGTTGCATAATTAGTCGAGAAAAAGGGGAACACAGTTCTAAAATTACATTTGCTATCGTAGACAAGAGATTCATAAAGGGCGATTAACAATTCCGGTTAATATCCGGAATTACCTAGCAAAGACACCTGTAATCTGATGCAACGGGATATTTTTTGTTGGTCAAGTTCATCTCAAGCCCACATCATTTATAGGTCACTGGACATGTCATTGCTTTGCAACTAGAAATCCTTTAAAATGGCTAAGAGTTCACAACCTCCCTGTCATATTGTGTGATCTCGTCAGTAAGTTTAGTTATGGGTGCGGTCAGGAAAAGTTTCTGGTCCCGTATTTGCAAATACAGCCATGTTTCTGTTAGAATGATAATATCAGGGTTAGGAATATCAACGGTAGACCTTAGAAAATCACGCTTGTTAATCACACTCTGTAATTTGCAGATAAACAGACCTGTGGGACATGTAACAACCGCCACCCCTCCGGTGCCACTGATACAATTCCTGCAGACAAACCTAACTGACGTTATGAGGGCCTTGGTTTCAGACATGCCCGTTTGCCTTACCTGCGGATAAGCCATACATGTAGTATTTCTTGTTCATGACAATTGTGCTGTATCAGAGCTGAAAGGGTACAGGTTTGGGCTGGCTTTTGGCAATTTCGAGTAACCTTTTATGGGTGCGAGCAAAAAGTCCTTACTTCCATCAAAATTTTTGCTTCTAAGTTTGTGCGAGCACTTAGTATTTTTCTTTATTTTATAACTGGAAAAATTTTACTATGATGAGAAGGCATTCATTCTGTGCATATAGGCTCAAGCGATGAGCACATTGATTGCATTTTCTTGCAGGCTTTCTGGCAGGTTTTCCAATATTTCTTATGCACAGTTCAAATCCTTTCCAGGATTCGTACAAGTCGGGAATAACACGAAAAAGATTATCACGCCTTTATCTTTCTTCTAGTTCAACTAGTGATTCCAAGGCATTGTGCTGGATGGATAGGCTATCTACTGATGTTTGAACACTAGCTATGGGTTTGTTTAAGTTATTGAGATTTTTTATGTTTTCTTCTAATACTTCTAGTCGGTTTTGTATGCATCCAATCTTGGTCTCAGTGCTTTCATAACTAGCCTTTATTGCCTTTAAGTCTGCAACCAACTCAGCCTAATTTTTTTTTTTTTTGACTGTAGAGAGAGGGCATGATGTCTTTAAACAAATGAAAAATGGTAGCCATAAGCTGCGACGGATCATCAGGCAAGTTATTCATTTCCAGCACAGCAGTGGATTGGGTTGCGGGACCAGTGTTGGATACTGTATCACCAGAACAGAGCAGCAAGAACCATTGAAACCAGTCGTAGGCAATTTCGGAAAGCAGTAGTGGGCAAAGGACCAACAACATCTGTGGGTCATCGTATTTTGCGTGTAAAGGAAACTGTTTGCACAGCTGTGAAAGCATAAATCTGGGATAAATATTCAGTGAGCTCTGTTTGTAGTATTGCTCCAGTGCTGGAAAAGTGCTCCAACGCCTACTGGAAAAGTGAGTATGCACCCAGCTGTTTAATGTGGCTACCAATTACGATGTCGTCGATGGGGCTGGTTGGTCCAAGGAGCAGCTCAATGACGCAATTCGCTCAGTGGCAAGTGCATAACTTTTTGCTATTAATGCAAAAAACACTCTTTACTTATGTGAGCCATATCGAGCCTATCCATCCATGCATCCAACCACCCACCCACCCACCCACTCATCCATCCATCCATCCATCCATCTAGCCTCTTATGCTGACATAGTGACTGACCCCTGTTGTCTACTGCTTGGGCCATTAGTACATATGTGCTTGTGGTTGTTACATTGTCGTGTAAGCTAAGTGACATTACTCATTATGGCGGCGGTATCACGCCTTCTGCCCCTGACCCAGTGGCCTCATAGTCGTGATTCTATCACAGTCGTTGCACTGTCTTCATTCGAGCTTTGTCAACTGAATCTCAGCATGCCGTCTTTGTTGTGCTACCATCATCACACAGTCGTCGTCGTGACGTGGTCGTTTTATGATTGTCATCACTTCAGCTCTACCGTCCACTTGTCATCAAGCCGTCGTTGCCATATCGCCTTCATCATTCCATTGACATCTTCGTCATTCTCTTATAATGCTAAAGTCGTCATTCATTTGTGATTATGCCACTTTTGTTGTGCCATCGTCATAACACAGTCGCTATCATGCATCCATTGCCAGGCCGTTGTCGTCATGCTGTCATGGTTGTGCTATTGTTTTCACACCAGATTCGCGATCCAATGCGCGTCATGCCATCATGGTCATACTATCTTAGTCATACAGGTTTCATACAACAATCTTTACGCCATTTCCATTATACACTCGTCATCTTCCCATTGTCCTCATGAGGTTGTCACACGCGTGCCTCATAATCAGAAAAGTGGTTTTGGCACGTTCAACCCCATAATTTTTTTTTAGGTTGTCACACCACCGCCGTCATTGCGTCGTCATGCATTCACAGCCATACCATCACTGTGATGGCATTGCAGTCGTTACATCATGGTCGTTGCAACTTTGACATTCTATTCATGTCAGGTCGTTGCCTCGAGCCATCGTTGTCACTCAGTCATCGTCATGCACTTTTCCTTATGCTATTGTCGCCTCACTGTCGTTTCACCATCACCCTTACTTGAGTACCGTCATCGCAGTATAGTCCTTTTGTCGTCATCATACCACCTTTGTTGATCCATCAACATCATTTCTTGTTCATCATCCTATTGTAATAATGCTGTCATCATTCCATCGTGATTATGCTGCTATTGTCATGCCATCATTGTCAAGGCAACGTTATCACCAAGACGCTATCATGTATTTGTTGTCATACTGTTGTCATCATGCTGCCTTCATCGCACCTTTGTCATCATTGTACTGATGTCATTGTTGTCATGCCGTCATCAGTATACCTCCTTTGTCATTCCATCGATATCATTCATCATTCCATCGTCACTGCATCGGTGTCAAATAGTTGTCATCATACCGCCATGCTCATGGGCGACCTTAGCAAGTGACTGCCATAGCAAGGTGCTAATATCGGAGTATGTGGCATACGGCCACCACAATTGCCACTACGCATGTTAAATGAACATGATTTCAGGAATGCGGTCTGTAGTTACATAGCTCAAATGATATTTACAGTACTGTTGACATTCGTCATGAAATAAGTCAGGCCCTATTTTTGTGTGTGTGTTTGTTTGGGTCATCGAATTTAGTACATCTTCTAACAACAAGAAGACAAAGCCTCCTGCTGAAATTCGTTAAAATTGGCACATAGGTTCAAAAGTTGATCTTTCAGCCCCACATCTGCCTGTAAGAAAAATTTTCAACAGCCCGTGGTATAAAAAGTAAAGGAAAAAGGTTTATGTACAAAGATGACATAATGTAAGGACATTGAGACTGATATCTAAGAAATGGTACTCAGAATGCTTATCAAAGAAAGTAAATGAATAACTAGCAGTAGCATAACAGTTCTCTCTACAGAGAGAGAGAGGGGTAAATATTGCTCTGTCATGGTGTCTTTATTTAGACCTTGTTACTGAAGAAAAATTCATTGGTGATTTCCCGTGACCATGCACGCTTCTAGCAAACAACTTTTTCGTGGCCATGCCACTGCAAATTTCACCCATTTGTCATAAATTAATAATGGCCTGATAGCTCTTACAATGTGGTACATAAGTGTGTGGTCGTATTTGAAATTTTGAGTGCCATTTGAATAGTACTTCCTGTTGAATACTTTTTTGATTGAGCAATTTACTATTGAATATTGTAAAATATTCAATCTGCGTTAATATTAAAAGGAACACTAGTTCTGGAAGTTTACAGGAAAAAATACTAATGCACATGGAGACTCTTGAATGCTGCGAAAGAACCGTGATGGTTGTGCAGACACAGTTTTTTGGGGGGCAAACACACAAAGAGGCTCATTTATTGATGCCGTATACATCCATAAGTAGGCCTATACTATTCCATAATGTCGGCAAATAAGCCAGTCAATAAATAAGCTTGTCACACTTTAGACAGCCTACGAATTTGATGTCTCAGTCTAGGCAAAGTGATTTATCATGCGGCATGTCTCCCCATGTTTAGGTTCCTTTGAACTTAAATATGATTTAATATACTAATGTGGCACATTAGTATTTTGCACTTAGCTCCTTCAGCCAGAATTACACTGTTCTAAATGCATCTGGACACATGCTGTTTCTTTGTTAAATTACTGTCATTGTTGGGGTGCTTTTTATATGACCAGCTTTCCTTTGTTTCTTATTTACAAGCCTCATTTCAGCAGGAATCCAGTTGATAACTGCATTAGCTTTATAATAAAATAACTAAGCCTTTTGTCGCTGAACGGATTCTACCGAAATCTTTATAGAGTATTTCACTTGGTTTGGAAATTTGGAAGATTTGATATTTGATGCAATATTCTGAGGTTGTTTCTCAAATGTTTGTGTTCGAGTGGATTAAAAAATTTTGTTTTTTGAGTACCTCGATTGTAAACAATATAGTGTGCAGGTGACTGATCTGGTTACATCTTCTTTAACTCTTGTCACAGAAAGACGTCATTGCAGCCTGCCGACAGCCAAGAACCAGTAGTTGCAGCAGAAGCACCTCGGTTGTTGGGACCATTGTGACTATGCAACCACCAGGCTATCAGCTCTCATCATACACAAGTGCAACTACACGGGCAGGAAGTTGCTTCTGGTTCTGCCCTTGGAACATTTTCCAGAGAGCGACTTCCAAGAGACACCTGCGTACCCACAGTCGAGTGCCTATTTAACTAAACTGGTTGATATCCTTTATACAGTCTGACCGCCTAAGCAGCCACTTGAGCAACTGCACACTGCCATTATATCAGTGTTATATGGATCACTAACCTGAATAGGCACTATGAGAACTTGGCACCATGCAGAGTAGGTAACTAGCAGCCTATGTGCGCCTCATGGAATAAAAATTGGAATTGGGACTGTGTAGTCACATTCTATGTGAGCTGCGTTGCGATACCCATGGTCTATAAAGCTTCAAGACTGCATGGCAGCACTGACATGTGAAATATTTAACTATGGACTGTCTCAATTACTGGTATTTAATAACCATTGTTTTGTATATCTGTGCCAACGTGCACTACAGTTTTTCAGCCCCTTTGACAATGGGCACTAAGTTCCAGCTCACATTGAAGACAGCCGCACATATATGTGCAATAAGCTGTACAAGCACATTTAAATTCAAGTGCATCAAAGAGGACAACTGTTGATTATGTGCTGTCGTAAACTACACTGTAAAGTCTCTTCAAAGGATATTTCAGCGGGATTTAGTGAGGTGTTTCATCATTTTAGAATGTAGCTGTGACTGGCTGCAGTGAAGGTTAAAGGGGCAGTTGTTTTAATAAGCTTATGTCTGTTTATGAGACCGTGTCCAGGTGGTGCTTCTTTATGTGACCACATAACAAACTTACAAGTACACAGTAATACTTGCTTCTGGGCCATACTCGCAGGCAACTTTCTGTGTCTATTAAGGGAAAGCTACAGAGGCAAAGCATGCACAAGTGAGAGCGCTTGTGAAAAGAGTCCCACGTTTGCATCCACGTTAGTTAAAGCCGGGGAAAAGAAAACATAAACACCTTATTAGCAACAGTCAAATAAGGAAAAATACACCACTGAATGTAAAAGTCTGCTTATTTTGCAGCCTTTCCCTTCCGCGTCCGGCAGACTACTTGGCCCGGTAACACATGAGGCAGAAGCTTCACCCTCGTAGCTTTCCCTTCATAGCCACAGAAAGGTGTCCCTGAGTATAGTTGATAGATGATAACTTGTGTGAAGTAGACACGCAACAACCACAGAAGGAAGACTGTAAAGAAAATTGCACACTTGATATGTTCATGCCGCAATGCTAGCACAGCATGGGCCTAAGAACACGAAAGAGAGCCACATAGGTAGGTGCCTGTGTATATGTGCCATTTTCTGCCCTTGGCAACATTTTGCTTGTTCATTCTTCTGTTTATTGAAGGCTGTGCATGATGTATTGTGCCTTAATTCTAGCTGGGCAAGTTAACTGTTAGCATCTTTGTTTTCCTTTCTCTAGCTGCATGTGTGTCACTCATATTGGAAAATAATATATTTGCACTCTTACTATGCAAGATATTTACAATTAGGGATATCAGTTTTTGTTAGTGGCTGTAGCTTTATAAATTGTTCTGCGTCTGGGCAATTTGTTCTTTCGGTGTTATTGTGTGCTGTGTGATATGATGCAATCTCTGTATTTTTCATCTTTTTCTTTTCTCCAATTTCTGGTACTACTACTGGAAGATCTTTGGTTATATTCAGATCAAGCTTTTACACCAGAAATCCCAGGTCAGTCTTTAGCGTCTAATAACAACACACCTACCGAGTCACTATCTAAATTCTTAAATCACCACCTGTCAAACATCCCCACCACCCTCCCATCTTATCTTATTCAAGACACACCCCACTTCCTTCGAATTATAGATGGCATTTATGCCAACCAAATTCTTACCGACTGCGCTATTCTAGTCACTTTGGATGTTTCTGCCCTTTGCATTAGCATACCCATGAGTGATGGAATTGAAGCCATATCGAAGCCCCTCGCAGTGAATCCCCAAGCGCCTGCTACTGAAGTTTACCTGTCACTCCTTAGGTTAGTTCTCACACTCAACTGTTTCGGCACTAGCATGGGAACACCATTCGCCACCATGTATGCCAACATTTCCATGGGACAGCTTGAAGCAAACCTGATAAAATCATGCCCTTTAACACCCCACACCTATCCATGTTACATTAACGATGTATTTAAAATATGGGAACACGCCACAATCGCGCTAACAGACCTAATTAGCCATTTCAACCGCTTTCATCCAAGTAATAAATTTACTGCTCACCACTCTCCTAGCCAATCAACTTCCCCGACACAACAGTCTACATAGAAAATGGAAAATTGAGAATGACACTTTACCGGAAACCTACGGATAGCCAGCAATGTTTAGACTACAACAGTCATCACCCATGCCACTGCAAGCAAGGAATTTTTGTCGGACAAGTGAACTGAATAAGAGGAATCTACAGCAAAGACGACAGTTATACCCACCACCTAAATAACCTTAAATCAATGTTAGCAGAAAGAAACTATCCACAAGTTCCTATCGACAGAGCTTATCACATTGCATCAAGATTGAAGAGGCAGTTGGAATTAGCCAAGAAACAACCCAGACCAGACTCTTCAAAACGACCAGCCTTTATAACAAAATATTCTAATGCCCTCCTAAACATAAACAACATCCTGCGAAGATACCACCCAATATTTTCAAGTAACGAGCGTCTTGAGAACAGTGTTCCCAGTGTTACCAATGTTGACCTATCACCGCAACAGAAACCTTAACGACATGTTAGTGCATGCAAAAGTCAGCCAACATCATTCCCCTGTACTAAAATCATGTTGTCGCCCAAGGTGCAAAACCTGCAGACACTGTCAAAGTGACATTAACATTAAAAGCACCACAAATAGTTATACACACGAAATTAAAACTAGGTTTACTTGCACTAGTCCCGATGTGATTTATATGCTTGAATGTTCCTTATGTCAGAAACAATGTATCGGTTAAATGGAACAAACAATGAACGTCAGGTTAAACGGACATCACGCAAACTCAGCTAATGAATTTCCCAAAGCTGTCTCCAAGCATTTCAACCAGCCACATCTTAGCTTTGATGATCCTAAACTCTACATCCTACAGTCAGATTTCCATTCTGTGCGAGACAGAAAATACAGAGAACCATGCCTCATCCATAAGCTCAAGACATTGCAACCAATAGGCATAAACGCTTCAAAGGGAGCTTTAGAACCTAATCGTTATGTTAAATTTCAAGCTGTAGGCAACAGCACTTAGTAATGTTTTATTAGGTTGCTTAGTGTTTTGTTTCTTTATTTTTTTCCTTCCTTTTTTTTGTTCTTTTATTAGTGGCACAAGCATTGAGGGACACACTTCCTTCTTGTGCAGTACTTCCGGTTCACCTCCTAAGACGACCGGTGAGGAAATTCAAAATAAATTAGAAAAAAATATAAATAGTACAGTAAAAAATTCATAGGTTTCATAATAGATATGATATCAGAGCATAAGTTTAGTTACAAGTCAAGTTACTGAAGTGTCTGAAATAATTATGATTATTTAGGAATCACAGACGACCGGGGACGAAATTCAATATAGATGAGTAAAAGAAATAAATAGTACAGTAGAAAATTCATGGGTTTCATTTAGATATGTTATTGGAGCATAAGTTGAGTTACAAATTGCGTTACTGAAGTGTCTGGAATAATTAGAATTAGAAATCACTGAGTCCCAGCCTGGGCTGAAATTCAATATAAATCAGAAAAAAATAGAAAAATAATAGTACAGTACAAAATTCATGGGTTTCATAATATGATATCAGAGCAAAAGTTTAGTTACAAGTAGAGTTGCTGAAGTGTCTGTAGTAATTAAAATAATTAGAAATCACTGATTCACACACCAAAGCACAGAATTCTAGGCTTAAGGACACCTCACGTGAGCACAATTTTAGCGAAATTCCTAGAAACCTGCAATTAGAAAGCGAAAATAATGATGTCGCTAATGATGTCACACACAGGAAGGTCGCAGGAAATTTAACCGGCAAATAATGGACAACAGTTTCCTCCATGTTTGGTTTGTGCATTGTGTTCGCCTAAAGTTAACCTAAAGAACACTAACGCCAAGGTGCAAATGCCACCAAGACACTTAAGTCAAAGATTAGGGTCGCCTACCTTTTTATATATATATATATTCTATCTTATTGTTATTTTTCCACAAGCACCCTTTTTTGCCACTTCTTTTATTCTCTCTTGCAGACATCCAATAGTTCACTGACCTCCAGCAGAGCAGATACACCCCCCCTCCCCCCCCCCCCCCTCCTGTTGTCCATGCCCCTTCCATGAAAAAGGAACCTACGGTGACACGTCAACCAGCTGACACATGGCACTACCTCACATTCTAACACTGACGTTGAATAGCACACCTCTCAGTTCTACACCCTCGGTCTTTGCTTCATCCACCTGCATTACCCCCTCTTCCCTTTAGGAGAACTGTACCTATATATACTGTGTCGAGGAAAGCCTATGTCGCCTTGAAGAAGACAAGTCCACTTGTCGATACGTTGACTCCCCCTTTTACCTTCTTGACGTTTTGCTCCTATAAAGATGTAATAATTTATAATGGGCAGTGGAGAAAGTAGACCAGCTGTGCTATTGATGCAGTGGCTTAGTGGCTATGGTGTTTCGCTGCTAAGCAGGAGGTCGTGGGATCAAGTCCTAGCTGTGGCCGCCGCATTTCGGTTGGGGCAAAATGAAAAAAAACGGCCATTTTCCATGCATTGGGGACATGTTAAAGATCGCCTGGTGGTCAAAATTAATCCGGAGCCTCCCACTACAGCGTGCCTCATAATGAAATCATGGCTTTGGCACGTAAAATCCCAGAATTCATTTCATTGACCAGCTGTGCTTTGTTTTGTCTTTTCGGAGATCATCCTCGAGACCGATTGGATCAGCAAAAGGCTAGATATTAGCTCTAGAATCTGTGTTTCCCGACTTTGGCATTTCGTAAGTGCAGTTTTTATTGTGCAGGGTCAATTTATTCGTCCTCTCCTACAACTGCCACGGATGAGGAGTCGCAGCAAGGATGCCTCCACCGATGTGATTTCTCTGACTGTGAGACTGGAAAACCGCTCTGTGTGAAAACACATCAGGGCCCACTCAGGCGAGCATTCATATAAATGCCATTTGTTCCCACAGAGCTTCTGACAAAGGTCTAACCTTAAGGACAACCTACAAATCCGCGCAGGCAAAAGCCATTTCATTGCCCTTCATGCTCTCAGAGCTTTTCGCAAGATGGCACTCTGAAGAGACACCTGCTCATACACAGAGGCAAGTGGCCGTTTCGGTACCATTTGTGCCCACAGAGCTTCTCACATAGATGCAACCTGAATGATCACTTGCACATCCACTCGGGCAAGTGGCCATAGTATCAGTACCTCTCGTGCCCATACACATTTACGAATAGCAGTAATCTCAAGGGGCATATGCGCATCTATACAGGGAACCAACCATACCGCTGCACAATCTGCTCCAACGTTTTTGTGCAGGCTGGTAATGTGGGGCTACATATGAAAACAGCACCATGATGCTGCTCAGGAGGTCACCATCCATTGCTGGTTGGTTTATGTTCTTATGTGTTTAACAACCAAGTAACAATCACAGCATCTTCCAACATAGTCCAATAACAAATTGCAGGGAGATTTGTTGCACTGATACTTCTTCCACTACACTAATCATATTCCTGTGTTATGGCTTCGTGGGAAGGCACAACACAATTGAAGTGATCAAGTGTCAACTAGGCCTTCAGAACTCTTGTGTATACAGTAAAATTTGTATGATAAATTCTGATTGCTTGGCCAGTCATTAGGACTTGTTGATCCTCTCCAAATGTGCTGCTGGCTAAATGAACATACTTGTGAGTGTACCACATTGTGAGAAGCAAACAGAAATAATTAAAACAAAATGGGAGGATGGACTCATAATGTATACATGTGATGCAGTCCTTTGTATTTGGTATCAGAAATGGCAAGGAAGGAATGTCACTTGCAGCCACTAGCAGTAGTGAAGGGGTGTCTACATTGTCAATGATGCTCGCCTTCTGGCAACACATCAACAGGGCATTTTGATTCCTCTTGTTGCCTATATAATCAACCGATCAAAACAATTTCTGGTGTAGAATGCTCCCCAGAGGGCACTTTGCAAGTTCCAATGTGTAACCAAAACTTATGGTGGGGCATGGTGGGGGAACCTTCAAGAGCAATTTACATGTACATTATAAATATTTAACTGCATATCGCTTTTCTTAAATGTTAATGCTTTCAATGATAGGAGAGATAAGTGTGCTAAGGTAAAACAGTGTGGGGGTGCCTTGTTGTTTTGGAGTTAAACAGTACTTCCCTGTTGTCAAAAAGCTTGGCCAATATAGCTGAACTTGTCAAAGGACCTATTTTGTAGCCTTGCAGGTATCTGATTTTCTGTACTGACCATTTTTCTGCTTTATACAGTGATCTAGAAATGAAAATAATGAGAAATCCTGTCTTGTGTTTGCATCATTTTGTCATTTTCAAATGTTAAAGAAACCAAGAAACATTGAAAGATTGAAAGATTCGTTTATCATTCCAACTTGACTATGTACTTTTCCTTTTTTTTCCACTTGAAACAAAAGGCAATCTGCAAGGTTGCACCATGTTATGAGACTCGCCATAGTCACAATGGACTGATATGAAGACAAATGAAATTATGGTCCTCAGCATAACTAGCATGCAGCACCTTGTTCATTACAATGCTTATGACACTTATTTCCGGATAATGCCTGTAGCATTGCTTCCACCTGATATTTATCCATATAACTGTATTGCCTTGTGACTCTGAGGGCTTATTTAGATGTTTATTTTCCTCAGTGGTTTTGGGATAAGATGAAATGTTTCACAATGTAACTTTTTCTCCCGATGCTTCTAATAATCTGCTGTTCTTTAACTTTAATGTACCCTAAATTAAGAAGACCTGCTGTCACGCTATGTTGTCCTCCAGATTAAAAAATTAAAATGTTGCCCACCATGGTTGCTTGTTTCACTGTAAGCATGAGGTTGCAGGTTCAAGTCTCAGCCACAATTCATTGGAGGTGAAATGAAGAAAGGCTTCTGACTCGTGCATTATGTACAAGGTACAGAGCTCCAGGTAGCCAAAATTAATCTGGAGTTTCCCACTACAGCATGCCTCATAATTATATCATTGTTTAAGCATGTAAAACCCCACAATTGAAATAATCCTAATCCTCCTCATTTTGCTGTGAAATGTATGAAGACATTATGATAGCATGCGGAACTTTATTGAAACATACTGCGTGACGTTTCATAAGGTATTTTATGTACAGCGTCTGATAATGAAGGCAATAGGCGTACACATGGGGCTTCGTCCTTGAGAATATCTTGGTGCTGAAAAGCTTGAAGCTATAAAGAGTTGGTACTTAGCCTCTCTGATGCTTCGAGTGATGCCTACACGTCAATAGGCAAACAAGGCATTTCATATTGATCTGCCACTGATAGTGACTTTCTTTTGATAAAGACAGTTCATTGTCGTCAGCGTGTCACAATATTGTGCCTTGTGGCCAGCATGAAAACTAATTTTTGGCAACAGTTTTGTTTTGTACTTCTTGTGCCTACATGTGTTGCACTTTTCGATCAAGTATGTTGTTTACTCATTCCCACTATGTAGCACTTGAGGACCGTGTGACAGATTTTGTTAGTGGTCGTTCCTTTGTGGATTTTTCTTCATCTGTGAAGGTGGGGCATCTGGTACTTCTGCGGGCGTGTTGAGATGTCTTTTCATCTCGCATCTCTATTGCCTGTTCGATCGTACACATAAAGCATGCACATAACACTCCTTGTAAGATGTTTTTCTTATTACTATGTTTGAGCCTTGTCATTGTCTTTCTTTTTGCATGTGAGCATGTTTAGAACGCAGCTCTTATATGCCCGTTCCTGCATTGAGCCTCGGCAAGACCGAGCCGACGAGCACAGTGAAAGATGAAAGAAAGAATGCAGATTTCAGCACGTAATGAGATGCTGCAAGAGCGAGGTGCAAAGGGGGGGGAAGAGGGTGCAGCGGCAGCATGAGGAGGAAAGCGGAGGAAGCCGCCTTGAAGCAGCACCAGATGGCACGTCTGCACCTCAGCGGCAGTGGCAGCATCGACCGTGCGGAGGAAAGAAAACGAAAAGGACCATAAAGCTGGCTTTCACCCATAGCATTCGTTGCAGGCACTTTCCTACTAAAGATTACGTTGCGTAAGCTGCAGTTGCCGGGAAGCGGCAACTGTGTGGCTGGTGTATATATAGTGCCTTGCATAGTGGCTCTGCCAGTTAGTGCAATAATTAGTGTGATGCCTCAATATACCGCGAAACGAAAACATGTATACAGCTGCAGTCAAATTACGCATTAGGGAGTATTGTAATTGTTGGTGGTTTTTTACAGCAATAGAATTAGCTCGCTTCGCTAGGAAAACACTGTCTTTCCCAGAGGATTATGTAAATCACTGCGTTTAATGAATGCACTGTTAATATTGATAAAATGTGCTCTATTTGCTTGCTTTTATTGCAATAACCTCTGTTGTGGTTGTTGTCAAGAAAGAGTCTTTCTCTTAGTTTTGCTATCCATAACGTTTTGTTGTTTTGCAAGCTCCTTGTAATTTTAGTGATGGCACACTGACAACTCTAGTAAATTTTTAATGCAAAAAATTATATAGGAAGCTGGAGGATGACCTGTGCATTCGCAGGGGCCAGGAACCACAACACTGCACTCTCTGCTCCAAGTCCTTTGTATTGACTGTTCACATTGGAAGAAATATGAAAATGCAGCGCCGTGATACCACTGGAGTGGGTCACTGGCCATGAAAATGTTCCACATGGGGTAAATGCAATCTGAATAGGGAATCTACATAGTATGTTCTGGTACATCTGGAAGCACAAGTGTCACCATATCGCTTATTGTATTGAAGTCTATTGTATTGAAGCATGATTCAGGGCTTAATCTAACAAGTTATAGGGACATTGCAGTGCATCTCTGTAACCATCTTAATTTGGTATATTCCTTTATGGGAAGGCACAACAAAGTTCATGAATGAACAATCCCTTCAGAACACCAGTGTGTATAGCAATGTGCTCAGTCGGGATAAATTCTGATTTTAAAGTCTCACTGAAACATGTCGGTTTTCTCAAATCAACTGCTGACTGTTTCGTTGTTCTTCGGAAATCCATAATGTTTACAGTGCACAAGAAAACCTCATTGTGTGTTGTCTTTCTAACCTCTTAGTAGCTGTACTTGTAGGAAATTTTTGTTTGTTGGGGTACTGTACATGATTATGTGGATGCCTTGTGTTTGACCTGACAGGACTTTTAACCTTTTCAGTGCCACTTTCTTTCAGAGGTGATGCACTTCTAGGGTCAGATTTTTGTTTCTTAGATGTTTTAAATGAACACAACAGTATAATTTTGGTTATGTATAAAGACAGGAATGACAAGGAGAATGACAAACGCTCTCCAGGTGTGGCCCTAACATTCTTATCTGACGTCAGTGACATGGCAGGACAAAAACGAAAAAATGCGCTGTTCCGTCAGGGGCACTGAAAGGGAAAAGGAGTGGTGAACATAATCAGTGTGGGTGCACTCAAAGCCCTATCATCATTGTCTTGTTGGCATCTTTTAATATGTTAGCATTTTTACGGCACTTGATGCACTTTCTGGGGGCCAACTGTCTGTCTATCTGCGTATGTTTGTATCTAACTGCTTTCTGGTGTACCTGGGCCACTGGGTAGTTCATGGATGAATGGTTGGTGCATCAGGCTGCTGCGCTGAGAGAACGGGGTTTGAAACCAACCATTACAAATTTTTTTGCTGCCTTGTAGTATGTGTACGCTTGTATGTTATTATCAAAGATATAATAATTTTATCTCCTCCATGACAAGTTATTGAAAGCTTTGCAATTTTATTTGGCTGAGGCTGCAGCCCATGCAATCACTACCCTCCATGTCCGCTCAGCTTAATGAGTGTTTTAGTTTAGTGCTTTTATTAGTAAAAGTATGTTTGGATTTCACAAACCTGTTATTGGAGAATCATACGTGTAAATATTGAGGAAGTCCAAGAGGTTGACTAGCTGTGCTTTTCTTCCTTGTTTTCTGAAATCCCCCTCAAGCACTGGACTAGCAACATGTTCATTATTAGTGCTAGCATCTGTGTGTTCTAATGTTGTCATTCCATAATTGCAGTTTTGGTTTCTATTATGCAGGGTCAAGGCATCCATTCTCTTCAGCAACTACCCAAGGTGCAGCAGAGATGCCTCCACTGCTCTGACTTCTGTGAACTTGAGCCTGCAAAACTGTTCTGTCTGAATACACGCATAAGGGTCCACACAGGCTAGAAGCCATTTCAGTGCTCCTCATGCCCTCAGACTTTTGTGAATCACTACACCATCTGCTCCAAGGCCTTTGTATAGACCAACGACTTGACACCTGAAAACACAGCACCATGATGTCGTAGATTAGGGAGAACGTTTTGGGATAGATGTGGTCTGAATATCGAATCCATATATAGTACATGCGCAGTATGCTGTGTGGTGTTCTTGTGCATTGGAAAGGGGGCACAGGTTTTGCTATGTTTTGGCATATGTTGAACTGCCAAGTAACATTTATTTCAGTGTGGTCTAACGAGTTGCTGGGAAATTTGTTGTACTGTACTGCTTGCATTGTAGTAACCATATTTATGCAGTATGCCTGCGTGGGAAAGCTCAACAAAGTTAAAAGCAATCATCCATCAACTATGTCTCGAGAACAGTCGTGTTTCCAGCAAAAATAGCCATGATAAATTCTGAATGTATGACAAATTATCCGGGCATCTTGGTCTCCTCCAAATTTACTGCTGCGTAAATGAACAGTCTTGTGAGTTTAAAAGCCCCTCACCAGGTTTGGGCATTTGCTAACAGACAAGAGGAATGCGTAGATCATGTGATGACAATTCAGGGAAATTCGTGAGAACCCTGCTTTCCGCTAGAAAATCGTGGTCATACACATTGATGGCTCTGTGGAGGATGCACTGTCCGCAACATCAATTAAATGGTGTGACTGGTAAAGCATCGAATGCAGAATGCGCTAAAGCAGCACAGGAGGTGTATCATGCTGTGAAAGTTTAAGAATAAAACTAATAAAGTAGGCTAGGCTTCCAGGATACCTGAAATATGATCTCACGTCTTCAGTATCTGAGAAGGTAGGGAAGGAATGTCACTTACACGCATTAGTTGGCCTAAACATGTTGTCCGTGCTGGCAGTGAAGCTTGCCTCCTGGCAACGCAGTAACTTGACATTTTAATTCCTTCTATATCCCCTTGGAATGAACCATTTTGAAAAATTCTTGCAGTAGAACAAAGCCATAGTGGCACTTTTACAGCGAAGCAGCTAGCCTCTAGTTGGTCGGGATTTTTCATGCCCATCTGCAAAAACAATTGAACTGAAAGAAAAGTGCATATCTCCTTTGTAATCAGCCATACAACACACAGCTCAGTATTCATTTCAATAAAGAAAAGCACAAAACAAGCGCCATAATCGCATGATAGACAATAAGGCGCCTGTGAACAATGCGAGGCACATTCCTTCTCTCCACATGTGTTTCCCAGTAAAGATTACGGTTGCATAAGCTGCTTCAGTGGGAAAGGGGCAACAGCATGATATGAATCTATGAGTGGTGTCACTTAACTTTATACATGAAAGTGAGACCTGCCTAGGAACTCATTCATTTCATTGCAAGACCGCTATGGGTAGACGACGCAGACTCCCGAAGAGCAGTCTGCATACGATGAGCGTCAAAGAGTGCAAAGTCGTAATGCTCAAGAATGCTGTCATGCTAAGACTAGGCACAGCAATAAAACATTCCATATCCCCGTCGACGACATTTGAGTGGCTTTCTAACAGCTTCACTGGCCATTCACTTTCTCAGGGTCGGAAGGGCAAGTCAGTTTTTTTACAACTTCATGTGGATTACTGAAATTTTCAATTGAGCAGTGAAGGGCTGCCGTGGTTACTTAGTGGCTTTTGTGTTGCGCTGCTAAGCATGAGGTTGCAGTATCGAATCTTGGCCACAGCAGCCCCATTTGAACAAAAACCCAGGTGGTCAAAAATTAGTCCGGAATCCCCCATTATGATTTGCCTCATAATAAAATTGTAATATTGGCATGTAAAGCCTCATAATTTAATTTAAAACATGTTTGCATGCCTATTGTAACAGCTAACTGTATATCATTATGTGTTAATGCTCTCAGTAATAGGAAAGACCTGTGTGCCGAGGTATGACCTGTATGTGGGTGCCTCGTTTCGGAGATGAACACTGTTTGTAAGTTCTCAGGACTTCACATGGCTGCACTCATAAAAGAACCTATTTCACCAGCTTCTTTAACAGCACCTTTTTCTTTGCAGCAGCCATTCCTTTGTTGCACACAATATTTTGAACGTGCAAAGTAATCGGCATTCTTGTCTCGTGTTTGTCAATAGCGTACCTTCTAAAGACACCTGGAAACACTCATTTATCGCATCAGCTTCACTGTGTACTTGTCCTTTTTTTTCCCTCTTGAATTACGAAGTGTAACCTGTCAGGTTTCATCGTGCCATAAGATACAGCCTAGTGAAGCCGCATTGATAAGAAAATACCACTTACAATCATGGTCCTATGGTTCAGTACCGTTGAGCACTTTGTTTATAGCAATGCTTATTACAGAATTCATCCTGGATAATACCTGTAATGTTTCTTCCATTCATTATTTACCCATGGAGTTTTATTGGCTTGTTAGAAAGCTTATTCTAGGGGTTCATTCTCTACACTGCTTTTTGCAGAAGGTGAACTTCTGTGTCACTTTTTCTGCAGGTTTTTTAATTATTCTCCGGCGCTTCACCACCCGGGTACCGTAATCCTGTCATGTATTATTAAATGTATTCAGATACTCTAAAGCAGAAGAGCAGCAGATTCATAGATTCGTACTATCATGGTATCTAATCCTCCTGTTCTTTCTCACTGGATTGTGCAACAACATTGTAGTAGCATGATGGAACTTTATTGAGTCATATCAATCACATTGTCCAAAGTTTAATTAGATAGTATACGTAGAGCCTCTGCCAAATGAAATGAAGCCAATTGTAGCAAAGTACTGCTTTGTCTTTGAGGGATTCTCGGTGCTGGAATGCTGCAATGAGAAAGTACTCTTTGGTGCTTTGACAAAAACAGCAGGAAGCTGTCTAGACATTTCGTATTGAGCTGGCATCAATAACATAATGGCTCTTACTTTTGAAAATGCTGTGCATTTAGCATTGTGCAATGCAACTGGTGTAAGATATTTATCCTTGACAACACTGTGGTTCTCCACTTTCTCTGCCTACTTTGTGTATCACTAGTAGATGAAGAATGCTGTGTTCTTATTCCCACTATGTAGCATTTGAAGAATGTTTGATGGCATTTTTTAGTGGCTGTATGTTTATGAATGTTTATCTCTGAAGCTGGTTTCTTCTATATTTTTTCTCGGGCATGATAAGTTGTCTTTTCTATTCATGTGGCACACCTCACTGGGGTGGCTCAGCAGCTATGGCATTGCACTGCTAAGCAGGAGGTCATGGGGTCAAGTCTCGGCCCTGGCAGCCACATTTTGGTGGGGGTGAAATGTGAAAATGCTTGTGTGCTGTGCATTGGGTCAACGTTAATCCCCAATTGGCCGAAATTCATCCACAGTGCCCTGCTACAGCGGGCCTCATAATCAGATCGTGGTTTTGGCACATAAAACCCTAGAATTCAATTGTTGTGGAGTCATAGTTCTACTGCCTGTTGGATGTAATATGTAAGTGTACTCCTTCCAGGAGCCTCCTTATAGCTCTCTTCAAGCCACAGTGGAAGAATAGACTAGGCGTCTGAATAAGGCTGCCTTGCCAATGACCTTTTTCGTCGTGGTTTACGCCTCTCTCGGCACATAGTGCAGATCATTGGGGGTCAGCCACAGCAGCTGGTGTTGTGCATAGTACTCCTCTACCATGCACACACATAAAAGAACCACTAGTAAATTATCCCTTGTGTAACTGTGTACCAGTCTAAACTTCCAGTGAGCCTTTGGGAAGCAAGCTTAGGTATATCCTCTCAATATCTAAGCTCAGTAGCCCTATACAGACCTAAATGTGCTTTGCAACTTGTGAAAGTCTATTGTAGAGACTAGTGATTACTGGAGAGCCAGAAATAAATAATTTTCGGGGGTACTAGGCCACAGTTTCAGATCTTCCCGATACGGTTTCATGGGCACATGTGGGACGAAGTACAGAAAGGCAGTTTCCAAGCGATTCATAGTCACGCTGACAAATTGGCTCTTCGAATTGTGCTTCTTATATTTATTAAGATTGTACCTAGGCTTTTCAAAGCAAAGCTTTCTTGGCCTCTTTGACTTTTCCGTGCTGCTGCCACTGTTTTGCATGCCACATGGGAGGGGCTATAGGCTGAAGGCTACAGTGCAGAAGTTTTCACCAGAAATGCAGCACGAGCACATCTAAACAGGCACAAGCGGTAAACTTGTCGAAAACACCACCTAAGACAGTCGACGAGGCATGACCACACTGCAAATCAAGATCAAAGAGAGAGTTCACCACATGGTTTCTAGTTGCATATTCAATTTCCTTCACATAAAGCACGAGAAGCAGTTATACACAATTTGCAAGAGCTAGTAGTGCCACAGAAAAAACAACATTGAGTGTTATAAGGACGTTTTGTATCGAAATACGCCAGCGCAGCACCTCCTGTCACTACCAGACGACAGAAAATGTTCATGCCTCAGCACTGCAGTCTTCTGTTAGTAAAGGAAGGAAGCCTGAACAGAAATGTAGTCTGCTCGCTCTGCAGACAGGGATGCAATTGAGCCCTGTCTATTCTTCCACCGTGGTTTGAGCCATGTCATCTTCTCGCATGTAATCATTCTTTTGCAGTTATTGAATTATCTGTATTCATTATGAATTGACAGTCTGTTTTCTTGCAATATATATGTGTTTGAGCTTTGCGATTATAATTCTTGTTTATATGTTTGCTCCTTGCTTGCGCTTATACAGAAATAGCCTTCATTGTAATTCTTTGTTAACAAGCCAATCCTTTCTCCTAATACCACTATATTTTGCAGTTGTTTGTGTTAGGTGCTGCAGAAAAGTTGAGTGATAGCACTTGTATGTTCATTCATTTCTGCCACTGAATTCACTTTTAGTTAGGCTTTATGAGGACTCATCATTAGCAGTAGCATCTGTGCGTTCTGATTTTGGCATTGAATGCAATTCGGTTTTCATTGTGCAGGGTCACAGCATTCATCTAGTGCAGCAACTAGCGAGGATGACAAGTCACAGCAAGGACGCCTCCACCACTGTGATCACTGCGACTATAAAACTAGAAAACCATCTGATATGAGAGCACATGTTAGGGTCCACACAGGTGAGTGTTTCTTTCAATACCCTTTGTGCTCTTACAGCTTCTCACGCAGATCCTGCCTGATTATTCATCTGCGCATTCATGCAGGTGAGAAGCCATTCCAGTGCCCTTCATGCTCTCTGAGCTTCTCAAAGAAGGGCACTCTTCAGACACACCTGCGTGTCCACACAGGCGAGCGTCCCTTTCGATGCCATTTGTGCCCTCAGAGCTTCTCACACAGAAACGCTTTAAAAGGTCATTTGCGCATCCACTCAGGCGAGCGGCCATATCAGTGCCCCTCATGCTCTCGAAGTTTTGTGGATAGGAGCCATCTGAATATTCACTTACGCATCCACTCAGGCGAGCGGCCATATCAGTGCCCTTCATGCTCTCGGACTTTTGTGGATAGCAGCCACCTGAATGTTCACCTACGCATCCACTCAGGCGAGCGACCATACCGCTGCGCCATCTGCCACAAGTCCTTTGTGCGGGGTAATGACTTGAATAGGCATATGAAAACACAGCACCATGACAGCCCTGAGTAAGTCACTAGTTCTGTATGTATGCATTGTGTAGTAGTCAGTCGAAAATTCTAAATCTACACACATGTGCAGTATGCTGTATGGCATTGTGCTGCATGAGGAAGGAAGTGTTGGTATATTTTTATGTGTTAAACTGCCAAATGACTTCACAAGATGTTTTGGCATAACCTAGTGTTGCAGGGACAGCGGGCTCATATTGCTTTCATTACACTAACCATATTCCTGCAGTATCCCTTCATATGCAGGCATGACAAACTGAAAAGCACTCATTCCTCAGCTTTGCATTCAAAATACTGCTGTTTGCATTGACATAGTCAGGATAAATTCTGAATTTTAAGCCAGTCATCAGGATCTGTTGGTCTCCTCCAAGTATGCTGCTGCCTAAATGAACATTCTTGCAAGGTGAATGACCCCTGACCCGATTTGAACACTACCAACAAACAAGCATGGTGCATTTGTCATGCACCATGCACATGGTGCATGACAAATTCACCATTTGCATGGAATGGTTTCAGCAAACTATGAAGCCATTCCATGGCATGAAAACAGCTGAAATTTTAAATGAAAGCCTGTGGGCCCTTCTGGAGGGGGCCCTGCGTTTAGGTGGGGAATCAAGGATATACATAAAGTCCTCGCCAATTAAAGTCACTGTCAGATTTCTTGGACTTTCTAGGAACTGCAAAAATGTCTAAAATGATGCAGTTTGAAAAAACGAATCCGTGGCATTTACTGCCCTCAAGGGCTCAGATTTCCATAACCACATCCGAAATTTCTCTGAAAGCCTGTCAGTGCACTTATTTGGTGTCTTGTACTGTGAGAGGAAATGGCAGGTGTGGGCATGTATCATTATGGAACATAAGAAGAGAAACTTGTCTGAGTTGGTGGTAACTCATGTTTCGGAAATTAACAACGCTAAACAGATAAAAATGAAGGAAAAGGATAACGCGACACTGACGCCAGTGTCGTGTTCTTCTTTTCCTTTTTCCTTGTCCTTTTTCCTTGTCCTTTTTTTCCTTGTCCTTTTCCAAAACGTTATGGAACGCACACATCTGTCTAGTGACAGTGGCCGTTTTCCATTCTTGATATGCTTCAGCACAATCACTGCATATGTTTGACTGCATAACACTGTTGTACTGTGATGAATATGACTTTTGGGAATTGGCATTATGTAACGAGACTTTCTGTGCTTTCTACGCTACAAAGCTATTGGTAGGGACGATTAAATTGGTGTCAGCGCCATTTATGACAGCAGTGTATCCTTTCCATAAAAACATGGCAAACAAGGCAAGAAGAATGAACCTGAGTGTTCGTGATATATAGTACATGTGATGTGGTTTCTCATCTCAGGTATCGGAGAAGGCTAGAAAGGAGTGTGTCTTGTGGGCACTGGTACAGGTAAAGGGTGTGTCTTTGTTAGCAGTGAAGCTCACCTCCTGGCAACATGGTAACCACAAATTTCAATTCGTTCTGTCTCCTCTAATCACAGGCCAGTCTTAAAAAATTATTACAGTGAAAATGCTCCCCAGACAAATCTTGACATGTTCCCGTGTGTAAGCCAAATTTTCAAAAGGGCCCAGTGGGAGGCATCTGAAGAGGTGTGTATTTATGTACAACAGAAAATCTGACTGCATATAGTTTATCCCTGGCCAAAATGAATTTTTTTTTTCAACTATGAAGTTTTCTTTCTGAGAAACCTGTATAGATTTCCTTTTTAGTTTCATGCTACAGTCATGTGGACAACTTTTTTCTTTCATTTTTTTATTAAGTGTTAAAGGGGCCCTGAAACACTTTTTGAGCATAGTAAGAAAACATTCCTGATATGTAGAAGAAGCTCCTGTGAAGATGTGAGCCAAATATCATTGCCAATACGAGAAGCAGGGAATTTTCACTGTCATGTCAAAATCAAGGAACAATTGCCTTCTCTCACCTCTGCTATGTCATCATGCAGCATTATCTTAATTGGACCTACCAACAGCTATTGGCTGCTTTTGTGATCGTGTGAGCATTCTCAGTACTGACTCTATAATTGCTAATGTCAAATTAAATAAATTGAATATATATTTACACATGTCTCCAATCTTCATCCTTGCACTGCCTGTCTACACACGACAGTTGCGTTGCTGCGCATCACCTCCAAGATGGCAACAACAGGCTGTGTAGTGTTATCTAACGTAGCTGCCTCGGGGTGCCGCAACGAGCATTATTGCAGCCGAGACACTCAATTTTCGGGCAAGGCACTAGTGGAGACGAAAGGAGAGAGAAAGTTGCTTGTCCGTGCAAAATCCATGTCTAATTTCACTTGTACTTGAAAGATACAGAAAAAAATTTCGACGTGAGGAGACATGATGTATACTATGTTTAGTTAGAAAAGTCCTCAGGGCCCCTTTAGTCCTCACAGCTGTAGGAACGACTTGTGTGCTCACGGAAAACCAGTATGGCGAAAAGGTAGACAAAACCCGGGGCACTATGCTAACCAAAGTAAATTTAAGAGAAAAGAAGAGTTCCCCGGGTTTTGTCTACCTTTTCACCTTGTTCCATCACGAGCAGACGGGCTTCCGTCAAACACTGAACCTACAGCCAGCATGTGGATGTCTTGTTCTTTTGGAGTGAAAGAGTATTTCCAAGTCTTCAAGAAGTTATGGGTGCATTCATAGATGTACACTGTTTATGCCATTTTGTCATTTTCTAATCCTTTCTAAAGAAGACATCTTGAAGCACGCATTTTTCACTGGAGCTTGACAATGTACTTGTCTTTTCTATTTTTTTTTATTTTTTGAAACTTAAGGTGGTCTTCATAAGCTTTTACTGTGCTATAGGATTCACCTTAGTGAAGATGGATTGATAGAAAAACATGATTTCAAATTATGGTCCTCTGCATCAATGCCACGTAGAATCTTGTTCATAGCGATGATTTTTCTAAAGCATCCATTCCTCTATATCAAAGTCGACTAAGGGGCTCTCAAGCTGAAGAAGAAAGATGCATTGATTCAAACTGTCATGGCATCTAGTCTTCTTTTCTTTATACTGTGGATTATGCGAGAATGTTGTGCTGGCACGTGGACCTTTATTGATTCATATTGTGAAAAATTTCATAAGCCGTCTTATGTACAGCCTTTGCCAAAAGAAATGAGCCCTGCAGAAGCACAAATGCCACTTCCTCATTGACGAGTGTGGGGTGCTGGAGGTCTTTTAGGTGCTAGTACATTCTGACATTTTGACCATTGCAGCAGGAGGCAAACAAGGCATTTTATATTCAGCTCCCATCAGTAACTTAGTGACTTTATTTCTTTTGGCAAAGGCTGTGCACTTAATATTGTGCCTTGCAGCTGGTGTGAGAGGTTCATGATTGGCTACACTTTTATTCCCTACTTTCTCTGCGTGATAGCTTTTGTTAGTGGCTGTACCGTTGGGAATTTCCCTTCGTGTGTGTGACTGCTGGTTTCAGTTTGTCTGTTGGGCATGAAAAATTATGATCTGTTTTATTCATGTCACATTTTTATTGGCTTTTGAATGTAGTTGTCTTTTTTTTAGTACTTTTTTTCTTGATATCCTGAGCCATGTCATTCTCTTTGTGCATGTAAGTATTCCTTTACAGCAGTTGAATGATCTGCCTTCACTTAAGTTGACACTGCCTTTTCTGGAGGGCTATATAAATTACTGTACGTGAATGAGTGCATTGCTAATGTTCTTTATATGTTTCCTTTTTGCTTGCATATATAGTGATGACCTCCACTATGATCATTTGTCAATAAACATATTCTTTTTCTTATAGTCTTCTTACCATTTTATTAGCTTTGAAGCTACAAGAGAATGTCGGTGAGGCATTTTCAAGTTTTATTTCTTATTGCCTTTGAATGCATTTGCTATAACTTATTAATAAGCAATTTAATATTTGAGCCAGTTCTTAAGTTCCATGTGTTTTGTTTTCCTTTTTTATTCTTCATGCCTACAGTGGTTCATCTAAGACACTGGCAATTTTGACACAACTGCTGTTTCATCTTTCTCTGATGCAGAGTTCATGTGAATGTTTGAATACCTTGAAAGGCCTTTAGTCAGAAAACCACATTTTCAAGGCCTTAGTTGTCTTAGAATTTTGATGGGTTCCTGAAATTCTTGAATGTTAATTTTATGTTAACAGTTGCTGAATAAATATTCAGGCTTGGGTAGACTAACCAAAAAATATGTAAGGTCCATGAAAAACTTATGGCATCGTTATTCTGAAAGTGGCTTTAAAATCTTTTTCTTGCATTACCATTCTATCTACTCTAATGTGACCCGCCGTGGTTGCTCAGTGGCTATGGTGTTGGGCTGCTGAGCACGAGGTCGCGGGATCGAATCCCGGCCACGGCGGCCGCATTTCGATGGGGGCGAAATGCGAAAACACCCGTGTGTTTAGATTTAGGTGCACGATAAAGAACCCCAGGTGGTCAAAATTTCCGGAGTCCTCCACTACGGCGTGCCTCATAATCAGAAAGTGGTTTTGGCACGTAAAACCCCAAATATTATTATTATTACTCTAATGTACAATGGCAGAATGTATTTGAACCAATGTCAAGATGGCATTATTTCCATTGCCTAGCACCAAATCCTGCTTTGACGACTGTATAGTGAGTGGTATTTCATGCTCACAGTTAACAAGTGATGGGTCTCAACCATTTGGGGAATGGTCTTTTTGTAACCAGAGAGACAGAAATTTATAACAGCATACTCTACTTGGAAATCATCAATGATCGTCTCACTATTTAGTGGGATAAATATGATCATCAAAGGAACTCTTGCGATACAAATCCACACTGCTTATTTAGCGCTTTTTGTAAATGTAAATTTATGGTGGAGTTGTTTAAGAAAAGTTTGGTCAGCCTGAACTAGTTCTTGTTTGACCTTTTGGAGAACAACACAATATGCAGGGTATTTTGCATGTGCAGCCGGATGGGACGTTTAGTTATTAGAGAGACTAATAGCTATTAGTAACAGTCGAGACTACTAATAGGTGAGTTGGCTACTAATAGTTCACTAATAGTTGAGACTAACAGCTATTAGTGGTTTTACTGTGCGTGTTTTGGTAGGAAAGAGCGTGGGCGCGTGGTTGAATGCGTGCGAGAGCGTGTCATATCTTGGGTCCCCGCAGCATTGACTGCTTTTGAAACAATAGTGAGAGTTGCTTTGCGACATTTTGAGGATTTCGATCCTGTGCTTATTGGTTTCTTCAAAAAGGCAGAAACTGATAAGCCGAAACCTATATGTTATTATAGTATTTGCCATAAGAAAAACCCGTGCAATACATGGCAAAAAAGCCGGGAATGCAGGCAGTGCGCGGGGGTCCCTCAAGGCAGATGAGGGCACTGAGGAAAATGGAGAGGGAATCGAGTCAACTGGCACACACTGCGATGTCGATGCTAGGCTGCAGAAAATGGAGGCCTTTCAGGAAGAGCTTGTCAAACAGGTGGAACAGCTCAAAATGAGCTAACAGGGAGCACGATGCACGGAAGATAGTTAAAAAAAGACTTGAAGCAGCCGAGGAAAAGCTGAACAGGGCCGCCATTGCGAACGAGAATGTGCGTGACAATAGAACGCAGTCCCCCGACGTGACAGGAGAGGGAGTGCTATAAAAGTACGTGGAATGCGTGCAACGTGGTGAAGGGTTAGCTGGAAAGAGCGGCACCTACCTTGAGGCTGCCACGCGGAAAAGGACAAAGGGAAGCAGGGAGAAGTAGGAAAGAGTGAAAGGGTGAATATCGCCGGCGACTCAAACCTGGCTGGGTGCTCAGAAGCAATTGTGGATAGGGTGAAAGGCGATAAAACATTGGTGGTAGGGACATTTCCAGGGCGGACACTGGGTTCTGTCATGGAGCGAGCAAAAGAAAACCACGGAAAATGCCCACGTGCGCAACCTTGTCATAGTAGCAGGTGGGCTAAATCACGTCCTAAACAGGAAAGGGACAGGACAAGCCCAGCGCCTGGCGAAGGGGGTGGACGACTTGCGCGAGCTATCCCCTCAGGTGCAGATCGTGGTGTGCACGGTGCCAGAGGTGCCTGTACGTAGTGGTAGTGGTTGCTAATGAGGCGATATGGAAAAAGAGCCAAGAGAAAGGCTTCGAGGTTGTCAAAGTAAACAGGAAAGTGGGCCCCGGGTGCACGGGGCCAGGAGGGGGGGGGTGTCATATACGTCTGAAGACACCCGAAAATTGTCGATATCCTCTCCTTCCACTACACTCGGGGGGGGGGGGGGGGGGGGAGGTGACAGAAGAGCTAAGGGCCCCGGGTGCCAGACGACCTAGCTACACCACTGTTCATATTGAATATGTCCTGAACACAAGACTTAAGTATCTCCTATATCTTTCGTATTTTATCGTAATGTTTTGTCTCGAAATTATTTACAGAGAGTAAATCCTTTCATGGCCTTTTCCAGGGCAGCAAACAGAAAACGTTTTCCAAGGCAGCAAACAGCATGTGATCATAACGAAAGTAAGCTTCCTACAGTGCCTACGCGCTGCATCTTTCTTTCTCGCAGGAGCTACAGCATCGCTCAGTACCTTAACTTGAACTTTTCGCGGACGCTTCGAGCAACAAGCGCGCTCAAATAAATGTAAATAAGCACGACATTTTTTTTTCTTTACACAAGTGCGTTACTTCGCAATTACTCAAGTGCTCCTGCAGTAACTTTATTGCTCACATCTGAAAAACGGAGTCGAGCAGGCTCACCACATTGCGAAGCGTGCTTGTTGTATCGGCGCAGGACATACAAAATACCAAAAGTAGAAATGAGCTCGCGATACAACGATGCTCTAGAACAGGATTTTGAATTCATAAACGAACCAAAATGTTTGGTTAAGCTGACCTGCCAAATCTCTCCGTTCCACTTGTCGAGTCAAGCGGAGGCGGACGTCTGTTAAAAGGTGGAGATATCGATGGCACATAAGCAGGATGGTTCGCAACGTTGTTTTTTCTGTTACCAACGAAGTGGCGGCTGCAGATCCTTGAGTTTTCGCTTGGTTACCACGGTCCTTCGTCAGGGCTACGCAACACAACTACAGAAGAACAAAATTGTCGCACTTTCTCATGCGAGCCGCCAGTGGCGTAGCAACGGGGGGGGGGGGGGGGGGACGTGTGCACGGGGCCATGGGGGGGAGGGTGTCATATACGTCTGAAGACACCGGAAAATTGTCGATATGCTCGCCTTCCTCGACTACACCCGGGGGTGGGGGCTGACAGAAGAGCTATCGGCCCCGGGTGCCAGACGACCTAGCTACGCTATTGGGTGCAAGCAAAATTAAAAGGTGAAAGTGAACGTTGGTTGTCATAAATACGTGAGAAAAAGAAGGCCGCACCTAGAATATTTTGGTATCACATAAGATTATTAAGCAGAAAGTCAAGAACAATACAACAACATATCCTAGACGAAGATGGAAACAGACTGGAAGGAGAAGCGGCAATAAATTACCGACAAATAACTGCCAAATCTTTCTAAGGAAATGACGAGGTTGTACTTGAAGAAAAAAAGAGCATGAAAGAGACCCAGGTGGAAGAGGAGCTGGTGCTGAGAAATTTCTACTGGAAGAAAGCCGAAGAGACAATTCCTAAGCGACAGCCACAGGGCTAGAGGAGGTTCCCATTAGGCTGATTAATGAACTAGGACCAAAAAGAAGGAAGCTCTGGTGAAAGCAGTGGAAAAAACTTTGAAAGGTAGACGAATGCCAGACAGTTGGCGACAAAGTAGAATGAATTTAATTTATAAAGTTAAGGCGGAGAAAGAATTCACTCGTATAGACCGTTGACCAATATATCGGTAATACACAGGCTAGCAATGCAGACAATCAAATTAAAGCTTCAAGCATGGGCAGAGTATAATGGCATTTTGTGAGAACTTCAGAATGGCTTCAGAATAGGTAGGCGTTTAGATGATAACTTATTTGTTCTTACTCAGTGTATTGGAATATAAAAAGTAGAAAGCCGACCGTTATATGTGGCCTTTTTAGACATTACAGGAGCCTATGACAACGTAGACCGCAACATTTTCTTTGATATTCTGGAAGGGGAAGGCTTAGGTGAGGATTGTCTACAGATTTTTAGAGAGATTTACCTAGAAAATACCGTTTGCAATGAATGGGAAGGGATCAGGAGCTAGGAGACAGTTCATTCCAACAAGGGACTGAGGCAGGCGTGCTCTTAATCCAGTGGCGTAGCTAGGTCGACTGGCACCCGGGGCACATAGGTCTTCTGTCACCCCCCCCCCCCCGGGTGTAGTCGAAGAAGGCTAGGATATCCACAATTTCCGGGTGTCTTTAGACGTATATGACACCCCCCCCCCCCCCCCCCCCTTGGCCCCTTGCACTCGGGGCCCACGGCCCCCCGACCCTCCCCCCACTTGCTACACCACTGCTTTTATCCCCACTGCTGTTTATGACGTACATGGTGAGGATGGAGATGGCGCTAGACGGAAGTAATATCGGTTTTAATCTCTCATACAAACAGGCGGGTACAGTAGTAGAGCAGCAGCTTCCAGGTTTATTTTATGCGGACGATATTTTGTTTCTAGCTAACAAGCAAAGTGATTTGCAACGTGTGGCTAATGTCTGTGGACAGGAAGGCGACAATTTAAGTTTGAAATGCAGTGTTAGAAAATAAGGTGTTATGGTTTTCAATGAAAATAGTGAGCACACAGTGGCGATACAGGGGCAGGAAATACCTCGGGTAACACAATATAAATACCTTGGTAAATGGATAAACGAAGGCAATAGACATATGGAAACGCAGGAAAAAACAGTAACAGTGAAGGGGTAGAGAACTGCAGCCATAATGAAGCACAGAGCGCTATTAGCCCCGAGAACGAACACGAGCGGCGCTGCGAGCGCCGCTCGCGTGACGTCAGGGCGGGGACTCGCGCCTGTCTGCTACAGTTCGGGCGTTGTACGGGCGCTTTCTGCGGTGTTTTCGTTTGTTCGCCCTCGTTCTCTCTGCTTGTATACTTATGGTGGCCGTCTCAAATATATTTTTATGACGTCTTCCTTTGCGAACATTTATTCAAAGAGCTAATTTCTTAGACAACAATGCAGCTCTCGAAGGCAACGCTACAGTGCCAGCCGAAGCGACGCAGACCAGCCCATTGCGGGTTTTTCATACGCGGATAGACAATCGCAAAAACATAGCCTATGGGAATCCAGTTATGATACCATACCTGCCGCGGTGCAACAAGTATGTCACAAAGCTGGCTATATATGACTCTACAGCAGTTACGTTGATTTTATTCCGCTAAAACAGGTTTGCTCGCGACGAGTAGTTCATGGTATAATATCGAATTTTTGCATTTCCTCACAGAAACGCTCGGCAGTAGCACGGTGACTTAACTAATACTGGAGCTTAGATTCTACACGCCTCACTTGCTTCTTTAACTGCTTGTCAACATTAGGCGGTTCTTCACGTGTTTATTTTTTTTAAGCGGCGGAAATTTGAAGTAAAGTTAATGAAGGCTTACAGCTATTTACAGAGTACAAATAGGAATGTACCAATATATATTCCCTTTTCCGTGCTACACGTTCAACTCACCTCTTTAGAGTGGGTTTGTTAATGATTAATAATGCATGTTATGTTCCTCTTTTTTTGTCTATGTTACCAAGTGTATATCATTTATTTATTTCAATGCCGCAGTGTGTTTTGCATTGTTATCGTGGAAATATTTCACTGTGCTTTCATATATTGTATAACTGCAATGTTTTATGGCCACTATATAAATGTAATTTATATGGCGCTTGATGTGTTACCCCATGCAGCCATATTGTACCTAAGAGGGTGAGATTACCTCAAGCCGCGTCTGTGCGGCTTTTTTCCCTCATCCACCTCCATTTACCACTCCTCTGTACATGTGTGTGTGTAAATGGAAATTAATAAATCAAATCAAATCAAACTCACTTGAGAAATTTACTGGTGCTTGTTGCTTGAGGAATATACATGACGAATCTGTTTGGCAAACTGACACATGTTGCTCGGCCCAATTTTTTTAGTGAAGTATGCCTGCTGGACCACATAGCTGCAGCCAGAAAGCAGTCGAAGCGTCAATGACTAGTAGTATGGGACATATTGAAGATATCAAAATTCCCCCTGTGGAGGGTCAGAAATCAAGTGAAAGTATATGCAAGGCTTGTGGTGCTTTCTTTATGAATGTTTGCGATTGGATTGGAGCAAACTTAAATTAGCCTGCAAGGTTCTCTTTTAAGTACCGACGAAGCGAATAGTTATCCGTTTGTATAATTAAATAACGCTGGATCGAGACATGGTGAGACAAAAGGTGCTTGAATTTTCCTTTTGTAGGCAATCTAAGCTGCGTAGTAGTAGCTCGAGAATACTTTAGCCATTCCAGTTGGCGCTGTAAAAAAATGCTTTATGGTTTTAATTCGAAGTTGAAGTGAACTGATGGGTTTCGCGAACATAGCGTGCCTCGCAATACGGACAGTCGATTGCTACCGTTACGTGATCAGGGGTGTGCCATATTGTCGATAAAGGCTACTGAGGGCCACTATGATACATTTCATCACTTTCAATTGAGTGGCTGTAGATCTAAACAACGAAACTTTTCTCTCAGGTGATTGCTACTATGGTGTTTGTGAATTAACTATGTAAATACTCTACATGACACGCCGTCGTGTTAGCAGCCATGAGCAATTCGTTTTTTGGAGGCCTGTTTCAGAGGGGGATGAAAGTAGCAGCAAACATTTTCATAAGAAATGCGCGCCTAACTATTTTTTTACGCATTAATGAATGGCCATATTTGAATAGAACAGCACACCAGAGTAATAGGAATCATGATGACAGCTTCGCTGGGCAGTGTCTTTCTAACATCGGATAACATGTTGACGCCAATTACCAAATTTTTCTTCCACGTAAAATGCAATACCTCTCATAGCTAAATACTAAAGGAATGTTAAGTGTTTAGCGAAGCATCATACACAACTTCGCGCGTTGAATTTGCAGATATTCTTTATTTAGTCAAAATTTACCGATAGACACGGCGCATATATGCATTGCAAAACCTAGTAGACCCCTTTAACGCTGCTTAGCTTGCGATATCCAAGCCGCAAAGTTTCTCGACTCACACGCTTTTGATGAAGAAACTGTGGTTAAGGTATTGCAGCTGAAAGAAGCCGACTTATTGTTCAATACGTACGGCTCGAGCCACCTATACCCCAAGCATACACGAAGGGAACGAGCGCGCGCGGCAGCCGAGCGAGCCGGAGCGAGCGGCGTCCTGGCCGTGACGTCACTCGCGAGAGGGCGCCATTCCTCTTTCTCGGGGCTAATAGGGATAGAATAGGCACGAGGTGCTCCGAGGTAGGTAGAAAGGTGTAATGGTTCCAGGACTCACTTTTGGAAATGCGGTTTTTTTGCTTTAAATCAGGGGTACAATCAGGACTCGACGGGAACCAAAGGTCAGTGGGTCGCCTCGCATTGGGCGCTCACGGGAAGACTACAAATGAAGCTGTGCAGGGTGGTATGGGCTGGACTAGTTTTTGAAGTGAGGGAAGCTCGCAGTAAAATTGAGTATGAAGAACGACTGTGGAATATGGAAGAAAGTAAATGCGCTGGGAGAGTGTCGAGGTATCTGTACAAGAAAAACATTGATTCACAGTGGAGGAAAAGGACTGGGAAGCTTACCAGCAAGTATGCGGCCTGTAGGATGGGCAACACAGCAACAAAGAATGTCAAGCGGAAAGTCAGAGAGGTCGAAATAATCTCATGGGTGGCATCAATGAAAAAAAAAAACCTGCCATGGGTAACTACTTAAGAGGAAAAAACGAAATCGGGAAAGAAACAATTTATGATGACTCAAAGGGATGCTCATTACTTTTCGAAGCGAGATCGGGATGCCTTAGAACACGCACTGTTAGGAATGGCCGTACGGGGTGGCAACGTGCCAGCTTTCAGCCCTCTGCGCGTGTTCCAAGCCCCCCAGACGAGGCGCCTTCTGAGAACTACGGATGACAGGCGGCCACGTGGCGCGCGGTCAGCTCTGGAATGCGGTGTGCCGCCGCGCCACCCGGGACGGCGCCCAGTTCTACGACGCCCTCGGTCGACGACACCGCGGGCTATGCTGTACCGAGAGTTCTACAAGGCCCTCTGACGTCAACACCGAGAGCTGTGCGGCACTGAGAGCTGTGCGGCACTGAAACCTGTGTGTGTGTGCAACACGAACATTTCCGTCCACGGGGCCCTCGAACGTGTTAGCCTTTGTGTGTGTAGGCTCGAACGTGTGTGCCTTTGTGTGTGTGGGCTGTACTGCGGGGCGGCGGCAAGTTTACAATGAATGGACGAACGTTTCCGACCACTCGCACTCCGCCCACGCCGAGCGATGACGTCGAACTATGACGTCGAGCGGAGAGCTTATAAGCAGCGTTTGCTGACTGCTAGAGCGTGCTCGTTGTTATGCCCAAAATGTAGTAGTGAGCTGTGTGCTCGAATGCTGTTTGCTGGAGGTTAATCTTGCGGGCTCCATAGGGGAGTCGCGCTAGACTGCCGATGTATGTCTTGCTTTTAAAATGCTTAATATGTAAATAAATCCTGTTCACCGAATTCATCTCTACGACCTTCGACTCCTTCAAATGGTGGCAGCGGCGAGGTAGTCCGACGAGTCCTACATCTGCTTGACAGCCGTAGGATCGTCCGACGAATCTAATAGCACCTATAAAGCGAGATATAAGAGGGAAGAAGAAGCACGTGCTTGGCTGCGGTAAGGCTAGGGAAACTATGGAGCATGTTTTATTGGAAGGTGAAGACATTTACCCAGCGGCCGATTTAGGCACCACTGGCCTCCTTGAAGCCCTTCGGTTCAACGAGAGCAGTGGAAAAGTAAATATGTCCACAATAGGGATTATTAAGAGGCGATTGGAGGATTAGTGGAGTAAAAGTAGGGAAACGACCAAAAACGGAGACGTACAAAAGCACAGTTCTCAATAGGGGATCAGAAAATTTGGTTGTGGGAATTGATAGTGTTCTCTTTTCCTTTTTTTATTGTTTAACCTAGGTATGACATTAGGCAGTATAATAGCAAGAGCTTGAGGGCGCAACCCAAAGGGGACGCTCATAACATCCATCCACATCCATCCATTGTTCTTGTCTGTCGTAAAGCAAGGCAGATTACGATTATTGTTGTGGGACAAATATACACCCCAAGGGGTGTAACCATTTTAGGAGTGTAATGGTACGTCCACACTAGCGACAAAAACGCGCGCGACACAACGCGCGCGGCGAGCGGTGCTGTCGCGCGCGGCAAGATTCACGAAAAGCGGCAGCAACGCGCGGCAAACGCGCGAATGGGTGCGAGACCCATTTTTCGCGGCAGACGCGAAACGTCCACCAATCAGAAGCGAGCCGCTTTACGAGCCGCGCTGTTGTGGCGCCACCTGTCGCATAAGCAAAGAATCATAATCTATGGGCTCTGAGACTGAACAGTGACACGCGCGCCGTAAAATCTCAGAGGCCATTTCCAGTCAAGGGGGCTGTTTTTGTTAAGCCTTACCACACCGCCACTGAGGCGTCGACGAAGAATTCGCCTCGCAATGGAGGCGTTTTTGGAAACCGTTCGCGGATATGCGTGCCTCTATGATAAATCGAGCGTCGGACAAGGAGCTGCGCGCCAACCGCTGGCACATTATGGACAGCAGTTTGGCATGACAGGTGAGTAATTGGTGAAGGTGGGGAAGCAGAGTGTGCGCCTGGCCCTCAGTGTCCCTGTACCGCACTCAAAACTTTCTCGTCCGCTGTCTGGCACGTCGGCGTCGCACAAGTAAAGAACAAACAAGTATAGTGTTCACAGTCACCAGTAGCTCCTCGTCCGTATCCGACATGCCTGAGCGTGGCCGGCAGTGGCGCAAAAAAACACAGACACTTCCGATGGAAGACGAAATGGGCAGAACAGAGAGCGCGTTGTCGCGAGAAGTATCGAATGGAACGAGACAACGCGGGACTCCACGGGCCGCTGCCGCGTGCCGCAAAACGCGACTGTGGACTTGCCCGCACGCGTCTGCCGCGCGGGCGCTTGCCGCGTGCGGCGTGTCGCGCGCGTTTTTGTCGCTAGTGTGGGCGTACCATAATAGTGCAACCGTGTCAAGAGTGTAAGAGTGTACTCTTACACTCTTAAAACGGTTACACCCTTTGGAGTGTTTATTTGTCCCAGAACAATAATCGTCATCTGCATTGCTTGCGTTTCCTCTCTCGAAAACTCGGCGCTCGCTACTTTCCTGTCGAGAATGCTGCGTCATACTGATAACGTGCATGCCGTTCGTGGCTGGTAAGTACCGGGCTCGCTGCGTTAAAGAAAGGAAACGCGGGCAGGACAGATGACGATTATCGTTGTGGGACAAGATAAGCCCCAAAGGGTGGACATTTTTCTATGAGTGTACACTCTAAAAAAGTTTGCACCCTTTGGGTTGTATATCTGCCACATAACGAAAATGGTCATCTGCCTTGATGCGTTTCCTTTCTTGAAAACGCCGAGTCCGCTACTTTCCTGTCCAGAAAGCTGTGTCATGTTAGAACGCGCATGCCATTCGTTACGGGGAAGTACCGGGCTCGCAGCGTTAAGCAAAGGAAATGCGGACAAGACAGATGACGTTCATCGCTGTGTGGCATCATACGACCGAAACGGTGTAATCTTGTTTTAGAATGTGCTAGCCACAATAAAGGCGTCATGCATGTTCGCAATTGCACACCCTACACCACACCGCACCGCACTGTGAACTGGTGCATATGGACGCTGCCTAGCTAGAAGAATAGAACTGGCAGGATGCGGCATGACAGGCAGCGAAAGATGCCAAAGAGACAGAGCGCACTGCCCATCCAGAAGAAGAATAGCACCGGAGGGAGGCGCCATATATCGAGGCGACGCGAAACCCGCGCCGTGGGACTCGCGTATCACTGGCGTTGAACAGGCAACCCTGTCCCAGCGTCAAAAGATGACAATCAGGGGCGCTATTCTGGACATTCCGCCATTTTCTTCGATGCGTGACGTAGGCGCGACGCAAACAAAATGGCGCTGGTGGCCCAGTTTTGCTTACGTAACGTGACGCCAACTTGACGTTTCGCCTAAGAAACTGAAATGAAGGCACTCAATGTAGCGTTATCGGTAACGCAAAACAGTTTTCCTCCGCAGTAAAAATAAAGCAGCTATCTCAAAGCGTATGATTATTCTGTCGAAAACGGCTCTCGCTTCCGTCGTCTGCTGCGTACAAGCCGTCGTCTGCTTCAGTAGCTCGGATGCGTGTCCCTGGAAAATGGAATGAGTCATCGCATGTTGGAGCCAACGCGCTTGTTTTCTTTCTTGAGACAACATACGCGACGTACCAGTGGTGATGCGCGCACGTTCTAGGCCACGTTATCGCTATTTCGTGAAACGCAAGTGACTCAGCCCGACTCGGCTGGATGAGAAACGGCCGAATATCACCGATAGCGTTGCGCGCGCCAGAGATATCCACTAGAGCGACGCAAGCGCCGGCGCTGCCATCTCTTGTTCATTTCGCTGGTTACTCGCACCGCAGGAGGAAACTTCAAGGCGCCGCCTTGCGTACATTTCTTTTTATAAATTAGAAAGAGGCCGTTGTCATAACGTCCGATTGTGCGAAAAGGCATTAATCTCGATTACAATACAAATGCAGCAGTGAAAAGTAGACAACATTGCTGAAAGTTTGCTATATTCAACCAATATTATTTCGTATAAACGCGTTCTTTTAAAAAACGATGGCCCCAAACACAAATGCCAACACCACCCGAGAGCGATGCAAATACTATGAGCACGCGTTTTGAACAATAGATTTTCGTGGCGCCAAACGACGGGGAAAATGTGGCGATACGCATTCCTCTCGGCTGCCATTGCATATGGCTTCCCATTAGCATAATTCGCGCGGCTCGTCGCAGCAAGAATTATGGCGGAAAATCTCAGCAATGGCGGCCCAGCGCAACGTCACGCATCGTCAAAATGACGATTACGAAACAGCCCTTCCTGTGACGCTCCTCACGAGATATTCCTTCAGCCAATCAGCAAGCTGGCATGGCGCATATCTTGGATCGCCACCACATATTCGCGCAATTGCAGATGCATTGCACTGGCTTGTGCACGCTACCGCTCACATTCTTTTTGAAGCGCTAACATCACAATATATCTGCCAAGGACCAAAAAAATGTATTAGTTCATAAAATTTGCAGCTCCACGTCACGTTTCGTCATCTTGATGAAAACGCAAAATTGCATTTTGCAATACTTCCGCTTCCCGGCACAAATTTCAAAACACGTGACCTTTCGACAGCCAATCAGAGAGTAAACATGGCGGATAATGGCGGCCGTGCAGCCGCCATGCGTGTCCAGAATAGGGGCTCTATTCTGGGGCTCTATTCTGGACACGCATGGCGGCTGCACAGCCGCCATTATCCGCCATGTTTAATCTCTTATTGGCTGTGGCGAGCTCACGTGCCTTGAAATTTTTGCCGGGAAACGGAAGTTTTGCGAAACGTCATTTTGCGTTTTCATCAAGATGACGAAACGTGACGTGGAGCTGCAAATTTTATGGACTAATACATTTTTTTGGTCCTTGGCAGATATATTGGGATGTTAGCGCTTCAAAAAGAATGTGAGCGGTAGCGTGCAGAAGCCAGTGCAATGCATCTGCAATTGCGCGAATATGTGGTGGCGATTCAAGATATGCGCCATGCCAGCTTGCTGATTGGCTGAAGGAATATCTTGTGAGGAGCGTCACAGGAAGGGCTGTTTCGTAATCGTCAGTTTGACGATGCGTGACGTTGCACTGGGCCGCCATTGCTGAGATTTTCCGCCATAATTTTTGCTGCGACGAGCCGCGCGAATTATGCTAATGAGCAGCCATATGCAATGGCAGCCGAGAGGAATGCGTATCGCCACAATTTCCCCGTCCTTTGGCGCCACGAAAATCTTTTGTTCATAACGCGTGCTCATAGTATTTGCATCGCTCTCGGGTGGTGTTGGCATTTGTGTTTGGGGCCATCGTTTTTTAAAAGAACGCGTTTATACAAAATAATATTGGTTGAATATAGCAAACTTTCAGCGATGTTGTCCACTTTTCACTGCTGCATTTCTATTGTAATCGAGATTAATGCCTTTTCGCACAATCAGACGTTATGACAACGGCCTCTTTCTAATTCATAAAAAGAAATGTACGCAAGGTGGCGCCTTGAAGTTTCCTCCCGCGGTGCGAGTAACTAGCGAAATGAACAAGAGATGGCAGCGCCGGCGCTTGCGTCGCGCTAGTGGTTATCTCTGGCGCCCGCAACACTATCGGTGATATTCGGCCGTTTCTGAGCCAGCCGAGTCGGGCTGAGTCACTTGCGTTTCACGAAATAGCGATAACGTGGCCTAGAACGTGCGCGCATCACCACTGGTAGGTCGCGTATGTTGTCTCAAGCAAGAAAACAAGGGCATTGGCGCCAACATGCGATGACTCATTGCATTTTCCGGGGACACGCATCCTAGCTATTGAAGCAGACGACGGCTTGTACGCAGCAGACGACGGAAGCGCGAAGCGTTTTCGACGGAACAATCATACGCTTTGAGATAGCTGCTTTATTTTTACTGCGGAGGAAAACTGTTTTGCTTTACCGATAACGCTACATTCAGTGCCTTCATTTCAGTTTCTTAGGCGAAACGTCAAGTTGGCGTCACGTTACGTAAGCAAAACTGGGCCACCGGCGCCATTTTGTTTGCGTCGCGCCTACGTCACGCACCGAAGAAAATGGCGGAATGTCCAGAATAGCGCCCCTGGACACGCATGGCGGCTGCACGGCCGCCATTATCCGCCATGTTGACTCTCTGATTGGTTGTGGAGAGCTCACGTGCCTTGAAATTTGTGCCGGGAAACGGAAGTTTTGCGAAATGTCATTTTGCGTTTTCATCAAGATGACGAAACGTGACGTGGAGCTGCAAATGTTATGGACTAATACATTTTTTTGGTCCTTGGCAGATATATTGTGATGTTAGCGCTTCAAAAAGAATGCGAGCGGTAGCGTGCAGAAGCCAGTGCAATGCATCTGCAATTGCGCGAATATGTGGTGGCGATCCAAGATATGCGCCATGCCAGCTTGCTGATTGGCTGAAGGAATATCTCGTGAGGAGCGTCACAGGAAGGGCTGTTTCGTAATCGTCATTTTGACGATGCGTGACGTTGCGCTGGGCCGCCATTGCTGAGATTTTCCGCCATAATTTTTACTGCGACGAGCCTCGCGAATTATGCTAATGGCAGCCATATGCAATGGCAGCCGAGGGGAATGCGTATCGCCACATTTTCCCCGTCGTTTGACGCCACGAAAATCTTTTGTGCATAACGCGTGCTCATACTATTTGCATCACTCTCGGGTGGTGTTGGCATTTGTTTTTGGGGCCATCGTTTTTTAAAAGAACGCGTTTATACGAAATAATATTGGTTGAATATAGCAAACTTTCAGCAATGTTGTCCACTTTTCACTGCTGCATTTGTATTGTAATCGAGATTAATGCCTTTTCGCACAATCAGACGTTATGACAACGGCCTCTCTTTGATTTATAAAAAGAAATGTACGCAAGGCGGCGCCTTGAAGTTTCCTCCCGTGGTGCGAGAAACCAGCGAAATGAACAAGAGATGGCAGCGCCGGCGCTTGCGTCGCTCTAGTGGATATCTCTGGCGCGCGCAACGCTATCGGTGATATTTGGCCGTTTCTCAGCCAGCCGAGTCGGGCTGAGTCACTTGCGTTTCACGAAATAGCGATAACGTGGCCTATAACGTGCGCGCATCACCACTGGTAGGTCGCGTATTTTGTCTCAAGAAAGAAAACAAGTGCGTTGGCGCCAACATGCGATGACTCATTCCATTTTCCAGGGACACGCATCCTAGCTATTGAAGCAGACGACGGCTTGTACGCAGCAGACGACGAAATCGAGAAGCGTTTTCGACGGAATAATCATACGCTTTGAGATAGCTGCTTTATTTTTACTGCGGAGGAAAATTGTTTTGCTTTACCGATAACGCTACATTCAGTGCCTTCATTTCAGTTTCTTAGGCAAAACGTCAAGTTGGCGTCACGTTACGTAAGCAAAACCGGGCCACCAGCGCCATTTTGTTTGCGTCGCGCCTACGTCACGCATGGAAGAAAATGGCGGAATGTCCAGAATAGCGCCCTAGAGCCCCAAGTGTGTGGACGAGACGTTCATTTGAGGTATCGCCAGCAGTTTGTGCGCAGACGCGAGTAAGAGCGGGCGCGAGCAGTTGCGTGGCTAGGTCGTCTGGCACCCGGGGCCGATAGCTCTTCTGTCAGCACCCCCCCCCCCCCCGGGTGTAGTCGAGGAAGGCGAGGATATCGACAATTTTCCGGTGTCTTCAGACGTATATGACACCCCCCCCCCCCCTATGGCCGCGTGCACACGCTACCCCCCCCCCCCCCCCCCCCCCGTTGCTACGCCACTGGCGGCTCGCATGAGAAAGTGCGACAATTTTGTTCTTCTGTAGTTGTGTTGCGTAGCCCTGACGAAGGACCGTGGTAACCAAGCGAAAACTCAAGGAGCTGCAGCCGCCACTTCGTTGGTAACAGAAAAAACAACGTTGCGAACCATCCTGCTTATGTGCCATCGATATCTCCACCTTTTAACAGACGTCCGCCTCCGCTTGACTCGACAAGTGGAACGGAGAGATTTGGCAGGTCAGCTTAACCAAACATTTTGGTTCGTTTATGAATTCAAAATCCTGTTCTAGAGCATCGTTGTATCGCGAGCTCATTTCTACTTTTGGTATTTTGTATGTCCTGCGCCGATACAACAAGCACGCTTCGCAATGTGCTGAGCCTGCTCGACTGCGTTTTTCAAATGTGAGCAATAATGTTACTGCAGGAGCACTGGATGAGTAATTGCGAAGTAACGCACTTCTGTAAAGAAAAAAAGAATGTCGCGCCCATTTACATTTATTTGAGCGCGCTTGTTGCTCGAAGCGTCCGCGAAAAGTTCGAGTTAAGGTACTGAGCGATGCTGTAACTCCTGCGAGAAAGAAAGATGCAGCGCGTAGGCACTGTAGGAAGTTTACTTTCGTTATGATCACATGCTGTTTGCTGCCTTGGAAAAGGCCATGAAAGGATTTACTCTCTGTAAATAATTTCGAGACAAAACATTACGATAAAATACTGAAGATATAGGAGGTACTTAAGTTTTGTGTTCAGGACATATTCAATATGAACAGTGGCGTAGCTAGGTCGTCTGGCACCCGGGGCCCTTAGCTCTTCTGTCACCTCCCCCCCCCCCAAGTGTAGGCGAGGAAGGCGAGGATATCGACAATTTTCGGGTGTCTTCAGACGTAAATGGCACCCCCCCCCTCTACTGTCCCCGTGCACCCGGGACCCACGGCCCCCCGGTCCCCCCTGTTGCTACGCCACTGGGCGCGAGAAAGAAAAATCTGGGGGTTTTTGCGCCTTTATTATATTGGTTTGTTGGATTCGGAAAAAGGTGCACGGCGCCACAAACGAAAAGGTGCAGGGGATGCCAATTATGGTGTGCCGGGCTACACCCACTGGCCGCAAGGTTCAAGGGTGCACTGCACCGCGGCGCCACCTTGCCTTGCACCCCGTTCAATCGAGCACGGGGGTGCAGGGTGCACCGCTGCACCTCGGGGAATCGAGGGTCTAAGTGCAGTGCACCGTAAATAGGTGCAGAAGGTGCAGAGAAACTTGACTGAATCGAATGGACCTTATGACTCGGCCTAGGCACTACGGAGGAGCTCTCTGAGCGCGTGTTGTAGCATTTGTCCCCTAGACACGGAGTGCGGTCGAGTTTGTTTACGCTCCGCCGCTGTCTGCCCGTGCGTTGAGGCAGTGGGCCCTGTTAAGAACGGCCCGCTGAGGTGCAATTTTCGCCAGCCAGTTGCGACAGCGGCGTCAACTTTTCCTGGAACGCTACCGCAACCCTCTAGCCATACGGCGTCACTAAGTCTACTGTGTCCGCAGGACAATGCGCTACGTCCGCCACTCTGCGTCGCAGGATTGCCGAGATGAGATCGACGAACCAGGCTTTGTGACTAAACACGCCACCGCCGACCTGGTCTGCCGTGAGGAAGGGAGGTCCCGAGGGAACGTCTTCGGAGGCCCCTTCCCACGCGCCTTTCAAGACGCAAGCCAATGGACAACCGGCGGCCGCGCTGCGGGGGTCAGCTCGGGGATTAAGATGCGCCTTTCATGACGTAAGCCCCGAGTTCTGCGAAGACCGTCTGACGTCGGTGGGGACCGTGAACCTGTGCGGAAGTGTGTGTGTGTGTCCCTCCCGCAGAGAGGCGGCTCGTCTACTGGCCGGACGTTTCCCTCACCTAGGGATCGAGGGAAGACCGAGTGTTTATAAACCGCTGTTGTGCGGCTGCTCAGTGTACTTTCTCTCGCAGTCATGCAAGACTGATGAACTGCAACATCCTTATGTAGATACAGTAAATAAACCCATATTCCTCGTTCTCGATGAGAAGCAGTCCTTCTCTTCAACAACGTCCTCAGCGTGGATAAGTTTGACGACGGCATGGGCCAGCTACCATCTAACTCATGCCCGACTCCAATTCATGCCCGACAACTGGTTACAAACGGTGGGATCGACGTCCCAATCCCCACAGCCCGGACGGACGCCCCATTTGGTGATCACTGTATGTGAAGGGACAAGGTTCTGACTGGTGTTGTATAAGTCGCGGGTCGCTTTTTTCGTCGCGACGATAGACTGCATTCTTTACGAGCACTGCTCCAGGAGGGCACATGTAAGCGGCACATGTAAGCGGCAAATGGGGGCCTCAGGAGAGCACCCAAGGTTAAATAAAGCAGGCGGCCCAGGATCTCCAGGGCACTCAAGGTGTAGCGGGGAGATCAAAGCTTGAATCAGGGCGGCCCGCGGGTAGGGGCCGCGTAGGCCGAAGCGTGCCAAGGTGTGTTTGCATAAAAAATTGGCTGTCCGCTGTCTCGGACAGCCGATCTTAGACACCCCTGGCACGCGCAGGCCTCGGGGAGCCAACACCCACAGTATAGTCCGGGTTCTAGCTTTTGTGTCCCCATTGGCGCTTTAGTGTCCTGGAGGCGCCGCCAATAATGCGAAATAATGACACGTACGTTGTTACAATTAGTAAAAAAACACGATTGAATAAATATAGTTACGTCCAGCCGCCAACTTGTGACGCTAAGTTAGCACTACAGCGCCCCACGTCTTCTGCAACACCAGTCAAAACTTTGCCTCTGAAGGTGTGTCGGATAGACTTTCTTGCGCCTGCGGTGCCGATGCTGAGTCAGTCATCGTTACCGGCGGCCTCTCAGCCAGTTGCGTTCAAACGCGGTTGTTAAGGCGCTTTGCCTGATATATTTTCAACATATGCGGCCCGGGCTCTACTACGGTCGCCCCCAAAGAAACATCTGTGATGTTATTTACAAGGTACTTCGCCGCAAGGCGCGGAAAAGCTATGATCCGCCACGACTGACTTAGCACGAGCGCCGCAAGTGCGAGACAGTCTGTCCGACGCAGCGGTCGCCAAATCGGGCGTCAGTGCCCGCGGCCTCACCTATTTTACCGCGCCAACAGGCAGCTTCCGAGTGTAAACAAACTCGACTCCACTCCGCAATGCCGGCATGCCTAGGGACAAACGCTTACAACACGAGCTAAGAAACCTCCTCCGTATTATTCAAGGAGTTCTCTCTCGCGCCCGCTCTTAAAAAACGACTGGCGATCCCTCAAATGAACGTCGCGTAGTGTGTGGTGCCCCGCATATCTGCCTTGCATATCTGCCCTGCATACATGACAAATGAAACTTCAGCGTATAAGAAGTTACAGCTCAAGTGATATTCTGAACAAACATTAGGAAGAACTCGGAAGCAATATTTTTTGTAAGTTGTTCGGGCAGTAGCTAGCATATTGACCCGTGGACTAGTTTATCTGTTACGGGTTGGCGCTTTTACGAGTGTTATCCCGCGTGTATCCGAAGTTTCTGGAATGTTATCGATAGTTCTATTGTCACCGAAGCTTGTGTAATCTGATTGCATGTGCGACGGGAATTGTGTAAAACTTTAGGGAAGACACGCGGGCACCACTGATTACTCTGAAACCTTCGATGACCTGTGTATAAAAGCCGACGCGCTTGACCGGCATATCAAGTTTTCGACGATCGCCGGCTGTGCTCGCCGTTGTCGCCGTTCTTTGAGTGTAGGCTGTTTTGCAGGGCACAAGTTCGCCCAATAAAACGCTAGTTTCGTGATTCCCAGCTTTACTGCTTTCTTCGACGTCACTACTGCGTGATAATATGTAATCGGCTCCTGTGCAAAGGATTAGGGTCCAGAGACCACATTTTTTAAAGTTTTGACCGGTTAACTGGCTGATCTCGTTTTGTTCTTGCAACTTGCCCAGATGTTCTCGTTTGAGTGCCCGTATAACTCCTCTGGCTTTGGGCTCAAGGTCACTTGAAGGTCACCGACAGCGAAAGCTAAATGTATTTCTTGCTTAAAACCCTACAGCGCCTGCCAGCCTGCCATGGTTCAGCGTTCCTGGGGCAGGTGTGAGCTTTGGGGTTGGCGCTTGTTGCTGCGTTTGGTGCAAGAATATGGCTAGGAGCAGGCACCGCTTATGCGCAGTCACGAGAAATATACACACGTCATTTCTCCAGAAACTGATGCTGAGCAATGGTAACACGAGGATCTTGCGCTGACACGATGAAATCGCTGCAGCCGAATTTCTAGTATTGCATATGCGATGAGGGTAGCTGTATGGGCTTGTTGATAGGTCATCTTGCAATTTGTTGTAGTGCAGTCAGAATGACATGGACATAGCTAGGCAAATGAGACAACACACAGCATGCACTGAACCACCACCTGCGAACAGCTGGCAACGCCTGCCGTTGCTTCTCGCCCTGAATTTCCGGAACAACTGTTCTGCACTCCAAAACAAATGACACCATTAGGACGCTCTGAAATTACCAAACGAGTATTATTTGCTCCTAATAAAGACGGGTCAATAATGTTACAACGAACAGGCTTTTTTCATAATCTTAAAAATTATTCGACGTGTCTCACAAAACTTTGCAGCAATTAACACTGGGCTACGTTCTAGTACAGAGTTGGTAACGTTCTTTATTCTTTGCTAGTACACTGTACCTGGGCGTCGCACCAGCCTCATCGTTGAAATCGCAGTCATGTTAAATAGGCCCGTAGCGCTCCTTGCCTCAAGCCCGGGCGCGTATTTCCTATTGCTAGTAGGTACATACAGTGGGGCGCGGCACTTGCGGAGACGACAGACGTTTGCGCGCATGCGCGAGTAAGAGCGGATGCGAGAAAGGAAATCTGGGGACTTTAGTCCTTGAATATACGACTCTGCCTAGGCACTACGGAGGAATTTCTTAGCGCGTGTTGTATGTGCTTGTCCCTAGGCGCGCCGGCAGAAGACGCGGGGTAAAGAGAGGAGAAACGGGGAGGAGTGAAGGCGGAGGATGAGAGTGTCGTGGCTCGGTGTTCTCGCAGGTGGTTGCTAGGCAACATGAGGCGGCGCACAGCTGGGCTGAGTTTTCTGGTAACGCTCCACGGCGTAACTAAAAGCTTAAATAGCTTCATTGTTAAAAAAGAAGGCGGGCCCGTGACGTATGTGCCACGCAATCCTCGAGCTCCGCTATGGGAGAACGCAGGAGAGGAATTTCCCTTGCGGAGGCTATTGAGGGGGCGTGCAAATGGAGAATGTTATATTGGCGGTGATGCTCGCCTCCTGAAATCATGGGTTCGCGGAACTGAAATATTGTTATCTCTGCTATCAAGAGGAAGCTTTAGCTCGGGCCCAACTCCGACGCGGCCTATTCAAGCACACGTAAAACGCAAAAACGTTTTTCTGAGATAACCCCAGGACTGATTTTAATGAAATTAGTTGCACTTTAGAAAAAAAGCTGAATTCTAGTGACTGTTGGAAGCGGAATTTTGATTTAGGGCCTGAATTTTATGAAAATGACTTTTAAAAATTCCTAAGTTAAAAAGAGAATAGACGCACGAAGTACATAAATGAACAGCTCTGCATCAAAACGCACGGAGTTCTGTAAATGGCATATATTAGATCATTCAAAGCGGGCAAATTTGATATGTCATTTGATATCTTACGTGAATTTGTTACGTTGTGTACAAAGGTTCTGCAAAAGCTGTAGTTACGAATTACTAAATTTATTTTAGATTCATGTGCGACATATCAATTTTGTCTGCTTTAGATGTACTATCGGATACAATTCACAGAATTGTGATATCATTTTTCCTTGCCCAGTTACAGTGCTGTAAACTAGATCGTTTCGTTTCCTGAAAATGTTCGATGTTTGCCAATTCTTAATAAAAAAATTTACGATCTAAATAAAAAATTGGATACCAGAAGTCACTAGATAGTATGTATTTTTCTTTTAAATGCAACAAACCTTGTCAAATTAGGTGCAGTGGTTGCCGAGAAAAATGAATTCTCCTTTTACATGTATTTAGATAGGAGAATCCGAGCTAAAGCTTCCTCTTAATAAACGAATTTGAAAAATTATTGTGGTAGAACGCTCCGCAGAAGGCACGTAACAACTTTTATGATATAACCGAAGGTTTCTGTGCAGCCTGGTGAAGGCCCCTTTAATTAATAAAATTTGCGGTTTGAGTAAAGCACCATTAATAATAAGAGCGCACGTGCGCAATCGGTCACAGCGCCTGCAGCGAAATTACGTTGAATATGCCGCGAAGCGAGTCTCCGCCCCAATACGTTTCGGTCGCAGCGCCCTCGCACAATTTTTCCACACACTGCGCCTCAGCGGGAGAGCATGATTCGGCCCACTCAACCATTGTCTAGTACACGCTACAGTAGGTCGTGCTTTTACAGAAGATTCGGCTCGCTCCTGATCGACCGATATCCGTGCTAGCTGCATTCGCTAGGTCCGTTGACCCACGCGGTAGCCACGCTTGCTTCAGAAACGCATTGATAAAGTAGCAAAAGCTAGATTTTCAGCAAATACGCACAAGGCGCGCCACTCCTCCGGAAACCAGTACCTGAAAATGCACAGCCAACGTGTCGAGCACTGGCTGGTGAGTGCAAGTGCTGTCACGTTCTGAGGTGGAAGCGGTGCACGTAATTTGCTCTATGATATTGCGCATGCGGAATCATTTGTACTCTATTGCACGACTATTGCATGAGTTCTACTTGGCCTATTGATTGAGTTCATCGTGCTTGTTATGACTTGGGAGAAGTTCGGTGAGCGGACTGGCTTTACCCAAAAACGGCGAGGTTCTGGCTGGTGTTGTAGAAGTCGCGGGGTGCTTTTTTGGCTGCTCTGTATACGTCAGACAAACTTTGTCGCGCCTGCGGCGCTTGTTCTGAGTTAGTCATGCCAGATTACACTTTTCTCGCACCCTACCTTCAATAAACGTCACTGATTTCCCCGGGGGAGCAAGAGTCCGTAGTAGAGACAGGGCCTGCTCTCCCGGAGAGGTATCATTGCTCGTGCCAGGCTTTTCGTATGCTGCTCTATGTAACCTCTCGAAATCATTTTTAATGATCCGTTTTGACTTAAATAAACGCCCTTCTGCAAAAACGTGGAAAAAACAGTAGGCGTGAACCACGGAGTTAGCGAAACGGAAGCAAAGCAGGTACTATCGGCCAAAAAAGTAAACGGACCACGGCACCGGTGGCCGGAGCGGCTGCGGGGCCACACCGGGGCGCTGCTATCTCGCTCCGCGCGCTGACGGCGAGAGTGCCCCGAGTGACGCCAGACTTCACCCTCTCTCTCGCGCGGGGCCTTGTCGCGCTTGATAAATTTCTAGTGCGCCGTTCGGTTGCTCTGCTGCTGACGGTCGCGACGAAGGGGACTGTGCATCGCCGGTAGTTTAGCACATTGGCGCTTTCGAACAGTAGTGGACGGCCGCGGGGCATCAAACCGCGCCACTGAGAAGGAACGAAGACTCGTTCTTAACGTTGTTTTGCTTATATTCACCATACCTCTCATATTAGTGCATTTCGCTATCGTCCACCGCTGCTCGATTTTAGGCAACACAACGAAAGCAGCCGCAACGGCGGCTACGGTGACGCGCGCTTGCAGGTGCCAAGCTTTACTGCCGGCGCGGGTTCTCTGTCGATATTACTTTTCCGGCATTGTCTCCAGCAGTGGGTTTATTGACTATAGCAGTGCGCCTCTCCACACTGCTTTAATTCGCTACTGCAATACACAGTCCGTTATGACACTTTCTTGACAAAAGTTCCGTCAGAAAGAGATGATTGGAAAGACTAATCGGAAAAACAAGTCGCTCGTGAAAGTTTATTCACGGAAGAAAATAAAAAATGGGGTTCCATGCGTTGAAAAGGTCCTCAATGGGATGAAAATTCGCCGTCGACCGCGATGACTTGGCCTACTCGCCTTGGCATCGAGTCATAGAGAGCGGCCACTAGCTCCGGACGTCCGCGTAGCGCTTCCATCCTTCCTTCACGGTATGATGCAGCGGATCCGCTGTGCCACAGCAAAGGCGCCAATAGGAGGACACCGGCGTTCAATATTCCTTTTTGTTCTCTGGAACGGTGTCGGCGACGCGTTTTGTAGTGCGCGCTGCTATCCAGATATGGTTGTGTCCAGCCATTGGACACTGGAAGACTAGGAAATGTTTAAAAACGAGAACGGTCGCATTCGTTCCGTCACAAAAATGCCATCTCGGGTGCCGATCGAGGAGAGAAGGCGCATCGTGCGGCTTAGCATAGAATGTGTCCCTCAGCGTGAAATCTGCAGCCGCACTAGGAGGAGCAGAACATCGGTGAGCCGCATTATTCAAGCCTATAGGGATGAATACGGCAGAATTGCTGATGCTCAGCGCAGTGGGCGGCCAAGGCTTACAACGTTGGAAGAGGACCAACAGATAGTTGCTGCCGCTGTTGTTGACCCCTTTCTGAACGCCAGGGAAATTCGCGACGCACTGGACCTCAGTTGCTGCAGCGAGACTATCAGGAGCAGACTGCGAGAGGCAGGTCTCATGAACTGCGTTGCCGCTCAGAAGCCGCACCTGACGGCGAAGCAGAGGGAAGAGCGACTGAATTTTGCCCGAGCGTTCGAGCAATGGACTGCAGAGGAGTGGCGGGAGGTCATCTTCACGGATGAGTCAACGTTCAGCACACGCTGGGACCAACAGCAGCGTCTGTGGCGTCCGTTGAACAGCAGGTACGACCTGTCATCCTTGCAGCTGAGGGAAATTGCGGGTAACGTTTGAGTAGCTAGTCAGTGCTAAAAAATAGGGATTGTTTGCAACGCATACTAGCCTTAAGAATGCTGTACAGCCTCATTTCTCGTCTTACTGCATGACTACACGTAGGTGCAGAATTGACTACGAAGTGTTTCTTTTGCGTCATTGCATATCAGCGAGCTGAATGTTAGAAAGGGTATGATTTAAGCCTTCATTATTTTATTTTCTACAGCAGAGTGAGGTGGCTGCGCGTAAATTTTGTACCCGACATATGTTAATGACTGCTCTCTCATATGCCCAGATATGACCCCGGCCACATCCACAGCGTGCTCAGCAGCGGCCGCTGCTCGGTTAGTGTTTGAGGCGCCATCAGGAAGGACGGCCTTGGCCCACTCGTGCGGATTGAGGGCTCGTTCACTGGGTCGAAGTACTGCGAACTCCTCGTCAAGCACTTGATTCCATACGTTCTGGACGGGCCATTCCGGGACGGGTGCTACATGTTCCAGCACGACCGCAGCCCTGTGCACAAAGCTCGCGCTGTGAGCGCACTTCTGGAGAGCTACGCTGTGCGTCAGCTTCCGTGGCCGCCTAACGGGGCTGATCTTAACCCCATCGAGAACATTTGGGGAATGTTGAAGAAGACTCTTGCCTCACGGCGCCTGTGTGGTGGCACAGCGGATCAGCTTTGGCGTGCCGTGAAGGAAGAGTGGAAAGCACTACGCGGACGTCCGGAGCTAGTGGCCGCTCTCTATGACTCGATGCCAAGGCGAGTAGGCCAAGTCATCGCGGTCGACGGCGAATTTTCATCCCATTGAGGACCTTTTCAACGCATGGAACCCCATTTTTTATTTTCTTCCGTGAATAAACTTTCACGAGTGACTTGTTTTTCCGATTAGTCTTTCCAATCATCTCTTTCTGACGGAACTTTTGTCAAGAAAGTGTCATAACGGACTGTGTATTGCAGTAGCGAATTAAAGCAGTGTGGAGAGGCGCACTGCTATAGTCAATAAACCCACTGCTGGAGACAATGCCGGAAAAGTAATATCGACAGAGAACCCGCGCCGGCAGTAAAGCTTGGCACCTGCAAGCGCGCGTCACCGTAGCCGCCGTTGCGGCTGCTTTCGTTGTGTTGCCTAAAATCGAGCAGCGGTGGACGATAGCGAAATGCACTAATATGAGAGGTATGGTGAATATAAGCAAAACAACGTTAAGAACGAGTCTTCGTTCCTCCTCAGTGGCGCGGTTTGATGCCCCGCGGCCGTCCACTACTGTTCGAAAGCGCCAATGTGCTAAACTACCGGCGATGCACAGTCCCCTTCGTCGCGACCGTCAGCAGCAGAGCAACCGAACGGCGCACTAGAAATTTATCAAGCGCGACAAGGCCCTGCGCGAGAGAGAGGGTGAAGTCTGGCGTCACTCGGGGCACTCTCGCCGTCAGCGCGCGGAGCGAGATAGCAGCGCCCCGGTGTGGCCCCGCAGCCACTCCGGCCACCGGTGCCGTGGTCCGTTTACTTTTTTGGCCGATAGTACGTGCGACATACCTTTACACACAGCGTTATTGTAATCTCGGTTGTTTTCCTGAGGCCTCCGTTTGCCAGTTACGTGTGCCCTCCTGGAGCAGCAATTGCAAAAACTTCAATATATCGTTGCGACGAGAAAAGCACCCAGCAACGAAAAAAGCGCCTCGCGACTTCTACAACACCGGTCAGAACCTTGCCCCCCAAAACATGGTCTGATGTGGAATGCGCGAGGACGGCGACAGACAAAGAGAAAAACTCGCACAGGGCGTCTCTTTGACCGTCGTCGTTCTCCCGCCTCTCGCATCAGATCATGCTCAACACGCCCAGCTATCAATCATAACGCCAAAAACCAAGTTTCTCATGGCATAGTGAAAGCTCCTGTTCATAACAGTGATTGAATTTTCGGGTTTTATATGTCAAAACCGTTATCTGATCATGAGACACACTTTATTTGGGGTGCTCTGAAATAATTTTGACCACTTGGGATTCTTTAACGTGGGCGCCATGCACCTTACACAGACAGGCGTTAGCAGGAAAGCCGGCGTCAGACGGGTGCCGTGGCCCACACCCAAGGAATTGACTTTGCCCGATATGAAAATTTAGTAGACCCACGTTAAAACCCGCCCTAGCCCACTCTCAGAATTGACTTTGCCCACTCCCAAAACTCGCCCTCAAAATTGACATTGCCGAACGGTCACAAGATAAATCCGTGCGGTGCCGCAGCATTTCAGTGGGTGCAAAATGCAAAAATGCTTGTGTCCCGTGCATTGGGGACACGTTAAAGATCCCCTAGTGGTCAAGACTAATCTTCCCTCTCTCTTGTGTGCCTCAATAAAAAAACGTGGTTTTGGCACGTAAAACTCTAAAGTTCATTCACTCGACTTTGCTTATTTCGAGCGCATGACCAAGTGAAAAGTATTGCATGGAATAGTCGGGATACTTTCGCATTCAGTGTGCATTAGGAAAGTTAAGTGCCTCTGTAACTCTTCCATTTCACCTCCATTGAATCGTGACTGTCGCAGCCAGTATTTGATCCTGTGACCTCGTGTTTGGCAGCGCAAAACCAAAGCCGCCAAGCAACCACGACAGGTCTGTTTATAATACAATTTTTGTGACTACACTAATGGCAATAATACTACAAACCAATTCCTTGAGGCTCTCGTTGTTACACCAGAGGTGCTGGGATGCTGCGCTGAGCAGGACAAACCACACCAGGATATTAAGAGGAAGCTTTAGCCTGGGCCCAACTCATCACTGCCTCTTCAAATACATGTAAAAATCATAAATGCTTTTCTGAGATAACCTTGGTGCATTATAATGAAATTCGTTGCATTCGAAAGAGATTGTTGAATTATAGTGGCTGTTCGAAGGGGAATTTTGATTTAGGCCTGAATGCCTTATACAAGTATTTCCAAATATCAGTAAGTTTGAAAAATTTAGAAGCACCAAGTTTACATATCGATCACTCTGCGCCAAGAACACATATCGCAGTTTTGTGAACTGCATGTGCTAGAACATTCAAAGCGGATGAATTTGACATAAGTGTATTTGAAGCGAATTAGTTATGATGTCTAGAAAGGTATTGCAAAAGCTTCACTCACATATTAGTGGTATACCTAAAAGGAACACCACTAACATGTGAGTGAAGCTTGTATAATACGCCATGTAATATGTAATACGCCATGTATAATATGTCAATTTTTACCGCTTTAGGTATGCTTTTATATGCGATTGACAGGATTGCAATACCATTTTTCATTGCCGAGTTATAGAGGTTTGAACTTCATGACACTGTTTTCAGAAAATTTTCAGTTCTTTGACAAAATTTATAGAAAGATGGATGACCTTAATGAAAAATCATCTTCTAACTGCTGCTATAATTTAACGTTTTCTTTGAAATGCAACAAACCTAATCCAATTTGGTGCAGTGGTTGCCGAGAAAGATGATTCCTCCTTTGTGTCTATAGGGTAATTTAAGCAGTTCGTGTACCGATCTTGCCATGAAGCCACTCTGCGGTGTACACGTCTGTTTAAGGCGGTGACATGTAAAAAAAATTGGCAGTGGCTTAGCTTGGCATTGCCAGGATATAGGTAGCAAAAGCTAAGGCCGCATGGTTAGCCTTGGTGGTTAATTTTGATTGCAAGTCCAGGTTTGTCTGGTTGTCTAGCTATGTTGCGGTATTTAGCCAGGCATTCGGCGCGCTGTTCGTCTGTTTCCTGGGCGATTCGTTTCCTCTTCATCTCGTTCCGATGTCAATTCCAGGCGTCCTCCTGCTTATCAGGATTGTCGCCCTCCATACTGCCGCCTCAACTGTGGTTGCAGCGCACGCAAGCTCTCCTTTTCAATCCTCTGACATGTTATCAGGCATGCGACACATCTGGCAAAGCGAGTGGAGGCGAACGCAACGATGAGGAATGCGGTGTGACGTCAAGTGCATCCTCAGAGCACGGCCACGGCGAAATGGCAAGTTCGCGGCCAGTAAAGCAGTAAAGCCTTCGCTTTAGAAAATTCGCTGCGGTTTAGCCTCGGTGAGTCTTGGCTTCACTTGGTTAACCTTTCATTTAGCTGTAATTATTATACTTAGGTATTCAATCATTGTTAAGCCAGTTCCTAGTTAGTTCCTAGTTAGCTAGTTCCTTTGCCTTGTTCGGTGGCTAGAAATGACTGTGATTAGGCTTGGGTAGACACATCTTGTTCGACGGAGTGATGCCTGTTGTGTCACAGGGAGAGTGCAAGTGCTAGACATGCAAAGAGATGCTGTGAACATGCACTGTGTTGAAGTCCAATGGACAGGGCATGAATGCGGTCACCACATTGATCTTGACGGTACAACGCCTGTTGCATTCCGGACCCTCTCCAGTGAAGCAGCTCGCCGGGCAATATCCGTGGGTGCATCAGATGCCGCTTGGTGCCAATGGCTCAAAACCTCCCACTCCCGTGCAACACTCAGACAAGATGGCCCGGCCTCACTCCAATCCATGGCCAAGCTCGCACTGACTAGGTGAGTGTGGTGCTCCTCTTAGCCAGGTGCCGTGAGTCACGTGGTCAGGCGGCGGCAGTGGAGCTCGACATGCCACGTTGCCAAGGCTATACCACAGCTGCGGTCAAATGAAAGTTGAATTGCTGGTAACGGTGAAACTTGGCTCGACGCAATTAGTAAAGCTTTTGCTTTAAAGATTATCCACCTTGAGCCACTAGAGTCATGGTCATGAAGTTGTGGTCATTCCATCGTTGACATCTCAGCTTTGCCATCTAACTCTTGTCATGCAGTTGTCACCATGCCATTGTCATCATGCTATTGTTGTACTGACATCATCATTTCACAAACTTCATCCGATTGTCACCATGTGTACGTCGTTATACCGCCTTCACCATTCCATTGACATCATTACACCATTATGACTGCATTGTCGTCATGATATCGTGGTCATGGCCATCCCTAGCGACTTACTGTCATAGTGAAGTGGGCCTATCCCAGGACATTGTATAGCCACTGTATGCTGTGTTGCAAAAGCCTAAGTAAGGGAAGTTTTGCAATGGCCACTACACATTCTAAACGAATGTGTCTTCAGCAAGACAATTGGATGTGCAGTGCTGTGAGCATGCGGAGTAATGGACCGAAGAAAGGTGTCCTGACTTTTTGCATTGAGCGGCATAGTTTTTTGGCAATTACAGATATGACGGCATCTGTGTCAACGAGGGCAAACACAGAGACACCTTCAACAACAACACCAATAATGTTTGCGAAAGAAGAGGGCTTGTGCTTGGCAACGATGATGCAGCTCTTGCCTCGGGAATCGCGCCGCTTAGTTTTCTGTGTCAGCGGTACAGGCGACGTCCCTGTACTGCTGACACAGAAAACTAAGCGGCGCGATTCCCGAGGCAAGAGCTGCATCATCGTTGCCAAGCACAAGCCCTCTTCTTTCGCAAACATTATTGGTGTTGTTGTTGAAGGTGTCTCTGTGTTTACCCTCGTTGACACAGATGCCGTCATATCTGTAATTGCCAAAAAACTATGCCGCTCAATACAAAAAGTCAGGACACCTTTCTTCGGTCCATTACTCCGCATGCTCACAGCACTGCACATCCAGCCGGTGGCTGGATGTGCAGTGCTGTGATACTGCCAGACTTGAAATTCAAGCAGTGCTCTGCATAGTCGAGTTTGTCGTCCTTCCCCACTGTGCCCACAATATTATTTTAGGTTGGGATTTTCTCTCCCGTCACCAAGCTGTCATTGATTGCTCCTGTTCAGAAGTCTCCTTCCCTTCGCTTGGCAATGCCATATCTGACGATGTTTCGCTTTCCTGCGGCAAGTTGTCTCACTTACGACATCCAGATACCTCCGCATACATCCGTTCTGGCGCGTGTATCCTGTTCTGTTGCCACCAACTCTACCATACTCTTCACACCTTGCACTGCTTTCGTTCATCGCCACCTCTCACCACTCCCAACCGCGTTGCTTGGCCTTCAAGCTGGTGCGACTCACCTTCTTGTATACAACCACTTCCCATCCTCGATTCCATTGCTTTGTGGCGAATCTCAGAGCACTGTGGAGCCTTATGGCACCCTTACCACGTTGCAACTTCCTGTTGGATCTTCAGAGGTGAACACCCCCTACTGTAGTCCCATAACTGCCACCTTGCCTGTAGATGTTTTCAGCCACGTCATCGACAACGCTGCGAAATCAGCATCTGAAACGCATCCTCATCGATACCTTTCAATATATGCTTGATTTCATTGCCCTCAGTCATAAACGCGTCGACCTGTTTACAGAGGTCGATGACATCTTCAATATAACTGGTAAAAGTCTCGCCAGGTTGCTGACAGTGCGACTGCAGATGCTGTTCGGCACGAAGATTTCGAACAGCAGGGCAGCCGAAGACCTCGCTGACTTTGTCTTGAACACAGTCCATATTGGGCTTTCACTTTCGTGGTTCCGAAACCACTAGTGGGAATTCCGGTGAGGTAAAAAGGGACGGTGGTTAAGTTCATGATGTCATTCTATTTGTTGTTCACACTGACGTGTTCATAAGATGAGAGCCAGTCATCAATGTTGTGATCGTCAGTGCCGCTGAAGATGGGAGGGTCCGGCTGACGGAGCGTGCTGGGGCATATGTTGGACCACTTACCACACACAGGTCTGTCAAACTTCATTGTGCACGATAAAGTGTGTGAAATGACTGCTATCATCTATGCATCCCAGTGTCCCAACATTGCAGTAGGTTACAGCATGTTTATATTTAGTGGAAAGGGGAAAGGGCAAGGAGGTCATGTTTAGGGCAATGTGGGAAACATTTTTTACCTTCCTGGTGTAGTTAGAAGCGTTGCAAATAATTACCAAGCCATCGTTCCCTCTTTCCCCCCTATTTTCATGCACCATAAGACATTCCTATTTAGTTTCAATCATGTCCTCAGTTAGCTAAACAAGGCACATTTATATTTGGCAAGAATAAAGGGTGTCTTATCGATATTATGTAAGCAAACTTCAAAGATAAGTGATTAATTACGACATTTGCAGTAAACTAGAAATGCAAGTGATCTGGAGCTTAAAGAATATTTTGCGAACAAAGCAGAATTTATCTTGTTGCCCTGTGAGAACTGTCAGGGGGCGAAATCGGTCAGAAAACTGCAACTTTTTCACGATATCTACGTGCACATTTCCTGTTTGGCTGCAAAATTTGGTGCTGCCAGGTTTAATCTGATGCAAAAATAACTGAGAGGTGAAAATTGGGTTTTAATACTGCTGCAGGCAAATATGCAACGTAACTCATCAGTGTTAACCTTGTGCAGTACTGACAACAAACCTAAAGATGCACAAAATGGGTTTATTTATTAGTGTTTACTACAGTCTATCATGAAAAAATATGCATACCACGAAATAGGTAAGCAAGACGAAGGGGTAAAAAGGTTTGTAATGTACAGTGTGGCACCCTGAAGATTAGCACACTCTTGCAGGAAGAAACAAAATGCAGCACTGTACAACTCACATACACCAGATTTCTGTAGCCCTGCTTATACTCCTTGAGCTCCAGGAATGCATGCTCATCTGAAGGCTCATCAGCAGTGAGGGCTTCTGTGCAGCTAGAGCATGGTGTGTTCGCAGAGATGAAGGGCCTCACAGAATGCCCGCCCAAGTGAGCAACAATGCCACTCTCTGCTGGAGGCAATGGCTCGAACTCTGTGCAGTTATCAGCGTACGAGGGACCTTGGAATTCTGTCAGCATTACGTGTATCTCTGCAGTAAAGAAATCCTCCCAATCCAGCTTCATAACCTTAGTTTTTAGGTATAGTGAGGAACTGTCTTGACCAATATGATCCTGAGTGCATTTATGACATAATGTGCACTGGAAACAAGGAGAGATCATTCGGGTGACTGAAAACAAGTTCTTGAGAGAATCTTGGGCCAACCTTTCTGTCAAGAAGAATGCATAGCCGTGTTTCTATATTAGAATATTGTGCAGTTGAAGTACTGCAGCAGCGGTCATTAGAAACCCCAGACTGGCGTGACTTCCACACCTTTTTGATGCCATTTCATTCCCTGCGCCCTCAATCACTTCACCATCAAGTTTCACCATTGAAATGGCCTCTTCTTATTTACTTTTATCTGATAAACTTAGAGCAACATGGTGCCGCACAGTCATGATTGTGCACTTCTTGAAAATTATTTCGAAAGCCCCAGCTGTTGCTCCAGCCTCAGGTGGCAGCTTCTTCCTCTCTGCAGGGTACCCGATAGCCGCAGGTGCTTCACAGAACAAGGAACAACATAACAGCCACTGCTATTTCATCTTTGTGAAATGGTCGTTCAAAACAAGTAGGGAACTTAGATTACAGACACTTTTAGCTGTTGTGTGTCCAACTTTTACCCTGCTTCCAGGTACTCAATCGACACATCACTGCTAGTTAAATTGTATTTGCCCACTATTTTGTCACTGACTTGCATTGTATCTTTCGGCACCAAGTGCCCTCTGACATTTATTAGAATTTGTGAAGGATCTTGCATTTACATAGTATTGTCACATGGATTGCAACAGTGCACATAGTGACAGAGTAGCGGGAACTTCACAGGTTCAAGCTTTGCCACATTCCACAGTTGGAAGTCCCCGTGTTGTACGTCACACAAAACACGCGCTATGAAATATGTGCACGAAGCTTGATTAAATAGAAAACAAAGTCCTGGAACTTCTCTCCATTCACAGAAGCAACCGTGTGGTAAGCGATTACCTGATTCCAGTGCATGTTTAGGCCACCAACTTTGAAGACCAGTACATGGTTTGCTGCTTGGTCAGTTCCAGCAAACATTGTCTTGCCAAGAAAGCTGTCACCACTTAGGTCTCATGAACAATTATATCAATCTCCATTTAATCCAAAGGTAAACACAGTCTTTTTCGGTGTTGGACATTGCAGCCACGTTTGCTTTCAATATTCTTATGATCTCAGTCAAGACACAGTGTTTAAATGACAGATTCTGTAGTCATCTGCAAAGCGTTCCTTGTGGCGGAAGAGGGTTGCCCTATTCTAATAGTAAGTCATATCTGGCAGAGCCAAAAGCACACTTCAGTTGCAATGCTTCCTTTATAGTTTTTGTCGTACTGCTGCTATTTCCAGCTTTTTCTTTCCAAGGTAGCCTTCTGGCCCTCATTCAAAAGCTTTAGATTTTAGGTCAGTGTAGAAAGGTTTCTTTCCGGCTGCTTTTTTCTTTTGGTAGTGCTCTTCAACCTCTTCTTCACTTGTGACCAGTGCTGGGCAGTATCGAAGATACGTGTATCTTCGATACTATTTTAGATACTCTTAGAGTATCTTGTATCTGTGTCACGACACGTCTGGCAAGATGTGTATCTGTACCTGTCTTTATGGTACATGAAAGAATGTATCATGTATCTTAAGATACAAGATACGTACTGCTATTGCAACATCACTGTGCAAAACTATAAACGTTAGCTGAACTCTGCTTCTCAAGCTGGTACTGCTGTTACTAAGCCACCTGAATAAAACTAAAGTCAGCGACATTCTTTTAACCTTTCCTCCAAAGCCCTCCAGCTAGCGCAGGCTGAGGTGTGCCTGTCCCTATTGGTGGAGCAAAGTCAAGTGGTGGCGCTAGTGCTGTCTCGATAAAGCAAGCGCACAATTGATTTTTGTTTTAATGCAATACCAATTATATGGGCTCTCCAGGTGCATTTCTGCCGTCGGCATCACCGTGAGGTTCTGTGTAAAGTTGAAGGGCGATAAAATCATGTATGCGCACCATATGCTGCATGTGCGAGGGTGAGCCAGCGATTGCGGCTCAATCTCGCGCATGCAAGGGAGGAAGCGCACAGTCTTCCGTTGTGCGAGGCTCTGGGGGGAGGGGCATTCTATTCCGGGCCGCCTGGGTAGCTGCGTGTGTGCGTCTGGCTTGCTGTGTCTTGAAAGCCATCTGCGACGGGGACAGAGTCCACCGCAAGCTGTGTTTCCCCAGCTTAATTCACGTTGATGCAAGACGCAGCACGAAGGTTCATTCGCTCGCTGCTGCTGCTCTTTCTTGCGCCAGCGTTTCAGCCAAGAGTTTCCGCGATCATTGAGTGAGATGTGTTCATGTTTGCTTGTGCGTGTGTGGTGACACCGTGCTTTCTAATTAAGGTAGTATGCCTATATTTAAAAGTTTATATTCTTAATTTGTAGAGCTGTCCCCTAATTTTCTATCATGATCGAAGCTTCGCCTTCCAAGCCAAACTGACTTTTTTTAGTTGTGTCAGTGCTGCGACACTTTCTCGTAACCGCTGTACTGTGCTGCATACACCAATGCATGCGGCATCTTTTGCGCAAATTCTGATGTCGCTATAGTGATGTTATTGAAGTTTCTCTTGCATGATGCTTGTAACGGAATGTGAAAAATGCAAGAATGGGGCTGCCATGCATCTAGTGGCTTTCGAACATCAGTGATTTGAAGGATCTCATGGATGTAAGTTGTCGTTAACCAAAGCATGATGGCGCTGCTTCTAGGAGACTTCTGCATAGGGTGGCTATTTTGTGTGCGTGACTGTTGCTCACAAGCACCAAAGGCAATTTTTTGGATTATGTTACATTCTTAAACGGTAATATGTTTATGGACAAGATAAAACTTCACAGCAGTAATTGTGCCATCATGCAGAGGCTTTTGATTGATGTTCTTTATTTAGATGTTCTTTAGATGGCCACCCGCTAGCTGGTCGGCAAGCAGAGCAGCGACCCATCAATTACAAAGGCAACGAGCAAAAACCACTGACAGCACAGCATATAAAAACCTTTCATGTTAAGCAGTTAAAGCAGCCCCAATAAATTATTCTGTAATGAAAATATAGTTTGAGGAAAAAAGACAAAAATTTAGGATACTAACTGACATTGCATTCAAATGAAACAAAGTTGACCGGAGGTAAGAAATTTCCAAGCAAACATTTTTCTGCATACGCATTTGCTGCTACATTGTATAGATCTGTAATAACAAATTTGCAAATGTATCAAAGTATCTTAATATACTAATGGAAAGTATCATATCTGATACACTAATTGCAGGGCTGTCTTGCATCTGTGTCTGAAATGCTTGTGCAAGTATCTTGTATTGTATCATGATACAATAGCAAAGTCTTTGCCCAGCCCTGCTTATGACAAGCTTTCATGCAATTCAGTGTTTTTCTTTTTCACATCTTGCAAAGCCTTTCATAGCTCCCATGAAGAAAGCCAGATGTGTTCATTCCTGTCACGCTCAACTGGAGTTTCTTACAAAAGAGTCAATACTATATCGACTGACTTCACCAGAGTTGTCATGGTCAACTCCTGTAGCAATACTTGAGGAGGGGTTGTTGCTGTCAACATTAACAGGCAGTGTCCATACTGTCGATTTTCCCCCATACTGGTCCTCGGTGCTAAGTATAAATAAAACCACAAACGTGATTATTGGCCTTTGAACAAATACTAACAGGTACTTGTCAATAAAATAACTAATTAGAGTGCTTAAATGTAAGTTTTCTTAAAAGTAATGCAATATTTGCTTCACACATTTCCAAGCAATGCACAGGTTGCAACAGATGTCGTGCCAGAAAACACACTAAACAATTCAGTCCCATAATGTACTTTAAAGGGAAGCTGAAGAGTCTGTCCAATTCAATAAGACGCTCATATACGGATGTGGGAACCTTATAAACCATGAAGGTTAAATTTTGGGGGGATTTTTCACTTAGGAGCGACGCAATCGTCAGTTAAAATTGCGCTGTAGCTCCGCCACCGGTTGAGCGCCGCGCGCTGCTGCTGGCGCTGACGATGCGAGCGGAGACTGGAAACCGTGGTTTAGTGACGTCAACACTGGTGTTCCGCTCCTTCGCAGTCTCCGCGACCGTGCCTGACCGGGCTTATTTCTGCGTGCGTGCCGTCCTAATCTGCTTCGCTCGACCCTACATTCCTTTATTTGTGTGTATATAGGAGTGGTAGTTGACGTGCTCAGCATCAGTTGAACTTGTATGCTGATCATGCCGGAGTTCTGTGCAGCCTACGCTTGCACGAACACCAGAGATGATGTTCCGATGTTCCATTAGTTCCTGCAGGACAAGAAGCTATCAGCTAAGTGGGAGGCTGCTGTGAAGCGAAACAACTTCAAGCGCTCAAGAACAAGTGTTGTGCTCTAACCACTTCCGTGACGATTACTACCGGAGTTTATCAATAATGCGTGCTTTGGGTTCTCCTAAAAAAAAAAATTGTTAGCACGCTGAACAGAAGGTGCATGTTTATCACCCACCCTTGACGCAGGTTTCATCGCCAAGTGCCGCGAATTTTCTATTCGCACGTGTGTTGTGAAACAGCCTGCATGCAGCAACCATAACGCAGTGCAAGCGTAAAGTTTGCATGTGTTGGAAAGCCTGCTCACGCCAAGACGCTGCACTCCCCCTCCTCTTGCGCACATAAGAAACCGACCATCTCACGTAGCCGACGGAATTCGCCGGTTACGAGTAGCGTGCGGATGGCACGCTGATGAAGGTTCTATACTACACGTGCTACAACAGCCGGTAAACTTTTCCCACGTTTAAACTGTCTGTGTAGATTGCCGACAGCTTTGGGGCAGCGCACAAATGCTGAACATCGCATCACCGCTTACGTTTTACGAGAAGGCATGCAGGAACATAACACTACAGTTGTTTGCCCGGAAGCGTATTCACTGGAATGCTGAATGCAGCTTAGCAAAAAACATACTCGCCAAAGAACATTTCCAACACAAGGAGATACTAACACTTCACCTTCGTTCGCGTGAAAAGCAGTGCTTGCACCAGCATTTTTTGCTTCTTGGAGAGGCCGGCTCTTCGCAATCGGCTCATACATGTAGTATGTACAAGTATGTACGTACGTGTAGTATGTGCAAGTATAAACCCCTTACAAGTGATCTTGCACGCGACAGCGACAGCGCTGCAAGCGAGGCGATGGCTGTCGCGTTCACTCGTCGTCTGCAAGCCGAACCATTGTTGACGTCATGAGGCACCCGACCAATCACAGGCGGAAGCGAGGCGCGCGAGCTGGGCGTGTCTGCTGCTGCACTTTTCGTCGAAATAAAATATGTTTGCGCTTTCTTTCACTCAATTTCAATGTAATATTCGAATTCAGAGGGTTGAAAACCACGGCGTACTGCTCTTCACTCATTTTTTCTGGAAAACCTTTCAGCTTCCCTTTAACATTTAGCGACATTCCCAATAGCCACCACTATTGGGAATGAGCACACAATCAGGAACGACCCTGAAGGACCATTAGCTTACGAACATCACGCTAAAATTATTGTGGGCATTGCTTGCACACTTTTTTGTCTGCACATGATCATTGTAACATCAGGGTTCTTTGTCTTCATCGCTTGGGGGAGCTTGTCTTGTGATTGATCTGTGCCTTGAGTGAGATTCGTCAGGCACGTCTTTGGGGCATATTAAATGTCGTGCTAACTGCTACATCACAATGTGTACAAGTGGAAAAAAAAATTCAGCCATAGAATACAACACCCTGAGATTCATGACTGCGCAGAGCTAGGACAGAATTGCAGTGCGTTGCTTGGCATTAACACAACAGCCGATCTCCATATGAAGCACTGAATTCTCCAGTGCCAAATAATCACTACCAAGAAAAAGAGAGGTGGGGTCAGTACTTCCCATAAAATGTAAAGTAGGTGCACTATGTGACGATCCGTTGCTAAGATAATATTCCACGGCTGAGCATGGTCATTGGACCCTAAAATCAGGGCACTACTTGCATAGAAAGCACCGCTCAAAATTAAAAATGCCTATGCTGATGCTCGCTCGCTAACCAATACACTACAGAGGCAGCAGCAGTGTACATATGAGTGCGGATCGAAGTATAGCCTTTCATTTACATTAAATATGCGGAGCAGCAAGACTAAGTTTTCTTCACACTTACTGTCGGTTGGTTTCAATTGATTCCACTTTACTTGGGCTTCCCATCTCTTCCTTCACTCTAGGTCCCGAGTGAAGCAAAAACAATGTAAGCTTTTGCGCAATGATCCAGCGCATTTAGAAAAACAATAGTCCATCCTTTGGCTCGGTGGACTTGCGAGTCATACAGTTGAACATTGTCCAGCAAGTAGAACCACCAACGAGGCATCCACTGTGCCTCAAACAACACAATCTTTGCTGCTGGCACCAAGCAGCTACAACCACTCACCATGATTTGAGACAGCATCGCAGTGAGAATGGGGCGGTGTGGGAGGGGTAAAAAAATGACACCGCCCTGAATGATGGCACTGGCATCGAGGCACCCTTCTTGCCTAGTATGGTGAATATTTTTATCAGTCCAGTTTGTCGGGCCTTGGCTGGTGCTAGGAGGCTTCCTAACAAGTAATGAGATTGTGGACCACCGTACATCAGAAGCTGTTAGCACTGTACAAGCCTTGTCAGTTCTGACCTCACTGAGGTCAATTATATCCCATGCAATACCTGGTAATTCCTCAAAGAATTACCAGGTATTACCAGTATATATACCAGGAATTACCACGTATTGCATGGGATATAATTGCTAAGCTAGCTTCACTCGAGAGGGTTCACCTGTTAAACATTGAGCCCTCGTCGTGACTCAGTCATTGTCATACAGTTTTCATTATGCTTTTGTTGTCTCGCTGTTGTTTCACCATCATCATTACTTGAGTACTCTCATCCCATTGTCATCCTTCCGTCGTTGTCATACCACCTTTGTCGATCCATCGACGTCATTCCTTGTTCGTCATCCTATTTTAATAATGCTGGCATCATTCAATCATGATTATGCCACCAATGTCATGCCATTTTTGTCGGAGCATTGTCATCATGCTGCCGTCGTCATGTCTTTGTCATCATTTCATTGTCCTCATGTCATTGTCTTCATGCTGTTATCATTATGCTTCCTTTGTCATTCGACTGATATCATTTATTTGTGAAGGTCACCCACTTTACTACATCTTTTAGTGGCAAGAAGACAAAGCCTCCTGCTGAAATTTGTTAAAATTGGCATGTAGGTTCAAAAGTTGACTTTACAGCCCCGCATCCACCTGTAAGAAAAATGATCAACAGCCCGTGGCATAAAAAGTAAAGGAAAAAGGTTTATGTACAAAGGTTGACATAATCTAAGGACATTGAGACTGATAACTAAGGAATGGCACTTGGAACACTAATCGAAAGAAAACAAATTACATAGCTAACAGTAGCGTACCAGAAGTTGACTCTACAGAGAGAGAGATATATATATATATAGATAGCACCCTGTCATGGCGTCACTATTTAGACTATGTTACTGAAAAAAAATATATTGACGCTTTCCCGTGACCATGCATACCTCTAGCAAACAACCTTTTCTTGGTCATGCCACTGTAAATTTTGCCCATTTGTCATAAATGAATAATGACCTGATGTTTAGCATAGTGCAACTCTTATAATGTGGTACATAAGGGTGTGGTAATATTTGAAGTTTTGAGCGCCATTCGAATAGTCCTTCCTATTCTTTTTTGATTAGGCAATTCACTATTGAATATTGTAAAGTATTCAGTCTGTTTTAATACTAAAAGGCACATACTAGCTTTCACTTTTTACAGGAGGAAATTGTAATGCACATGGAGACCCTTGACTGCTGCTAAAGAACCATGGTTGTTGTGCAGACACAGCTCTTTTTGGGCAAACGCACAAAGGGCATCACCTATGGATGCAGTATACATCCATACTGATGCATACGCATCCATGAGCCCATAATATTCCATAATTTCAATGAATAAGTCGGTCAATAAATAAGTGCGTCACACCTTAGCCTATAAATTTGCAGTCTCTGTATAGGTTAAAGTGATTTATCATTTGGCATGTCTTACCATGTTTAGGTTCCTTTGATCTTAAACATGATTTAATGTACTAATGTAACACACTAGTATACTGCACTTGACCCCTTCAGCGATTCCTGCACTGTACTATGTGCATCTGGACACATGCTGTTTCTTTGTTAAATTACCGTCATTGTTGGGGTGCTTTCTATACAACCAACTTTCCTTTGTTTCTTGTTTACAAGCTTCAGATCAGCAGGAATCCAGTTGATAATTGTACTTGATTTATCAAAATAACTGAACCTCTTTTCGCCAAACAAATTCCACCGAAATATTTATAGGTTATTTCACTGGGTTTGGAAATTTGAAAGATTTGGTATTTGATGCAACATTTTGAGGTTGTTTCTCAAATGTTTGTGTTCGAGTAGATTAGAAAAATGTAATTTTTTGAACACCTGACTCGTAAACAAAATAGTGTGCAGGTAGCTGATCTGGTTACGTTTTCTTTAACTCTTGTTGCAGAAAGACATCACTGCTGCCCACCAACAGCCAAGAATCAGTAGTTGCAGCAGAAGCGCCTTGGTTGTTGTGCCCATTGCGACTATGCAACCACAAGGCTTTCTGCTCTCATCATACACTAGTGCAACCACATGGACAGGAAGTTGATTCGCCGCTGCTGGTACTGCCCTGGGAGCTTTTCACAGAAGAGCAAATTCCAAGACACACCTGGGCACCCACAGTCGAGTGCCTATTAACTAAACTGGTTGATATCCTTTGTGCAGTGTGAGCAGCTGAGCAGCCACTTGAGCAACTGCACGCTGCCTTTATATCAGTGTTATATATGTAAATAATATGAATAGGCACCGTGAAAGCTTGGCACCAAGCAGCACAGGTAACAAGCAGTCTAGGTGCACCTCATGGAATAAACAGTTGGAATTGCAACTGTGCAGTTGCATTCGATGTGAACTGCTACATGGTGCCTATGGTCTATAGACCTTCAAGACTGCATGGCAGCACAGACATATGAAACATTTAACTAAAGACTGTGCCAATTACTGGTATTTATTAAACCATTGTTTCGTATATATGTGCCAACGTGCACTGCAGTTTTTCAGCCCCTTTGACAATGGGCACTAAGTTCCAGCTCACATTGAAGACAGCCGCACATATATGTGCAATGAGCTGTACGAGCACTGCACAGTCTCTTCAAAGGATATTTTAGCAGGATTTAATGAGGTGTTTTAAGGCGTTAGGATGTTGCTATGACTGACTGCAGTGTTGGTTAGAGGGGTACTTGTTCTAATGAGATAATGCCTATTTGAGACCATGTGGTATTTCTCTATGTGACCACATAAGAAACTTAGACATGCACAGTAATGCTTGCTGCTGGGCTAGTTGGTACATGATAGCTGGTGTGAAATAGACATGCCACAACCATAGAAGGAATGCTACAAAGAAAATGGCACATGTGTTCATGCAGCAATGCTAGCACAGCAGGGGCCTAAGAAGACAGAAGAAAGCCACATAGGTGCATGTGCCTTTTTTTCTGCCCTGGGCAACTTTGCACTTGTTTACTCCTCAGTTTATCAAAGGCTGTGCATTCATTATTGTACCTTAATGCTTGCCAGGCTAGTTAATTGTTAACATTTTTGTTTTTCTTTTAGTCTACTTGCATGTGTGTCACTGGTGTTCAAAATACATTTTCACTCTTACTATAAAAGATATTTACAATTAGGAGTATCAGTTTGTTAGTGGCTGTAGCTTTGTAAATATTTCTGCATCTGTGAGATTGGTTCTTTTGGTGTTATGGTGTGGTGCATGATATGATGCAATCTTTGTATTCTTCATCTTTTTCTTTTCTCCAAGTTCTAGGACTACTACTGGAATATCTTTCTTATATTCAGATCAAGCTTTTTCATTGTCTACTTAGACATAAGGGTTTCCTTACAACAATGAGAATACTTGTGATTAAGAATTTAGTCAACACTATTTCTTCCACAATGTGAAATTAATGATTGTGTGTAGGGATGTGCATTGTTAATTCTTGTTGATATTTTAATGCTTGCAATAATACCATACAATCTCTCAGTTTCAATAACTCGTATTAATTGTGTTACATGCTCCAACAGAATTTAGTGGTGGCACCTAAAAGCTGTTTCATTATTGCCTTTGATTGCACTCATTATCATACACTTTTGAGGAATCTGAATTTCACGCGTGATTTTATGGTGCATATTCTTGTTTCATTCCTTCACAAGTTCAACTATAGTACTAGAAGCCCTGTTGCCACAGATGTACCATACTTCTCCAGTTATATCTGTATAAAGCCATATTTTGGCTGAATCATGCAAGAATATATACACTGCACACAATGCCAATGTTAGTCCTGCCACAGCCAGCCGAACGACAAAGCTAGTGACCTGCATGACCGTCAGCTCTATGAAGAGGCACCAACTAGAATCGAGACAAAAGTCTGACTAGTTGTGTTATACCTGTCGGCAGTATACGTAACCAGTTGTTGCTGTGCTGACCCAGAGGCAGGTGGTGGGTGCACATCCCCACTTCAAAGTCATATTCGCCGGAGGCTGCATGGTCTCTTGCTGAGGTGGCTTGAACACGCTGTGTCAGTGCTGGGCCAAGGTGGACCCATAGCTGTCGCGACAACAGAAACTAAAGGTAGATGGTCAGATATCGGGGCATATACACTGCTTCCTGCTTGAAATGGGAGGCCATGCAATTTGGTCTACATGCCGAGTTTGAATAGTGTGGACAGTGACTGCCAGAGTGACACAAGTGGAGCAGCTTGCCATTATGTGAGGATGCGTACACACCGCCTGTATCTGGGTCAGTGGAGTGAGAACTTGTTGGATGTACTGTCGACAGATATTGTGTGCCTGGCCGCACTTTCATTGTAATTTCAGCTGATGCCCGTTCTTCGCATGTGTGGTCATGTAGGCCGCTCACTCTCTTGTTCGGTTTAAGGTACAAGTAGCTAGAGTATGTGGCAATCTTGTTTTCTTTACTTCAGAGAGATTCTTTCAGAAACTTGTACCAGCCTGTGATTGGAGAGTTCCTAAACACAGACATGCTCCGAAGAAATTTTAGTTTATGAAGTACAAGAATATGCTGTGCTTTGCTTACGATGTTAACACCATGCAATAATGCTTTTGCTTTGGTAAAATAAACATGAGAGCATAAGAGTGTTATAAACCCACTGACCTATTTAGATATTGTGTGGAGTACTAGAAGTATACCTTATGCAATTTATTTTATGCTATGCGATGCCTGTTGTGTTGCATTCTTTCGTCTTGTAAAAACAATGGTACATTATGGCACATTGCTTGTTGCATTCTCTACAGTACGCATCACCGTGGAGTGCATCAATGAAGTGCATCAATGGGGTGTTTTGCTTGTACTTCGCTAAGGTAGCTCTTGTATTGCGAGACGACAATGCTGGGTTACCTTTTCGGAAATGGTTGCCATCTTATTGTTCAGTGTTTAGTGCATTGTAGCAAGTAATACATGTATTGTTTTATGATTATTATAAAAAATATCATGAAAACATCCTCAGCACCATGGCAACCTAGCATGAAAAGATTGATGTATTTAGCTGAAGCAACAGCATATGCAAGCACTACACTGCTCCTCTCACTTCAATAATTTTAAATGTGTAAAGCTTCATTCTTTAAGATAGTATGTTTCAAACCTGTTCATTAAGCAGTTATATATATATATAACAACATAATTTATAATAAGCAATGGAGAAAGGTTGAGAAGCTGTGCTACCCGACATGGTGGCTTAGCGGCTATGGTGTTGCGCTGCTAAGCATGAGGTAGTGAGATAAAATCTTGGCTGCGGGGGTCAAATTTCCATGGGGATGTCATGCAAAAACTGCCATGTCCCATGCATTGGGGGCACGTTAATGATCCCCTGGTGGTCAAAATTAATCCGGAGTCCCCCACTACAGCATGCCTTATAATCTAATCATGGTTTTGGCACATAAAACCCCGTACTCATTTCATTGACCAGCTGTGCTTTGTTTTGTCTTTTCTGAGATCACCCTTAGGGCTGATGAGATGAGCAAAAGGCTCAATATTAGCTCTAGGATCTGCATTTTCTGACTTCGGCATTTCGTAAGTGCAGTTTTCTTTTCATTGTGCAGGGTCAGTTTATTCGTCTTCTCCTACAACTGCCGCAGATGAGAAGTTGCAGCAAGGATGCATCCACCACTGTGATTTCTCTGAAACTGGAAATCTGTTCTATGTGATAGCATGTCAGGGCCCACTCAGGCTAGCGTTATGTAATAGGCAGAGTCAAAAATTGTGAATCAACATATCTGTGCAGTATGCTGCATGGCATAGTGGTGCATCATGAAGCAAGTGATGATTTGTTTTTATATGTTGAACTACCAAGTGACTTCACAAGATGTTTCGGCAGAATATAGCATGTTTCATGGATATTTTTTTGTACTGATAATTCTTCCATTACACTAATCATATTCCTGTGGTATGCCTTCATGGAAATGCCTTCATGGAAAGGCACAACAAAGTTAAAGTGATCATCTGTCAACTAGGCCTTGAGAACACTTGTGTATGCAGTAAAAGAGGCATGATAAATTTTGAATGTTTGGCCAGTCATTGGGAGTTGTTGGTCTTCTTTAATATTTTATTTTTTTATTTATCAATACTGCAATCCCCATTGGGGATTTTAACAGGATGGGAAACAATACACATGTAAAGAACACTCTTGCATAGGCAACGAAAACAATACAAATCAGGTCAACAGAGCTTGAACATAGCAGTGGCACAGCTAGATAAGAAATGTTTACTGAATACTTGAAACGAATGCCGAAAGTGATGATTTTAAAATTTGGTCATTGGTTAGTTGATTCCATTCAACCACTGTTTGGGGAAAGAAGAAATACTCAAAACAATTATTACGTGTACTAAATGGGGTTATTGTTCGGCTATGTCGCTGCCTAGTAGCATAACCAGATGGAAAAGTAATTATTCCCGTGAAATCTGTCTTATAATGACCGTTAACAAGTTGAAAAAGGAATTTTAGTTGTGATACACGATTTCTTTGCGTTAATGGTGGCAGGTTTGCTTTTGTTAAGAGGTGTGTCACTGAAGTCATCTGTCGCTGTCACTGAGTATGCCGCTACCTAAAGGAACATTCTTGTGAGTGTACTGCATAGTCGGAAGCAAACAGAAAAAGTTCGGCAGGTGTTACATCCTTGCAACACAAGAAGGCGCAAGCCTGCTGCACATTTGACACTACATAAAGTTATACAATCGGAGTTAGACTTCTCTGTTAGACAAAACGCACCGCAATAGGAAGTACTCGTGTGGCGCTAAGGCGGCCGCTTCTTCTGCAGTGGCGTACCTGCACGGCCTTCGTGAGCCACAAGAGCATGCACACTCCTTCGTCACTTGCCACCGGCAAGCACTGCCGCCACCACCGCTCCGACTGTGATGTCAGTGCGCAGAGTGCGCGTGTCCGCCTTGTTGCGCAGCACCTGGTGCGACAGCAGTTACTAAACTTAAAATTTGGCAGATACCTAAGACTGCTAACATGTGGGAATGCGTTGTAGCATTTGTAGACCTCGGAAAGTCATCAACGCACTCATTTTATGCATTCATGGCGTGGCACCACCTCCTTGGCACCGTCACGGGCACTGCCCACTGACACACGCACTAGTGAGCGAGATGGCTGCGACGTGACATGTGAAATCAAGCACAGACTAGGCCCACTTTTAGTAAGCTAGAACCATGGAGCAGCCGTGGCTTCAGAGAAGCGGGCTCATCTCGCACCCTGTAGGCCCGGGTTCGATTCTCACCCAGGCTGAAATGTACCAAATTTTCTTTTCAAAGCAACTAGTTTCCTTTTTATGTGTTTTTACTCTTTGTGGCATCGGCCATTTTTCATCACCGCTGACGCAGACACCTGAGGCTTTCGCATCAATAAAGAGAAAACAGGAGGGTGGGCTCACCATCTATACGTGTGGTGCGATCCTTTGTATTTGGTATCAGAAAGGGCAAGGAAGGTATGTCAGTTGTGGGTACTAATCGTAGTGCAACATTCTATGCTGTCAATGATGCTCGCCTTCTGGCAACACAGCAACGGGGCATTTCAGTTCCTCTTATCTTCTATAATAATGAACCCATCACAGAAATTGTTGCTGTATAATGCTTCCCAGATGGCATTTTACATATTTGAGTGTGTAAAAAAATGTATGGTGGGGCCTCGTAGGGTAACCTTCAAGAGCAATTTACACATACATTATATAAAGCTAGGTGCATATCGTTTTACTTAGATGTGAATGCTTTAAGTGATAAGAAAGACCATTGTACTAAGTTTAAACAGCTTGTGGGTGCCTTGTTGTTTTGGAGTTGCAGTATTTCCATGTTGTCAAAAACTTGACCAATACAGCTGAACTTGTTGAAGAACCTATTTTATAGCCTTGCGGGCATCTTATTTTCTGCACTGACCATTCCTCTGCTTTATACAGTGATGTGAAAATGAAAATAATCAGAAATCCTGTCTTGTATTTACATCATTTTATTTTTGAATGTTAAAGAAAGCAAGAAATGTTGAAAGATTCAATAATCATTCTAGCTTGACTATGTACTCAAGGTTTCAAGTGGGGAACTAAGGAAATCTCTGTTATGTAACACAATGTTATGAGAAACACGAAAGGGACGATGGACTGATATGAAGATAACTGAACTTGTGGTACTCAGCATGACTAGCATGCGGCACCTTGTTCATTGCAATGCTTATGACGCTTATTTGCGAATAAGGCTAGTAAGGATGCTTCCATTTAATATTTATCCGTAGAATTGTATTCGCTTGGGGCTCTGAGAGCTTATTTATGTGCTTATTCTTTTCAGTGCTTTTGGGCTAAGGTGAAAATTTTACAACGTAACATTTCTTGCAGGTGCCTCTAATAATCCACTGTTCTTCAGCTGTAAGGTACCTTAAATTAAGTACTGTCATACTATGCTGTCCTCCCAATTAAAAAAAAAAAAAATTGCCCACCATAGCTGCTTGTTGCACTGCTTAGCATGAGGTTGCAGCTTCAAGTCTCAGCCGTACTTCAGTTGAGGCGAAATGTACAGATGCTCATGACCCATGCAATAGGTACAAAGTACAGAACCCCAGATGGTAAAAGTTAGTCTGGAGTGTCCCATTTATTTATTTATTTATTTATTTATTTATTTATTTATTTATACCCTCAGGGCCATTACAGCATTATAGAGGGGAGTGGTTACAAGCAAAATGTGTAAATTTAACAAACAGGAGTTACTAGTGCAGAAAAAAATACATATATATATACATAACTATTTAACTAATGGCACCTAGATATACAATGTTAGCTGTTCTTTTGGCTGTGGAATGTATTAGGACATTGGGGTAGCATGATGAGGAAAGTGGAGGAAGCCACCTTCATGTACCACCAGATGGCATGTCTGGGTGCATCTGCGGCAGTAGCACCCAGCTGTGTGGAAAAAAAAAAACAGAAAACACAGAAGGCTGGCCTTCACGTATAGCACTTGCAGCAAGCGTTTCCCACTAAAGATTATGGTTGAATATGCTGCAGTCCCTGGGAAGCGGCAACTGTGTGGCTGGTCTGTATATAGCGCCATGCGAAGTGGCTCTACCAGTCAGTGCAGGGGTCAGTGTGATGCCTCAATATATCGCGAAATGAAAAAACATATACAGCTGCGCTCAAATTTCGGGTTGGAGAGTATCGTAATTGTCGGTGATTTCTTTAACAGCAATAGAATGAGCTTGCTTCTCTAGAATACACTGTCTTTTCTGGAGGATTATATATATCACTGCACTTAACGAGTACATTATTATTATGTTTTCTGTTTACTTGCTTTTATTGCAATAACCTCCATTGTGGTTGTTGGCAATAAAGAATCTTTCTCTGTCTTAGTTTTGCTCTCCATAACATTTTGCTGTTTTGTAAGCTCCTTGTAATTTTAATGATGTCACACTGACAAGTCTACTCAACTTTTAATGCGCAGAGTTATATAGGAAGCTGAAGAACGACCTTTGCATTCACAGGGCCAAGTGACCATAATGCTGCACTGTCTGCTCCAAGTCCTTTTTGTCGACCGTTCACTTTGGAAGAAATATGAAAATGCAGCACTCTGATACCACTGGAGTAAGTCACTGGCCATAAAATTGTTCCGTGTGGGTTAAATGCAGTCTGAATAGGGAATCTACATAGTATGTTCTGGTGCATCTGGAAGCACAATGTCACCATATCTCTTATTGTATTGAAGTCCATTGTATTGAAGCATGATTCAGCATAATCTAACAAGTTGTAGGGACATTGCAGTGCATCTCTGTAACCATCTTAATGTGGTATTCCTTTATGTAAAGGCACAACAAAAATCAATCAACTATTCCTTCAGAAGACCAGTGTGTGTAGCGAAGTGCTCAGTCATGATAAATTGTGATTTTAAAGTCTCACTAAAACATGTCAGTGTTCTCAAATCAACTGCTGCCTGTTTCATCGTTCTTTTGAAATCATTAATGTTTACAGTGCACAAGAAAAGCTGATTGCGTGTTGTCTTTCTGACCTCTTAGTGGCTGCACTTGTAGGAAACTGTTTGTTGAGGTACATGACTATGTGGACGCCTTGTGTTTGACCTGATACGACTTTTAATCCTTCCAGTGCCACTTTGTTTCAGAGGTGATGCATTTCTAGGGTTAGGTTTTTGTTTCTTAGATATTGTGAAACGAACACAACGGTATAATTTTGGTTGTGTAGAAAGGCAGGAATGACATGGATAATGACAAATGCTCTCCAGGTGTGGTCCAAACATTCCTATCTGACATCAATTACACGGCGGGACAATAATGAAAAAACGTACTGGTCTGTCAGGGGCACTGAAAGGGAAAAGGAATAGCAAACATAATCAGTGTGGGTGCACTCGAAGAACCCCTTTCCTCATTGTCATGCTGGCATCTTTTAATGTGTTAGCATTCGTACAGTACTTCACGCACTTTCCGAGGGCCAACTGTCTCTCTGTCTGTTTGTATCTAACCACTTTCCGGCATACGTGGGTCACTAGATGGTCCGTGGACGAATGGTTGGTACATCTCGCTGCTGCGCTGAGAGGACAGGGTTTGAAACCAACCATTACAAATTTTTTTCCCTGCTCTGTAGTATGTGCATGCTTGTATGTTATTATCAAAGAAATAACAGTTCTGCTCCATGACAACTTGTTGAAAGCTTTTCGATTTTATTTGGCTGAGGCAACAGCTCATGCAATCAATACCCTCCACGTCCTCTCATTTTAATAAGGCTTTTAGTTTAGTGCTTTTATTGGTAAAAATATGTTTGGATTTTGCAAACCTGTTCATCGTGCTATCATATATGTAAATATTCAGGAAATCCAACAGGTTGACTAACTGTATCTTTTTTTAATGTTTTCCTAAATCCACCTCAAGGCACTGGCTATCAGCATGCTCATTGTTAGCTTTAGCATCTGTGTGTTCAAATTTTGTCACTCCGTAATTGCAGCTTAATTTTCATTATGCAGGGTCAAGGCATTCATCCTCTCCAGCAGCTACCCAAGGTGCAGCAGAGATGCCTCGACTGCTCTGACTTCTGTGAACTTGAGCCTGCAAAACTGTTCTGTCTGAATATGCGCATAAGGGTCCACACAGGCTAGAAGCCATTTCAGTGCTCCTCATGCCCTCAGACTTTTGTGAATCACTGCACCATCTGCTCCAAGGCCTTTCTGTAGACCAATGACTTGACACCTGAAAACACAGCACCATGATGTCGTAGAGTAGGGAGAATGTTTTGGGATAGATGTGGTCTGAATATCTAATCCATGTATAGTACATGCGCAGTATGCTGTGTGGTGTTCTTGTGCATTGGAAAGGGGGCACAGGTTTTGCTATGTTTTGTGGCATATGTTGAACTGCCAAGTAACATTTATTTCAGTGTGGTCTGACGAGTTGCTAGGAAATTTGTTGTACTGATACTGCTTGCATTGTAGTAACCATATTTATGCAGTATGCCTGTGTGGGAAAGCTCAACAAAGTTAAAAGCAATCATCCATCAACTATGTCTTGAGAACAGTCGTGTTTCCAGCAAAAACAGCCATGATAAATTCTGAATGTATGGCCAGTTATTGGGACTTCTTGGTCTCCTCCAAATTTACTGCTGTGTAAATTAACATTCTTATGAGTTTAAAAACCCCTCACCAGGTTTGGGCATTGCTAGCAGACAAGAGGAATGCGAAGGTTACAAGATAATTATTCAGTACACCTTGTGAGAACCCCACTTTCAGCTAGAAAATCAAGTTCACAAGCATTGATGCCTCTGTGGAGAATGCACTGTCTACAACATCAATTAAATTGTGTGACTGGTCAAGCATCGAATGTGGAATGCGCTAAACCACCACAGGAGGTGTTTTGTGCTGTGAAAGATGAAGAAAAAGGAAGAAGCAGGCTGGGGCTTCTGAGATAACCGAGATGTGATCCCATGTCTTCAATATCCGAGAAGGCAGGGAAGGAATGTCGCTTGTGCACTAGTTGATCTAAACAGGGGGTGCCTGTACTGGCAGTGAAGCTTGCCTCCTGGCAACACAGTACTGGCATTTTAATTTCTTCTATATCTCCTAATAATGAGCCAGCTAAAAAAATTCTTGCAGTATAACATAGACATGGTGGCACTTTTACTGCGAAGCTGTTAGCCTCTAGTTGGTAGGTATTGAACAACGTGCCATGTAACACTTTGTTCATTGGAATGCTTATCACAGACTACGTCCTGGATAATACCCATACTGTTTCTTCCATTCATTATTTACCCATGGTATTTTATCGGCTTGTCAGTTAGAAAGCTTACTCTAGGTGTTCATTCTTTGCTCTGCTTTTTGCAGAAGGTGAGCTTCTCTTCGCTGTCACTTCTTCTGCAGGTTCTTTAATGATTCTCCTGTTCTTCAGCGCCAGGGCACCGTTAACATGCCGTATTTAGGTAATTAAATGAATTCAGATGCTCTCAAGTTGAAGAACAGCAGATTCATTGATCCATACTATCATGGTATCTAATCCTCCCTTTCTTTCTCGCCGTGGATTGTGTGATGATCTTGTAGTAGCACGCTGGGACTTTATTGAGTCATAATAATTACATTGTGCAAAGCTTCATAAGATAGTGCATGCACAGCCTTTGTCAAATGAAATGAAGCCAATGGGAGCACGTGCAATAAGTGCTGCTTTGTCTTTGAGAAATTATCGGTGCTGGAATGCTGTGATGAGAGAGCACTCTCTGACACTTCGACAAACACAGCAGGAAGCAGACTAGATATTTCGTATTCAGCTGTAATCAATAACATAACGGCTCTTAATTTTGAAAAAAGACTGTGCATTTAGCATTGTGCAATGCGGCCAGCATAAGATGTTTATCCTTGACAACACTGTTCTCACTTTCTCCGCCTACTTTGTGTATGACTAGTGGATGAAAATTGCAAATTCTCATCCCTTCTATGTAGCATTTGAAGGTTATTTGATAGATTTTTTAGTGGCTGTATGTTTGTGAATATTTATCTGTGAGTCTGGTTTCTATCTTTTTTCTAGCTGCATGATAAGATGTTTTTTCTATTGATCTCTCGTACCTCACATTGGTGGCTTAGCTGCTATGGCCATGTGCTGCTAAGCGCGAGGTCATGGGGTCAAACTTTGGCCCTGGCAGCCACATTTGGATGAGGGAGAAATATGAAAATGCTCGTGCGCTGTGCATTCAGTGCACAAAAAAGATCCCCAATTGGTCAAAATTAATCTGCAGTCCCCTACTACTGCAGACCTTATAATCGGATTGTTGTTTTGGGTCATAAAACCCTAGAATTCAATTATTATGGAATCACATTTTTACTGCCTCTTAGATCTAGTAGGTGTACTCCTTCCAGGAGCGTTGTTTCTTATTGCTTTCTTTGGGTCACAGTGGAAGAATAGACTAGGTGTCTGAACAAGGCCGCTTTGCCGAGCATCTTTTTGTTCATATTTAAGTCGCTCTCGGCATGTGGTGCATCTCACAGCAGATGGTGCTGTGCACGGGGCTCCTCTACCATGCGCACGTGTAAAAGAATCGCATGTTAATTATACCATATATAACTGTGTACTAAGCTTTTGGTGAGCCCTTGGGAAGCAAGCTTAAGTATATCCTCCTAAATTTCTAAGCTTAGTAGCCCTATCCAGACCTAGATGTGCTTTACAACTCGTGCAAGTCCAATGTAGAGACTAGGAATTGCTGGGATGCCAGAAATAAATAATTTCAGACGGTACTAGGCCACCATTTCAGAGCTTTCCGATACAGCTTCACAGATAGGCGGTCTCTGAGCGATTCATGGTCACGCTGGAAAATTTGCTCTTGGAATTGTGCTTCTTGTTGCTATTAACATTGTACTTAGGCTTTTTAGAGCAAAGCTTTCTTTGCCTTTTCCTTTGACTTTTTCACTGCTGCTGTTACTGTCTTGCAAGCCGCATCAGGGGGGTGATTCAGAGCGTGCATATACATGGAAGTAGCGCGGATGAGAAACTTGTTTGGACCTTTCCATTGTGTCGCATGTGCACAATGCCCTCTAGAGCTACCCGGCCATTGTCTCATTTGCTTCTTGACACCTGTAATCACCCGTTACCTCCCTCAAAAGCATTGCAGAAACTGCACTGCTTACCCTTCTACTAACGTGCAAGTCCTGAGGAGAGAGGATTAAATTGATAGGGAGGGGCTGGAAAGAAAACGCAGAGAATCCATGGAACCCGGTGATGTCGCGAAACAAGCATATTCAATTTTTCTTCACGCGTAGCACGGGAAGTAGTAATACAGAATTGGCAAGAGTTATTAGTGCCAAAGAAAAAGTAACATTGTGCATTATAAGGCCATCTTGTAGTGAAATACGTGAGCACAGCGCCTCCTGCCACTAGCAGATGACAGAAAATGTTGATCTCTCAACACTTCAGCGCTCCTGTTGGCAAAGCGACGAAGCCTGAACAGAATTGCAGTCTGCTCGCTTAGCTGGCAGGCAGTGCATTTGAGACACCTCTATTCTTCCACCATGGTTTAAGCCATGTTGTCTTCTTGTACGTTAGCATTCTTTTACAGTAACTGCATAATCTAAATTCATTATGTATTGTCTGTTTTCGAGCATTATGTAAATGTTTGAGTTTGTCATAGTAGTTATTGTTTATGTGATTGCTCCTTGCTTGTGCTTACACTGAAATAGCCTGCATTGCAATACTTTGTTAAAAACGAATCTTTCTCTCTCTTAATACCACTGTATTTTGCACTTCATTGTGTTGTGGTCTGCTGAAAAGTTGAATGAGAGCACTTGGAACTTGATTAATTTTTGCCATTGAATGCTCTTCTATCAGGTTTTATGAGAGCTCGTCATTAGCACTAGCATCTGTGTGTTCTGATTTTGGCATTAAGTGCAATTTGGCTTTTATTGTGCAGGGTCAGAGCAATCATATTTTTCAACTACCGAGGATGGCAAGTTGCAGCGAGGAAGCCTCCACCACTGTGATCGCTGTGACTATAAAACTAGAAAACCTTCCGATATGAGAGCACACATTAGGGCCCACACAGGTGAGTGTTTCTTTCAGTACCCTTTGTGCTCTTACAGCTTCACGCACATCCCACATGATTATTCATTTGTGCATTCATGCAGGTGAGAAGCCATTCCAGTGCCCTTCATGCCCCATGCGCTTCTCAAAAAAGTACACTCTTCAGACACACCTGCGTGTCCACACAGGCGAGCGCCCCTTTCAATGCAATTTGTGCCACCAGAGCTTCTCACACAGGAATGCTCTACAAGGTCATTTGCGCATCCACTCTGGCGAGCGGCCATATCAGTGCCCCTCATGCTCTCGGACTTTTGTGAATAGGGGCCAACTGACTCTTCATTTACGCATCCACTCAGGCGAGCGGCCATATCAGTGCCCCTCTTGCTCTCGGACTTTTGCGGATAGCAGCCATCTGAATGTTCACATGCGCGTCCACTCAGGCGAGCGACCATACCGCTGCCACATCTGCTCCAAGTCCTTTGTGCGGGGTAATGACCTAAATAGACACATGAGAACACAGCACAATGACGCCCCGAATAAGTAGCCTGAATCACTGGCCTTGTAGGTGTGCATTGCATATTAGGCAGAGTTTAAAATTGTGAATCTACGTACCTGCACAGTATACTGCATGGCATTGTGGTGGATCAGGAAGGAAGTGTTGATATGGTATGTTAAACTGCCAAGCAACTTCACAAGATGTTTCGGCATAATCTAGCATTGCAGGGACAGTGGGCTGACACTGCTTTCATTACACTAACCGTATTCTTGCATTATCCTTTCATGTGCAGGCATGACAAACTGAAAAGCACTCATTCCTCAGTTTTGCATTCAACATACCACTGTTTGCATTGACGTAGTCATGATAAATTCTGAATGTTAGGCCAGTCTTTAGGACTTGTTGGTCTCCTCCAAGTATGCTGCTGCCTAAATGAACATTCTTGTTAGGTGAATGGCCCTGACTAGGTTTGGGCACTGGCAACAGGCAAACATGGTGCATTGGTCATGCAGTGGCATTTATTCAGCAAACTATGAATCTATTGCACGGCATGAAAGGAGCGTAAATTTTAAAGCCTGTGTGCCCTTCTTCTGGAGGGGGCCCCGCATTTAGAAGAGGAATCAAGGACACGCACATAAAGTCCTCACCAATTAGTGAGTGTCCAATTCTTTTTTACTTCTGAAGGTGTTGTCTTGTCTGTCTGAAGCGCCATCTGAAGGTGTTGCAAGGAACCGGGCATGCCACTCTCTGAATGGTAGAAACACTGGAAAAGAGGTTTATGTTTGAGTTTTCGCATGACAGAATTATGTTTTCTGGTAGATTCAAATTACATTCCAATGCTATCATGTCTGTAGGTTGTGTGTAAGTCGTGACAGAATTATGTTTTCTGGTAGATTCAAATTACAATCCCATGCTATCATGTCTGTAGGTTGTGTGTATGTCGTACTGCATGATTTTTCTGACGTATCTTACTTTGAGAAATTCAATTAGCTCGGTAACTTATTTGCGCTAGACGAAAGTTCGACGTGGTTGGGCATGCATGGTTAGGAATTATTTTTGCAGAAATGACGCTCGATGCGGGATGGCGACATTGGATTTTCTATGATGCAGGGCCCTTAATGCTATCACGTTAAAATTGCGTGCGACATACACTCGAGTGTGACCCTGAGTGTATGTTACCATATCACTATCACCATTTCAATATGGTTGCCTCGTATGCGCTTCGAGCCTAGCTGTCATAGCTTTCTCCACTGCTGTAGTACGTGTGCTTAGGTTAATCTGGAGTGTACTAGACAATGGTTGAGTTGGCCGAACGGCACTCTCGCGCTGAGGCATCGTATGTGGAAAAATTGTGTGAGGGCACTGAAAGCAGACTGGACTGAAGCGGAGACGCGTTTTGCAGCATGTTCAACTTAATTTCACTGTGGGTAATGAGATAGATTGTGCGTGTTCGCTCTTACAGTTGTGCTTTATTTCAACTGCAAATATATATTGACACAATTTTGCTGTCGTTGCCAAGCATGTCGTCTACTAGCAAGGGTGCGTTTGTTGCACGGACGCTGGCAGACGCCCACTTCTTCTCACAGAAAGTTAGTGCAGTAAAACTTTCTTATGGTTTTACTTACTTTGACGCACCCGTGACTCTTGTCGGCCGGTATCAATTGTAGTTTTAGCCAGGTGAATTGCTATCTTTAGCACTGTTTTCTAAAAGTGACACAAATGTTTGCCACAAAAGCTGCCTATTTGCAACATGAAGCTGCTCAAGAAAATTTGAATTAGATTGTGTAATTTTATGCACCCTTCTTGTTGGTTGAATATTGATGAGGGACAATGATCAAATAAAACAATATTATAGTGAAGTACACCAGGTTTATTAACTGCATGGCACAAAGAGATGCAGATGACCAATGCACTTCTAGGTAAATACAAGGGTACGTAGACATGTGTATCCATGTCATGTATGTAAGAGAAAAATTTCCAAATATTCTAAGTGCACTGATTGAAAAAGTAAAAACTTCTGACCGGAATTAGTGCGTTTCTTTTAAAAGCTGCACCAGCCCCAGGTGAAGCAATCAACTTTCCAAAAAAAAGGAATCAAGGCAATCATTGGACGTTCATATGAACAACAGTGTTAGGCAAAAGATATTACCTACATGCTCAGACTGAATCGGGGAGACCAGGAAGTCTTTACCAATGTAATCTCTGTGGCTTGTCTAGTGATCTCCTTCAACGTGTCAGCAGGCGAAATAAGGTACAAACATATATAGACTCATCGAATGGTATTTGCTGTTCAGATTGTATGCGACTTCAGAATTCATTATTAAATATTCAGAGCCATTCCACTCTCAGAAGGTGGATGACCAGCGCTGCTGTGTATAAAGAAAATAAAACAAATACAATATAAATTTAAACTGTTATAACGAAGTAAGTAAAATGGGCAATTTGCTTCGTTATATTGTAATTTTGTTGTAATGACATTCAACCTTTTATGCAAATATGTACAGTTGCCAATCAATTTTTCTTACTGAGTAAGGGACCGCAGAATTTTTCAAATTATCGGGCAATCAAAAAAAGCAAATTTGAATGAGAAAACTATTCATTTTGATGAATTTGGGAGTCAGTGACGAATGATACGGTTTAATGCCACGTCGACGATATCTTCACATTGGCGGTACGAATTAAGCGAAGCCAGCCACACTTTTGCATGCACTCTGCCCCCACAGCTGGTAGCGTCACTCACACCGAGACGACGCATGAAAAGCACCGGCAACAGGTAGTGCATGCTTTGTTTGCCTCTCACTCCAACAGGTCGCAGAAACTCGAGATTACGCAACCTCCTCTACTAAGCGTGTGTTAAGGTACATGATGCCATGCAGTCTTTGCACGCCCACTCTTCGCACATGCGGCAGATTACCTCTAAAGCAGGGCGCACGGATGCATATGCATTCAGCCGTGGTTACAACCATGCGCAGCGACGGCCGAGGCTCATGTCAGAAATCACAATACACACCAACTTGCTCCCACCCCTCGTGTGCACTTGATCGCGTTACGGCGAGGTTGCTTCCCTCCCGCTCTTTCTCTTAGCTTACGCAGGAAGGCGGAACTTATGCCTGAAGCCACCATCTTTCTTGTCTCACCCTCGCTCACCTTCACTCGCACCTGAAGCACAAAGTGCGCAGGGGCAATAGTATCTTATCACACTTGGACTTTATATGGAACATGATGCAGCTCAGCTTCGGTGTTCGCTCTTGTTGCGCTTCTCGTAATTTGAGAAGTGCGTTTGCAAGCAGCCGCTTGTAATTCAGCCATTTGACCATCTGCATGCACGGAAGTTTTCATTTATTGTCTTGGCATTCCTTGGCGGCGGAAGCAAAATTTCGTTATATTGAAATGCATACAAACACACATTGTTAAATTGAAGTTCTAAATACGAAGTAGGGGTTTTGACAGAAGCCTGTCTGGTTGGGAGGCGTCATTGAAGAAGGGTAAAAGAAGGGCCACCAACCACTGAAAGTATACTAGAAAAGACATTTTGGCTCCCCTGACGGGAGCCTCGTTCACAATGAAATCAAGGGCGTGCAATACAATGTTTATATGGCTTTAAAATATGATGTAAGCAGCGCGTGTAGATGGGGCGGTGGGTTCCGTCGCTCCAGTTGAGGGTGCTATCTGTCATTTGGATTAGGATGGTTTCCAAGTGGTGTCTTGAAGTCAAATTTCTTTCTTTTTCTAATATCTTGGCGTTATCCCAATCAATCCTGTGGGCCAAGTCACCTGCATGTTCTGTGAAGGTGTTTGATGTGACTTTCTTCTTTTTCACATCGTTTACATGCGGCTTCAAGCGCTGTTCGAAATTGCCTGTCTCGCCGATATATATGCAGTCGCAGTCTTCACATGGAATCCTGTAGACTATCCCAGGAAAATTTGTCTTCAAAAGCTTGTCTTTCACGTTTACCAGCCGATGGCGTAGTTTGGGGAGAGGGGCAATGGCACGTGAGCTACCTGGACATCATAGCCGTGTAGAACACGGGCTAAGCCCTCGCTCACACCGGGCACATACGGTATGGGGGCACAGTTTCTTGGGAGCACACCGTCAGGCCTTGGGGCTGAGACAGATGGCATTCCATTGAGTTCACAAACGACTTCGGGTAGCCACATGCCGAGAGATTTTGGTGCACTTCTTGTAGGTCAGCAGCCCGGCTTTGTGGTGTTGTGCAGATACGCTTGGTTCTGCCAACAAGAGAGGCTACTACCGATCTTTTCTAGTTAGTCGAATGCACTGAATGAAAATGCAGATACCTGCCTGTGTGTGTGCTCTTTCTATACACGGAAAATGCCAGACTGTGCCGGTCACGTTTCACGAGGAAGTCCAGAAAAGGAAGCTCGCAGTCTTTTTCTTCCTCAACTGTGAATTGCAAAGACACTTCAATACTATTCTAATGCGACAAAAATGAAATTTCTTCTTGCTGAATTATGCAGAACACATGTCCACGTAACATAGGAAGACTCTGGCAAACTGAAAGAGCCAAGTGTTCGATGCTCAAGCCATTCCATTGTTAAATTTGCAGCAGTTACAGAAATAGATGCACCCATCGGTGTCCCGTGCTCTTGCCTGTAGAAGGTGCCTTCAAAAGTTAAGTAGGTGTTCTCCAGGCAGAACAGTCAGGAATGTCAGAATGTCAAGTCAGGAATGTCGATGGGTGTCCTTTCTCCTAGGGCAGGGTCATTGTCCAGAGCGGCGGTGCAAGTTTCCGTGGCGAGTCAAATAGGAACGCTTGTTAAAAGCGACACGAAGTCGAATGAGACAAGCGCTTCCTGATCGTCTGGAGTAGAATGAAGAATCTTGCTTATGAAGTCTTCAGAATAGCGAATGTGAGTGGCGCCTGTACCAACGAGAGGGGAAAGAACCTTATGAAGCTATTTGGACAGTTTATGAAATGGAGAGTGCGTAAAGTCAACAATTGGTCACATCGGGGCATTAGGTTTATGTATTTTTGGGAAACGGTAGAGCGGCAAGAGGGTGTGGGATTGAATCCCGGCCACGGCGGCCACATTTCAATGGGGGCGAAATGTGAAAACACCCTTGTACTTAGATTTAGGTGCACATTAAAGAACCCCAGGTGGTCGAAATTTCCGGAGTCCTCCACTACGGTGTGCCTCATAATCAGAAAGTGGTTCTGGCACGTAAAACCCTATAATTTAATTCTTAAACTGTAGAGAACCGGCACCGAACCGCTAGTGCGCAGAAGGGAGAAGACAACCCTTTGTGCCTTGTGTATACAAAACGAAACACATCCGTAAGAAGCTTCTGGAGCTCCTCCTGTACCTTGAGCATAGGATCCTTCTTCAGACGACTGTATGTCGCCTCGCCCGCAAGCAGTGACAACATCTTGTCATGGTGGTCAGTCCTGTTGAGTAGCACCATGGTGTTGCCCTTGTCAGCCGGGAGGATGACGAGGTTTTGGTTTGAGTGAAGGTCTTTGATAGCCTTCTTTGCTTCCGTTGAAAGCGGGGAGATGGAGGGGCGTGCGCAAAGCCGCGAGAGAATGCCTATAGCGCGGGTTCGTGCCTCCTCCCATTTTGAAGGTTATATTTGGCTTATAGCATTTTCTACAGCACAGACGAACCTTTTTGCATCCTTCTGCAGTCCAAGGTTGAAGTTCAAGCCCAAGCTCAGGACAGCGAGTTCTGCTGAGCTAGGCTTGTGCGATGAGAGGTTTTGCAAAGTGGACGTGGCAACGTTTCTGTACAAGGCATCAACAGGTGGCGACAGGCTAGCAAGTTTTCTTTCGTGAGTCTCCTGCATATGATGGGATTGTAGCGTGGCCTTGAAATTTGCATGTAGTTGAATGCTTGCGAACTTGCCTGGGACCCGGTGCCCAAGGCGACGGCACGCGAAGAAAGCTTCATTTTCTAGGTTCCTCATGGACTGTCTGCATTCCAAGATCCTGGTTGTAAAAGAAGTTTTTCCACCTTGGCAACCACGCTGAAACCTAAACTTGAGCGTAGAGGCCTGTTGAGACGTAGCGAGCATGGTATAAGTCCTCGGGACTTGCAGGTCATGTTGAAGTTAAGATTATTTTTTAATGCAGAAGCTCTGTTTGTCACTGAAATGTACTGGCGAATCTTGGTGATGACTGGTTTTCCGTACGCCCAGCAAAGGTTAATGAAGTCGAGGTTTTGACGGAAGCCTTTCAGTGGTCAGTGTCCTTCTTACCCTTCTTCAGGTTCTAAATACATGGTGTTCTATCAAGAGGTTGTATAAACTTAAGCACTTCGTTATGTCGAGAATTTTGTTATACAGAGGTTCATTATATCAAGGTTTAACGGTATAACAAATAGGCATGTTGTTATGTTTATTTGTATTTACGTTTATCTCGTGACTGCAGTAATTATGGCTTTATGGTCGCTATGATAGATGGCCATGGGCTCTGTGATGACACTGGAGATGTTCTTAGCGACTGATAGACCTATGCATGACCGATGGCGTGCCGTGGAGATGTTGGTCTTCATGTAACACTGGAGGTCGAACCTCTCTAAGAGAAATGCCAAGAACCACTTTCCGTCGGGATGAGACACATCGACATTAAAGTCACCCACAATGACGATGGAATTGGCATCCACCACGAGGGTTTACCCAAATGTGTTGATCATAAAGTCTCAAAAGTCCCTCTTTGACGTTCCGGGATGAACGTATACGATGATGACAACAATGATCCTGTCCCCAGTCTGCGGCAAACGCGTTGGTACATTTCACACCAAGGCTCTCACCCATCATAGGTAAGGCATAGGGCGCAATGGCCACGCTGTTGTTGTTTGTGTAGGGTCATTTCATCTATTTCCTCTTCACCGTTCCAAATATCGGCATACTCAAAATTGCCTTCTTCGTCCAGTAGAAATTCGTCCAGTAGAATCCAGTCTGGGGTTTTATACCAATGCCTTGCAAAATTAGAAGAGCCAGAAACACTTTCACTTTTTTCTTGTCGACGTGGACTGGTTAAATACCATTCCAGAAACCTTGCAACGCTTGTTTCGTGCCAAGAAAATACTTAGTTTACAAGAAAATTGCATCTGAAGGGTCCGTATACCTATTTGGAAATTCAAATTTCAGCCGCTAAACCAGGAGTGGTGACGTTGCATATGCCATCGCCACCCTTTGCTGCTGTCGGTGAGTAAAACAGCGCCCGACAGACAGCTGTACCGAGCAAAGACAGCAGTGGATTTGCCGCTGCAGCTGCTTTTTGGTCAAGTGGCGTAAACCATTCGGGCATCCCGCATCTTCAGGTGGAAGTTGAATTCTTCGCTGCTTGCACTTTGTGCGAATTTCGTGAGCTAGCAAAACCAGCGCACCACCACATGATAACTACTGAAATACGAAAGCGTGGGTGGCCCGGAGTCGAGCGAAAACGAAACCTTTCAACCGCCTGCGTCATTGTCAGGGCTATTTCAATAAGTTCTTTTTTCTAAAAGTAAAATACAACTGGACAAGTAGCATTTTATTTCATATTATAATACAATGCAAGGATGTTTTGCGCAATGAGTGGTTGAGTACTAGTGACAGAATTTAACTGAGGAATGCTTTCGTCATCGTGCAAGTACTTGAATGCCCCGGGGGAGTCTTTAATCATGTCCTGCATTTACCTGAAATTCTCGATTATTAAGGCTCTGTTCATGATAATATTGACGTCTCAGAAATTCTCAAGCACTAATCTATCACTTTTGCCTGACTTAATATTTGCCTTTAGGGTGCCTTTAACTTTCTTGCATGCCGGTTAGTTTCGGTGATGGTTATGGTGAAGAGTTCCTGATAAAAAAAAGTTCAAACCATGCCACTACATTGTCAATGTCAGGCGGTCCTTCAGTTAGTCCAGGCGTTTGAGAAAAGGGAAAATGTGGTGGTGCAGCAGGTGGATTTGACATGTTGATGGGGAACCACTCACGGGCAGCCACTAAGTCCTCCAGTCCATCCACAGAATCGTCGTCATCAAAATCCTCAGACGAAAACACATGACTTTCTGCATCAGTACAAAACTCTTGAGAGCTGTCTGACGAGCAGCCGTCAAAGGACTTCCTTTTATGCACGCTTTCATTGCCTTGTTTCGAAGAGGCAGGCAAGTTTCATGCGCCGGTATCAGAGGCGGCAATACAATGAAAGCCGAGACAGATGGCACAGCATGGACAAATGTGGCAATCTAGTGTCAAGGAAACACAACTATGACGAGTATAGTCATCATCTGTCATTTTGGTACAAAATCTCATGACGACTATACTCATCAATGGAAGGGAAAGGGTGAAGAGGTGTGTACTTACTGCACTGGTAAAGCTGACTGCATATAGTTCTTATCCCAGGCCAAGATGAATTTCAACTGCAAGGCTTTCGTTCTGAGAAACCCATATAGATTTCCTTTTTAGTTTCATGCCACAGTCGGGTGGGTGACAACTTTTTCCTTTCACATTTTTCCGAAGTGTTAAAGGGTCTCTGAAACACTTCTTGAGCATAGTAAGAAAGCGTTGCTGGTCTGTAGATGAAGTTCCTGTGAACATGTGAGCCTAATATAATTGTAATACGGGCAGCAGGGAATTTTCAGTGTCATATCAAAATCACTTGCTCTTGCCTCCACTATGATATCATGCAGCGTTATCTCAAGCAGCTGGACCCACCACCAACAGCCATTGGCTGCTCTTGTGACAGCTTGTGCATTCTCAGTGCCAATACTATAATTGCTAATGTGCTAAAATGAAACATATACACATATGTCTGCAATCCTTATCTTTGCACAGCGAGTCGACACACAACAGTTGCATTGCTGTGCATGGCCTCTGAAATAGCAACAGCTTGCTGTGTAGTGTTGTGTACTGTGGCTGCGTCATGGTGCCGCAATGAGCCTTATCACCACCGAGACACTCACTTTTCGGGCAAGGCACTAGTGGAGATGAAAGGAGAGGGAAAGCCATTCATCGGTCCTGTAACCACTACCAACTCCACGGGTACATGAAGGATCGAGAAAAAAATTTCGACCTGAGGAGATGTCATATAATAGTGAAGTCATTCTAATGTTCGAAAAGTCCTCAGGGCCCCCCTTTAGTCCTCTCAGGTATAGCAAGGACTTATGTGCTCACGTTTAACCAGTATGGTGAAAAGGTAGACAGAATTCGAGGCCTTGCGCCGACCAAAGTAAATTTAAATGAAGAGTGCCGTGGGTTTTGTCTACCTTTTCACCATGTTCCATCCCGGGCAGACGGGCTTCCGTCAAACACTGAACCTACAGTCAGCATGTGGGTGCCTTGTTCTTTTGGAGTGAAAGAGTATTTCCAAGTCTTCAAGAACTTAAGGATGCATTCATAGATGAATCTGTTTACGTCATTTGTCATTTTTTTATCCTTTCTAAATAAGACACCTTGAAGCAATCATTCATCACTTTAGCTTGAAAATGTACTTGTACTTTTCTTTTCCTTTCTAGAAGCATAAGGTAGTCCTCATAAGATTTCAGTGTGCTATGGCATTCACCGTAGTGAAGATGGATTGATAAAAAAAGCATATTTAATATTGTGATCCTCTGCATCAATACCAGGTAGCATCTTGTTCTTAGCGATGATTTTTCTAAACGATCCATTTGTATATATCAAAATAATAGATTAAGGAGCTCTCAAGCTGAAGAAAAAAGATCCATTGATTCAAACTGTCATGGTATCTAAATCTCTTCTTTTTTTATGCTGTGGTTTGTACGAGGACGTTGTGCTGCCGTTTTGAGATTTATTGAGTCATATTGTGCAAAATTTCAAAAGCTGTCTTATGTGCAGCCTTTGCCAAAAGAAACGAGCCCTGCAGAAGCACAAATGCCGCTCTCTCATTGAGGAGTTTGCGATGCTGGAGGTCTGTTGGGTGCTAGTACTGTCCGACATCTTGACCACTGCAGCCGAAGGCAAACAAGGCATTTTATATTCAGTTCCCATCAGTAACATAGTGACTTTATTTCTTTTCGCAAAGGCTGTGTGTTTAGTGTTGTGCCTTGCAGCTGGTGTGAGAGGTTCATTATTCGCTACATTTTTATTGCCTACTTTCTCTGCGTGATAGCCTTTGTTAGTGGCTGTACCGTTGGGAATTTTCCTTCGTGTGTGTAACTGGTACCTTCAGTTCACGTTCTTTCGGGATAAAAAATTTAATCTGTTATATGCATCTCAAATTTTTTTTTCTAGTTTCAAGTTCGAGTGTATATTTTTAGTGCCTTTTGGATGTAGTAGTCTATTGTTTAGAATTTTTTTCTTTATTACTCTGCCGTGTCATTGTCTTTGTGCATATAAGCATTCCTTTGCAGCAGAGCAATGATCTGGCTCAACTTAATGTTGACACTTTTCTGGAGAGTTATATGAATTGATGTGCTTGATGAGTGCATTGATAATGTTGTTTATAGGTTTCCTTTTTGCTTGCATTTGTAGTAATAATCTCTGTTGAAAACATTAATAAACATAATCTTCTTTCTATTTTTGTAGTCTCTTTTGCATTTTATTGACTTTCAGGCTGCAACAGAATATCAGTGATGGCATTTTCAAGTTTTATTTCTGATTGCCATTGAATACAATTGCTATGACATACTCGAAAGCATTGTAATATGTGAACCACTTCTTAAGATCTATGTCTTTTCTTTTTTTTTTCCTACATTGGTTCATCTAAGACACTGGCAATTCTGACATCACTGCTGTTTCATCTTTCTCTGATGCAGACTTCATACAAATGTCTGAATACCTTGGAACACCTTTAGTTTGGAAACCACATTCTCAAGGCCTTAGACTTCATAGAATTTTAATCGGTCCCTGAAATTCTTTAATATTAATTGTATGCTAACAGTTGCTGAATGAATATTAAGACTTAAGTAAACTCACGGAAAAATATGTAAGGACTATAAAAAGCTGTTGGTATCTTTATCCTGAAAGTGTTTTTAAAAACTTTTTCTTGGGTTATTATGCATATCTGCCCTAGTGTACAATGGCAGAATGTATTTCACCCAGTGTCGAGATGAAAATATTTCGAGTGCCTAGCACCAAATCCTGTTTCGACTGCTGTGTAATGAGTGGCATGTCATGCTCACAGTTAACATGTGATAGCTCTCAATCACTTGGGGAATGACCTCCTTACAGCCAGAGTGACATAAGTTTATAATGGCATACTGTAGTTGAAAATTGTCAGTGTCTGTCTTGCTATTTAATGGAATAAATGTGACCATCAAAGGAACTCTTGGGATACTAATACACAGTGCATTTTTAGCTCTTTTGTAAATGCAAATTGGAGGTGGAGTTGTGTTTTCCTCTTTTAAATGAGTTCGGTCAGCCTGGACTAGTTCTTGTTTGATCTCTTGGAGGAGCACACAGTATATGTATGTCAAGCTTTTTTATTCTTAGGCGCGAGCAGGTAAAGGTGGAAAAAGTGCTTAATGTTAAACTTGCGAGAACTGTAAAGTACCTAAAGTGTGTTGTTGACAAATATGAATATTTTGCCTTGTATGTACTTAAAATATAATTTTAATGTTTAAAATAACAATCTAATGACTGAATAGAATCAGTCCTTAAAAGTAATTTGAAATGGGCACACATGTCTCCTCCAAGCGAGGATGAACCCTGGTGTTATGTTTATATGAAGTTTAGTTTTGACTGAAGCATGCAAATGTGTCAACTGTTCAAAAGATCATTGTACAAGAACCTGGAGTAATCTCTCCTGTTTTTCTGTTGCCAGAAACACTCCTGGATTGCACTTGTACAAGTTGGCAATAACAAACTTCTTGAGCAGTAATATTGATTGATAGCATTTGTTTGATGTTCGTAAACTTTAAGTACTTGCTATGCATGGCTCACAGTTCTTGCACCATGGCAGTAATCAGTGGCGTAGCAACAGGGGGGGCCGGGGGGCCTTGGACCCCGGGTGCAAGCGGCCAGCGAGGGGGGGGGGGGTCATATATGTCTGAAGACACCCCTCTTTCCATCGGCTACACCCGGGGAGTGGGGGGACAGAATACCTATGGGCCTCCGGTGCCAGACAACCTAGCTACGCCACTGGCAGTAATAAATCTCTTGGTAACAAATTAAACTTGTGAACACTTGAACACTACACTCAATTACCAATTTGGCTATTAGAAAGAGAGCAAACAGTTCACGCTGTCATGAATTTCAGTGCTTTGGAGACAGGATACAAAGTGTACGTGATAGAAAAACATAACAGGAAACATGTAAGGCCAAGCAACACATGAATACTTATATAATAGCATAATGTAGTTCAACACAGATATATAAAAATCGAAGAGGATTGCAACATAGTTTGATATATCTGTAATTGGAAATATCTAGTATACCTATGTGAAGCTTATCTGAAACCTCCACACGTCTCAAGGTAATTTCCAGAGATAGTGAAAAGTGAGAATTTATGGACCTTCTTCTCCAAGGCCCTGTCATACACACAAAAGTTTACTTATTTTTGCTTGTGAATGTTGCTCCCCCTGCGGGGTGGTCTGCCATTGGCAGTGCGCCGCCTGAATAGATAGGGGCACACCTCACGCACTTTAATGTCGAGATAAGGTGGAATTGGGTGCAGTGCGGAAGCAAACCAGCCTGCATGGATAAGTACCATTCTGGCATCGGCACCCGTGATATGCTAGCATCAGACGGGCATTTTCGACCACGATTCAGCTGCATCAGGACTCAATTTCTCAATCACGAATGGCTCCCTGTTGTAAATTGCTCAAAGGAGCCAATCGTGGCCAAGGAATTCAATCTCGATTGGGCTCAACGTGATCAAAAGTTTGCAGTGTGTCACCTGTATTAGCCACTTTAAACGACTGAGACCGCATGTTGCTGTTTGTGTGACGTTTGGCACTCCGACACCTCGCAGTCCTTTTGTTCTCGGCCCTTCTCCTTTGATCACTGCTTCGATGGCCGACAGCTGACTACACAGATGTTGTTATATTTGACAGTGGCTTTATGCTTGGAGAATGTCAGTCTATTTCCATTCACATGTAACTCTGGCAAGAACAAATAAAGTAATGCAGAAACCATCGACAGTCATTATCAATGCAAGCAAATAGCCCGAATGAGAGCAAGCCAGAGGGTGGTAGAGCAAACAAACTATTTCGTTGCCGAATTCGATCAACGACCACAAAAATGGCTGAAAGATCTAAAGAAAACTATTCCCTCTAAAATGCATTCAGCATGGACCGGATCGCATGGTATACAGGAGTCTTGTGCACTGTTGCCACGACAGTCTTTCTGTGAAGGACAGATATGGCTGATGGTGGTTTCGTTAAGTTCAAACTGTCACGTGAAAATCCGTACTAGTTGGGGTTGGGATCTGATTTGTTTTGACCGCCTGCAGAAACCCAAAATGCCTTCAACGGAATGGCCTGGTATTTAAAGCTCATTTCTAATTCAGCATTTCAGGTCTAGAGCTACTCAGTGAAAGGTCAAGTGTCATCCATGCTTTTTCATGGAACTAGTATTGGACCAGGAGGTTGTTTACATACATTCTTGAAGCAGTGTGGTGACCTGCTCTCGCTGATAGTGAACAGCCTTAGTTTGTGTGATCGAGTCATCGAGGTGTGCAGAGAGCAAAACAGACACACACCGTGCTTTTTCTTACACTACATGTATTGACCATCTGATTCAATGTCTTGTGCGAAAGCACCTGCCACAATAGTGTCATTTTGAGTTTGTAAGCATTAAATATTTATGATGGCACAACAAGCGATTGTGAACTTATTAGGAAAACTGCACTTGCCAGGGCATGGTGCATGATCAATATGTTACATAAGGCAGTGAACGGGACAATATATGCTTAGTGGGGCGTTACACTTTTGCATGGGCTTTCCAAGGGGATGTTACAACTGTTCGGTATAGACAATAACCTGATATACGTGGGTTCAATGCATCTAGGTTTGACGCAATATACACGCGAAATATCTATTCTTTCAACATATACAGAGGAAACAGCACCTGACTATGGCGTCTCAGTTCCTTATTAGCAGAGCATTAAAATAGTCTAACAGTCACACGATGTGGCTGTTTGTAGCTCGGTGTGGCTTGAGAAGATGCAGCGGTTGTAATTCTGTCATGCTGTAAACGTCGATTTCCATTGCTTTTGCTTGGCGATGCTGGTTTCCAGCTTATGAACTCGTGCCATGTGGCACAGGATATGGTCGGTAGTGTGCTGGGCCATATCGGGAACACAACATGGCACTTGCCTTTGTGGTACTCGACGGTGTCTGGTGACAGCTGCGTGGTTCTAGAATTGGACTGTGGAGCAGGGCCACAGTGCAGTTTAGCCGGGACTCAGGACCAAGATGTGTTGCTGGTCATCTCCTGGTTGGCCCTCTTTATTCCAGGTCCCCTATGCTGCTTGTTCATGTCTCCAGAGTACAGCTGGAGATGCTTCTGCACTGGTGCATGTCCACATCAGCAGTGCCAGCTCAACGACCACTGCCTTCATTTTCTTCTTTTCTCCTCCTCCCTCCTTGGCAGCTGAGGTAGCAGCAACACGGCGTCCCGCTGAGTGTCCTTTTTGGCCTATGCTAAGCACCACGTGCAGCAGTGCAAAAATCATCTTGCACAGAGAATTTCGCAAGTGCTGCACACTAAGATGACTGGCCGCATCGTAAGACTACTGTGTTCCACGTGCTGTGTGTACCAGCATCACGTATGTGCCCCTCCTGTAACTAGTACTATTCCTTGGAAGCTATAAAAGCTACAGACGTTCTGAGAAATCTTGGCAGCTGAGGCAGCAGCAGCACGAGATCCCACTGATTGTCCTTTTGTGTAGTCCTATTTTAGAGCACAACTTTTAAGCCTGCTTCACATGGTGCAATTTTCATGGCACCAGAAGTGCAATTTTTGTCTCATGCAATGGAAATTTCACTCGCACTTGTCCTCGCTCCCTTTATAGACTACGACCAACTGATTGGTCGTACCGATTGCAGCGATCGCTCCAATTTCCCGTCGAAATTTCACCAAGAGCTACTTCGCAGTTTGTATTGAGAAATGGCACCTCGCTCAACAGGTGCAATGCGCGTGAACGTGGATTTCTGAATCCAGTACGTATGCAAAGGGGAAAATAAAACACTTGTACTGCAGATTCTATTCTTCCATTTCTGTGTGTTTGTTGACATGCTATGTAGCAAATTACGTGCATTTTCGTATTTGCTTCCTATGCTTCACACACACCTATGCCAGTTGCCACTACGATGAGGTGTTCGATCCCCAAGAGATGAAATGGTGTTTGGGGATCGTCACATCTTTTTTAGTTGTTGATTAGCATACAGAAATCGCACGCATGGAGCAGTTTAAATAACTTCAGCCTCTGTAAGGGCAAAGATGGGACAGCAAAGTACCCAAAGTTTCAACATTGCCCTAAACGCGTGACCATGTAGTTGCATTCTTTTCTTGTCTTCCTGCGTAAATTTCTCTATGCATTTTGAAAAGTTACCTTACCTGCTTATTAAATTTGACATGCCAAACGTGCAGGCTGTCGCAATGAATTCTCTATGATGGCATGTGTACTTCCGTGGCTTGAAGAAACAGTGTCGTCAATTTGTTTTTGAACATTTCACGCACATTAAGTTGTATCTCTTCTCTGATGGAGAATTGTTTTTTTCCTGCTCAGAAACCAATAAATATTGTATGTATATGTCGTGCACTTTGTATCCTTGCAGCACCTGTATTAACCCTTGCTTTGAACGATACTTAACTATGCAGTTACATAGCATTATTGGCTTGCCATAGTGCCACAATTACAATGCACCCTCCCGCACAATGCGAAAAGCAGGCAAATAGCCTATTCTTACATACATGAAAGAGTATAAGACAACACGTTAAAGAAAATAAATCTTAACTGTGCAGTGAAGTCGGCCAGTTGCATCCCTTCCTGTGAATGATTGCATCCCTTAAGTATAGACAGGACTTGTACGTCCACAGCTAATCAAGTGTGCAGAGATATTCCTGCCTATTATGTTTCTAATAGCAGATTCAATAACTTTATGATCAGGTTTACTAGTGTGAAAACCCATATAATGTTATCCTCTCTCACTACTACCTTTGTAAGTAGTGAAGTACCATCCTCCTTGCAAGAACATTTCACACACTGGGATGTTAAACGGAGTTTCAACATTTCAAATACATGCAATATGCAGTTTATCCAGTGAAAGGTCACAAACAACTTTTTTGCAATTACACACATTTATTGCAATTTTTGCCTACCTACAAGCAAGGAAAAAAGATGTGTAGACAGCAAATTGATCTTCAGTTTATTCACCTGCCACCGTGGATATGGTATCCTGCTGATAACACGAGGTGTCTGGTGGAAGTGCCAGCCGTGGCACTTGCACTTCAGTTAGAGTCGTTAGTAAAAAAAAAGCTTTTGCACTTAGAATAAATTTAACATCATTTATTGAACTCTGAAACTTCCAAAGGTTATTGCATAAGGAGGGGCATGCATAGACGAAATCTTACTAACAATACTAACAGTATCTGAAAACAAAGCGCAACAGTAAAACAAGTATCTTTGTGATACTTCAAATCTGAGAAAGATTCATTGTGTTAATATGTATAGTTCAACACTGCACAAATAAGCATGATCAGGCATGCTAAGTGCTTATAAGGTAGTTGGTTATACAGATGTGTAAATGCCGAAAGACTTTAATGTTCATACTACATCATGCACACAGCAGAAAGAAAACCGTTTTCAAGAGTTCTCCCTTCTGGCAGAAATGAGCGGGTGGTAAGCAGCAGAAGCTTTATTAGAGGCCATTGTGTAATACCACTTCTTAATGAATGAAGAGAGTACCTATCAGCAACGCTTTGTAGAGATCGTCCTCTTTACAGCAAATGCTACCTTGCCCAATTTAAAAGTAAAGAATAAATGGTGCCTGTCCTAGAGGCTTAGTGGTTATGGCATTGCACTGCTAAGCAAAAAGTCGTGGGATGTAATCCCACCAGCCACGTCCACATTTTAACCCCTTAAGTGTTCCGGACCAGCAGCACTCGACCTAGCCAAAGCGTCCCCAAACTATTTTGGACAAGCAGAACTCATCCTACCAGAATAGGTTCTCCTCTTGAGTGTTCAGGATGAGAAGAGCTCCTTTGGAGCTTAGATAGCGTGTTGCCCACCTGATGGAAGCACTTGACGATTTCAGTTTTTCAGAGGAGGCACTGGTTTTTCCAATGGCAGGAGCGCGGTTGATGTGTGAGAACATGGTTTCCGTTGGCGGCGACAAATGCGTAGCTGGCTCATCAACCCAAAAAAGACGCTTTTCATCTTCGTCATTTTCTTCCAATGAAGATGATTTGCATACCGATGTTTATCTTGTGTCTGGAAGTGAAGAAGACAGTGATCATGCTGAATTGAGCAGTTCTTCTGTTGATAGCATCTCTGAAGCACACATTGTGAGTGCTCGTCAGTGGGTGCAGCTTGATGTCGGCAATCCTCGCGCGAAGCCTCCTCGGTTTCCATTATGGGCCGTTCCAGGCAAGACTTTCAATTTGATAGCCAGATAACCATCTGAAGTACATATACAGCAGTTTCTCAACGGTGAACTGACTACGCTAGTCGTCAATGAAACCAATTGCAACGCAGCTAATCTACTCTCATCCTGGTGTCATTACCTGCATTGAAATTTACTACACTGTCCCGAAACTTCCAGGGGGTAATAGCCAAAGGTCGATTACCCAACACAAGTGAATGATTAGGTGTTGGCAACTGTTTTCTTTATAAGGTTCGTATTTTTTATTAGCAGCAAACAGCTGGTTTCCTATGTAATGTTCAGAAACGAACTGTATTGTGTTGATTTGGCTTAGTATGTGGTGCGAAGATATTTTGCACATCAAGTAGTTGCTTTTCAGTGCAAAATGGTTCGAAATCAGCAATAAAAACTATAACCACTTTTGGTTAGAACATAAAAAACAATACTTGCGGCGTTAATGGAGGCAAACTGCAAAAGCACCTGTTTACTGTGTATTGAGTGCACATCAAAGAATCCCAGGTTTTCAAAATCAATCCGGAGTCCTTCACTATGGTGTGCCTCATAATCAGATCATGGTTGTAGCACGTAAAACAGCAGAATTCAAATTAATTTTCGTTGGTGAATAAGGCGACCTGCTTTGTTTTGTAAAGATCCCAAACAATTTGTTAGGGTAGTTGAATGAGAACTTGTTATGGATGCATGTTCAAGCACTGAGCGAATTCCAATTTTGTAAGCAACTCGCACTGCTAAGAACAAAAACGGAGGAAGACGAAGTGTCCCTGCTAAGGTGGCTGCTCATAGTTCCTGTGAAAAATCTCGCCTTCTGCGTAAATACGTCCCGTACTTCAAGAGATTAGACCACATGCCAACTGAGGATGCCCCGGACGCTCATGCACAGTCTGGTTTCCTGGCATTCAGCGAATGTCACCCCATCGGCCCTGCAGCTGAATTGTGCACCGGGACTAGGCCTAGTGCCTCAGGTGACGCGCTGGCGGCAGTAGATTCGCCGGCGCCGCTCGTCACGATGGCATTACTGGACGTACAATTGACACCTGAGCCTGGATCCCAGCTGCTGGTTCCTGCTCCAAGTCCGGCTACCAGCCCGCCCGTCGCCTTCCCAAGATGCACATCAGCTGCAGATCATGAGTGATCTGCCCTCAGAGTGGAGCCCGGCGATGGCTTCCCAGTCACCGATTGGGAATGGGGCTCCAATTCTTGTGCATGACAAGCCGAGTACCCCTATGAACTTGTCTTCTGCGCCACCATGTGCCCATGCACCTGTGCCCCCTGTGGTTCACAGAACCATCCTTCACAACAATCTGCACCAGATTCATCTTCGGCCAACAGCGGCTCCCAAGGCAAGTGTTCCTGTCTGACGACTGACCACCAAGTTGTGTCGACACCGGGCTTGGTTTGCTATAAACCAACCATTAAAGCTCTGGCCCTCACAAGCCTCACGGAGATTCCGAACAGATTGTTCAGGCGAACCTAAATGCTTGTCTTGGCACCAGAGGCTTCCGTGGCTTCATGGCCAGGAACAAGTCAAATACCATCGCTGTGTAGCTCCCGACATTGGCTGCTGTCGAGCGTTTGCAAACCTTTCAGCATCTGCCGATCACAAGCGAAGTCACCGTGCCCGTACAGGTGTACCTGTTAGAGGGTTCGGGCTTACAGCGCTATGTCATTTACAACGTTGACGTTGGCGAGGACCAGAATGCTCTCCAGCGTGATCTCTACTGTCCTACTCACCGTGTCATTCAAGCGCGTTACATGGGAAAGGGGCGCTCTTGCATTGTCACCTTGCAGGGCCCACCAACTCCCCCAGCCCGCCTGTTATATACTATCCCAGATGAAAATGTTTTTACTTCCAGCTGGATTATGGAACTGGAAATTTCACCCAGCTGGATACTTTTCTAGCTGGGAAGGCAGCTGGAAAAAATCCAGCTGGGTGAAATTTCCGGTTCCATAATCCAGCTGGAGTATGTCCCAACTGGAAGGCCTTCCAGCTGGATCCAGCTGCAAGAAATGCCAGCTGTAATTCAGCTGGAAGAAGTTCCAGCTAGAATCTCCAGCCCGGACTGTGGGTCTACAGACCCTCAGACCGGGCTGGCACACAGCACCGGTCGCCATGGTGTTGAGCCTTGGCGACAACACCATGGTGTTGAGCCATGCTTAGGTGAAATCCCAGGGTGTAAGCTCGCATCAAGCAGGGTACAAACTGGCCAGAACTCGCATGGATCTTAGCTTGCTGTCGCAAGTCACACTTAGTTCCTAATGTGACTGGCCGCAAGACCAACTGGTCCGGTGAAAATACATGCAGCCAAAACAGCACGGTGCTGAAACTTGCAACCATTTATTTTAACACTTGCAGCAAGGATTGCAGAAGCATATCTTGCATCTCCCTCAAGATGTGGAATACACTTGCACTTCTCCTTGTACCCCATCTGAAAAAAATATTTAGACATAGTGAGTGAACTTTAAAACAATCATCACTTTAATCCACTCAGTTCTAGTAAACAGTGACCTTTACCAAAATCACGCGGATTGTATCAACAGCCTTTGGACAGTACCACAGTTTACCTTCATCACAGACCCTTCTACAGTTTATGTGGCGCAAGGCCTCAACCTGAGCTCTCAAGAGGCTCTGAACTTGAGCTGCAGAAGCTATGCAATGATTGTTAAATTGTTTAGCGCCATTGACTGTGGCTTTAGTGCAAATAGAATTCAAATGAGCTCATTTGTATTTTGAACTAGGCGTGTGATGTAACTCAACAGCCTCCCAAGAAGCATTTCTCTGCTGAATAACAGGAGCTTGAGGGCCAATCTTTTTATGTTATTGTTGTTTTGCACCTATTCAAATGCCTGCCATTCATGCAACGTGTTTGCGAGCACGCACTTGCAGTGAAAGCACGCCATAAATGTGCTTCTATTGCGTTGGGCAGGTTGACATATACGCACTAGTATTTAATAGACGTACGTATGTGCAACATTGGACACAAACACTGCACGGCAATATATTCAAGTGGGCTATTGGAGACAAAAGGGGCTTACGCAAACTGAAAAGCACTTCACATATGCTGCGTGATAATTTTAAGTTTTATGCAATTTTTAACAAATCGCCTGTTGAAGATACCGTAATTCTAGTCCTTGAGCTGGATCCTTCAGAAGAGGAGATTACTTGCACGAAAAATCAGAACACATATTGAACTAATTTTAAAAAATTCAATAATGAACTTCCTAATTTATTACATTACGGCACATATCGCAATCTACGAATTGTAGCCATTGAGATTGCCAGGCGTATCCACTTGGATTTACTTTCCAGAATGACACCAGTTAGAAATATGTGTCATCAAACTCGCCGTAAAGGTGCACTGTTGGTCTACTTACTTTTTTAACAAAACGCTCTTTTATGTATTGGAGCACAAAAGTAACTGGAACGCCCACTTATTCGTCTCACACTTTAGAAAATAATATATCGAAACTGATGTAATTCTGGAAATTCATTTAAGGTGGATCCATCTTGCAAACTCACAGGCTACAATTCGTACATTGTAATATGTGCAGCAAGGTAATAAGTTAATTTGTCAATTTTTGCTAATTAATTGAAGATGTCTTTCGATTTTGCATGCTAATCATGTCCACCTCTTCGAATAATTCCGCTCAGCGACAAGAATTATGATATCTGCCACAAGCCATTTCTACCAAATTCCGCAAAACATAAAAATGATCAACCTGTATACGAACATCACGTACAGCAGGGACCTATGATATTGTTGCGGGAAGAAAGCAGGCCCACGAGTGTAAAATAACTTATATTTACAAATGATGGATATGGCGTTCAGGCAACCGCCAGACTTCGTCTTTCTCTAGTCCAATTCAACGTCTTCCTTCACTTCACCGTAACATCACCCTCCCGGTGGGGGAGCTCCGTCCCGGTGCAAGTTAAACAGCCTCACTTATTGGGGGGACATAGGGCTTGAGCCTGGTGACGTGAACAACATCACTGGTTAAGTTGGGAGGCACGGAAGGCTGACCGAGTGGGGCGATCTCGTAGGTCACGTCGGACAGTTGGCGTAAGATCTGGTACGGACCAGAAAAACGGGACAGTAATTTTTCCGACAAGCCGACACGACGTGAAGGCGTCCAGAGAAGGACAAGGGAACCAGGTGAAAAATGGTGGTCTCGGTGCCGAAGGTCGTAGCGTCGCTTTTGAGAAGCTTGCGATACTGTGAGGCGATGACGGGCGACATCTCGGGCCTGGGCGGCTAAGTCAATAGCATCGCGAGCGTAAGCAGTGCTGGGTGACTGTACTGCGGAAGGTAGCAACGTGTCAAAAGGCAAGGTGGGGTCGCGGCCGTACAAAAGGAAAAATGGTGAAAATCCGGCAGTGTCGTGACGGGACGAGTTGTATGCGAAAGTGACGTATGGTAAAGCGACGTCCCAGTCGCGGTGATCGTTGGAAACGTACATGGCGAGCATTTCAGTGAGTGTGCGGTTGAGTCGCTCGGTGAGGCCGTTCGTTTGAGGGTGGTACGCGGTAGCAATCCGATGTTCTGTAGAACAGGAGCGGAGCAGATCATCAACGACCTTCGATAGAAAGTAGCGGCCGCGATCCGTCAGCAACTGGCGAGGGGCGCCGTGGTGCAGGATGACGTCTTTTAGTAAGAAGTCGGCGACATCTGTAGCGCAGCTGCTTGGCAGGGCTCGTGCGATGGCATATCTAGTGGCATAATCGGTTGCTACAGCAATCCATTTGTTTCCTTTGATGGAAATTGGAAACGGACCAAGGAGGTCGAGGCCCACACGGAAGAAGGGCTCTGTAGGTATATCAATGGGTTGAAGCAAACCAGCGGGAGGCATAGCAGGCGTCTTCCGGCGCTGACACAGGTCGCAAGAAGCGACATAACGGCGCACAGAGCGATAAATGCCAGGCCAGAAGAAGCGGCGCCGCAGGTGGTCGTAAGTACGAGTGACGCCCAGATGTCCAGCAGTAGGAGCGTCATGAAGTTGCTGGAGCACGGTGAGTCGAAGGTGCTTGGGGACGACTAGGAGGAGCTCCGGGCCGTCAGGACGAACGCTACGACGGTATAAAGTTCCATCGCGCAAGGTGAACATCCGAAGGGACGGGTCAGTGGGCGAGGAGCTTAGGCGTTCCATAAGTGTTCGAAGAACAGGATCCTTGCGCTGCTCGTCGCCAATGTGGAGGAAGCCGGAGAGGGAAAGAATACTGATGTCCGAGTCTGCATCGGTATCGTCCGGTTGATCCACGGGATTGCGGGACAGGCAGTCAGCGTCTTTATGCAGGCGTCCTGACTTATATATAATAGAAAATGTATATTCTTGTAGGCGCAATGCCCAACGTGCAAGTCGTCCAGTTGGGTCCTTCAAAGAGGAGAGCCAGCAGAGGGCGTGATGGTCGGTGACAACGCAGAAGCTCCGACCGAAAAGGTACGGTCGAAATTTCGCGACCGCCCATACGAGCGCGAGACATTCTCTCTCAGTAATGGAGTAATTTCGCTCGGGCGTGGAAAGGCGGCGGCTAGCGTAAGCGATGACACGGTCTTGGCCCTGTTGACGCTGAGCGAGGACAGCGCCGATGCCATGACCACTCGCGTCAGTTCGTACTTCAGTGGGCGCAGAAGGGTCAAAGTGGGAGAGAATCGGGGAAGTGGTAAGCCGCTCAATCAGGGTAGAGAAGGCTTTCTCCTGTAGCGGTCCCCAAGAGAAAGAGGCGTCTTTCTTAAGAAGGTCAGTGAGAGGGTGAGCGATGTCCGCAAAATTTTTCACAAATCGCCGGAAATAAGAGCATAAGCCCAGAAAACTACGGACATCGTTCGTTGAACAAGGTACAGGAAAATTTCGCACGGCGTGAACTTTCTGTGGATCAGGTTGGATTCCGGCGGCGTTGACGAGATGACCAAGCATGTTAATTTCACGGCGACCGAAATGGCACTTGGAGGAGTTTAGCTGAAGGCCAGCCCTGCGAAACACGGAGAGTATGGTTGTGAGGCGCCGCAGGTGGCTCTCAAAGTTCGGCGAAAACACAATCACATCGTCGAGGTAACACAGGCATGTAGACCACTTCAAGCCGCGCAAGAGAGAGTCCATCATGCGCTCGAATGTAGCTGGCGCATTGCATAATCCAAAGGGCATGACTTTAAATTGGTACAGACCGTCCGGTGTGACAAAGGCGGTTTTCTCGCGGTCCATCTCATCGACGCTAATCTGCCAATAGCCGGAGCGGAGGTCAATTGATGAAAAGTATTGGGATCCGTGAAGGCAGTCAAGAGCGTCATCAATGCGAGGCAAGGGATAAACATCCTTCTTTGTAATCCGGTTGAGGTGACGGTAGTCAACGCAGAAGCGCCACGAGTTGTCTTTTTTCTTTACTAAGACAACCGGTGATGCCCACGGGCTACTGGAGGGTTCAATGATGTCCTTGTCCATCATCCTGTCTACTTCTTTCTGTATGATGGCCCTTTCTGTTGCCGAGACACGATATGGCCGCCTATGAATGGGGCTGGCGTCACCGGTGTTGATGCGATGCGTGACAACAGATGTCTGGCCAAGTGGACGGTCGTCCAAATCAAAGATGTCCCGATAAGATGACAGGAGATGACGAAGAGCTGTTGTTTGCTCGGAAGGAAGGTCGGGGGCGATCATCTTAGAAACATCGTCCGCAGGCGTCGAGTACGAAGGAGTGGATGACAAAGGTCCGTTCGTACTGAGGAAGGATTCAGAGGTCAAAAAAGAAATCTGAAATTCTTCCAAAGGAGTGATATGCGCTATGGCGATACCGTGTGGCAAAACATGTGACGAGAACCCAAAATTGAGGATGGGCACGCGAGCGCAGTTTTCGCGGATCCGAATTAAGGTGCTCGGTAGGGCAATATTACGCGACAAAACCACGTCAGTAAGCGGCGACAGGACGTACTCGCCATCAGGTACGGGAGGACAGGGCGTCAGCAGGACATTTGTAGCAGCCTGTGGAGACAGCCTTGCAAATTCAGCAGCACATAAGCGGTGTGGAGCACAAGTGGTTGCGTCGGCAGGAAGCGGCAGGTCCAACTGTACAACACCTGCGGAGCAGTCAATTTGGGCAGAGTGCTTCGAAAGGAAGTCGAGGCCGAGAATTAGGTCGTGTGGGCAGTGTTCAAGGACGATAAATAGAACAACGGTATAATGGCCCCCAATGGTCACACGTGCTGTGCACATTCCAAGGACAGGTGACGTACTCCCATCGGCGACTCGCACGGTGCACGGTACGGCGGGGGTCAGAACCTTTTTGAGCCTGCTGCGGAGAGCAGCGCTCATAACTGAAAGCTGCGCTCCTGTATCAACGAGAGATCTAACAGGAACGCCATCGACTTCAATGTCCAGCAGGTTTCCACATGTAGGCAGGGTCAATAGAGGATTTGTGGGCCGGGTCGGAGTTGCAGCTTCACCTCCGGGAGCTGCACCGCCTAGTTTCCCGAAGCGAAGCGACCGGTTGCAGAAGGGGACGAAGAGCGGTGAACGAGAGGCGAACGGGACCTACGACCTTGCGGAGACGGGGAGCGGCTGGATCTTGGTGGAGCACTGTCGGCGTTGATGTTCCTAGTCGGCGTATAGGGCGAGAAAGTGCGATTGTCGGGTACTTGGCTGTAGTGACTCGGAGACGACCACCGAGGAGGCGACGACCAGTGGTTGCGGCAATGACGGGCGATGTGTCCAATACCGGAACAATTAAAACAGATGGGTTTATCATCCGCTGTGCGCCATTCAGCTGGGTTGCGACGGAGTGGTGGAAAGCTTTGCGTCCGGGAGCGAGCGGTCGGAGAAATTTGGTAGGTGTTGGTATGGCGGACTGAGCAGAGAGATGGAATGCCCAAACTTGCTATTTCCTCCCGAACGACCGCTTGTATAAGGGAGATAGCGGGTACGCTTTCCCGACAGTCTGAACGAACGGGAGCCGGGGCCATGGCCTCAAGCTCACGGCGAACGATGCGCGTTATTTCTTCCGGTCCTGCGGGCTGAACGAACCGCGGCGGGTCTTCGCAAGAAGATGTCGCGGCGGTATTGGGCAACCGGTCGAAAGTTTGAGTGACGCGGCGGCCCTTCGCTTGTTCGAAGCGCCGGCACTCCTTAATAATTGCATCCACAGTGGCACAATCCTTACACATCAAGAGATTGAAGGCATCGTCTGCAATACCTTTCAATATATGGCCAATCTTGTCTGCCTCGGTCATGTTGTCATCAGCCTTGCGACAGAGGGCCAGCACATCCTGTATGTACACGACATAGGATTCTGTGGACGTCTGAGCGCGGCACGCAAGTTCTTTTTTAGCTGCCAGCTGACGACCGACAGGTCTGCCAAACAGGTCTCGCATTTTTTCTTTGCAAACATCCCAGCTCGTTAGGTCAGCTTCATGTGTGTCATACCATTGCTTCGCAGTTCCCTTCAGATAAAATATTACGTTTGCAAGCATCATTGTAGGATCCCACCTGTTGTTGTCGCACACTCGCTCGTACATCGTAAGCCAGTCCTCGACGTCGACGTTGTCCGTGCCACAAAATGTTCCCGGGTCCCGTGGGTGAGTGAGGATGACCGTGGGCACGGGCTGCCGAGGCGTTGTCGCTTGTGTCGGTTGATTTGCCATTGTGGCAGCAGGTAGATGACGTCCGCTGCGAAGTTCCGTGGTTGTACCCCGCACCTTCCACCAAAATGTTGCGGGAAGAAAGCAGGCCCACGAGTGTAAAATAACTTATATTTACAAATGATGGATATGGCGTTCAGGCAACCGCCAGACTTCGTCTTTCTCTAGTCCAATTCAACGTCTTCCTTCACTTCACCGTAACAATATCATGCTCAAGCGTGCCAACATACAGGATAAAAATAAACATTAACTTACGCTCAAAACATAAGCAAGTGAAATAATTACCTCCAAATTGTAGAATCAGGGCTGGAGAAAACGGTGCTCTTCGATCCGCACTGGTGAATCACAACACCACAAAGTACAGCAAAAACAACCGTTGATAGCCGCTTGCCTGTACTTGTAACACCGTCCAGAGAAGGAACTGTCCAAAAATAATTACTTCATGCGCAAGATCATGCAGGTTCCTCACAAAAACTTGATCACACGCACACCCGAGAGACTCTCGTTGTCTCGCAAAATTGCCTCGCCGTGACAGTTTTCGCCATGTGCTGTACGAAACTAGAGCCCCTGTGGCGTCGTCACATTTTTTATATTCGGCCTGCCTTTGTAATGCTGCTGCTGTGAATAAAAACCCGAGCTTTTCTGAGAAATACTGATATTGAAATAACACGCTATTATATTATTATTCGTGTCAAAAGAGCAGATCAAGACAAGATACGAGACTAAAGCTCCTAAGTATTCAACAAATATGGCGGCGATTGTAGTGGCGTCGTGGAGACAGGAAAAAATAGGAGCAGCGGTCATTGCAGCCTGAACTGCTGAAGGTGCCACGTGTTAAGGCTCTTTTTTGTTAGAGAAGGAATTGATATGCTGTAAACACTAGCCGTTTGCGCAACGGCTCATCATGACCAATCGGGCAAGCTCCTCGCTAGTGTAACATCGACAGTGTAGCAAGATATACAGTGTCGATCAAGAGCGCGTCGCTTTTGTCTATTACAAGTAAGGTTCAATAAAAGTGGCAGTTTTCCTGTAGATATTTTTTTTGGCAACTCGATCACACAGGACACTTTCGATTGCAATCGATCCCGATCGGGCCCGATCGCGATCAAAGGTACCCTGAGTGACGAGCATTTCCATGCAGTTCATGCAATTAATTACGATTGTTGTCACAACGCAGAGAAATATTTTTTTTTTTTGCTGCTGCTGCAAGAGTAAAAGCTCTTCGTTCTGATACAAACACCACCTAGGGCTAAATATGGGCATGTTGCAGATACAAAAAATGTCTCAATGCAAGTGGGAAGCTCCACTTTCCAGTCGATAGATTCTACTTCCGGCTGGAAAATGCTCCATCCAGTTGTTTCCAGTTGGAAGCGCTGTTTCCAGCTAAAAAATGCTGTATGCAGTAGTTTCCAGCTGAAGCTGGAAAACTTCCAGCTGGTAGTGCTGCTTCTAGCCGGAAAACCAGCTGAGGTGGATTCCACTTCCAGCTGGAAAGTGCCATTCCCAGCTGAGGAGGATTCCACTTCAAGCTGGAAAGTGCCATTTCCAGCTGGCTCTGGAAAATTTCCATCTGGAAGGGCTGATTCCAGTTGGAAACCTGGCTGGGAAGACCATTTCCAGCTAGAAATTCAGAGCCCATTTTCATGTGGGATTGCTGCATTCTACAACCTCGGCCATATAAACCTAGTGTCATCTGTTGGTACAACTGTTTACGACCTGGCCACATGTGCCGATCCTGTCCATTTACAGCGCCTGATGAAGCTGTTCTAGCTGGCTCGGTGTCTTACCGGCGTGGACTCTGCAAGACCGACGACCACGAGATAACTTCTCCAACTTGTCCCACAAAGCAAAAGGCCACTCACAAGATTCGTCGCGGGATTCATAAGCACTGGCCTCAGCATGCTGCCACATAACCAGTGCCGACATCTAACAGGTTTGCGGCGCTCCAGTGGGATCACAACGACTGGCCAGAGCTCTTCGAGCCCGACCCGCCTGCACCCCATTCCCAACATACTTACAGTGACAAAGTTCGCGAAGACCGCCGTCGCCCGCTGCTTACGCAGAAGCAGAGCATGCCGGAACATCCGCGTGGTGAAATGGCAGCAGTTGACGATCAAATCTCCTGCCTTTTAGCGGAGGTTTCCAAGCTCCGACAAGTGAGTGAGTGAAGAAACTAGGGTGGTTGCTTGGGCTAGTTGGTAATTCATGATGCGCCTAAATCGCATCAGAGTTGTTCTGTCGGGCACAGAAAACGGTTTGTGACGTGCACAACTAATGTAGTCTACCAAATTCCCCTGTCTTGCGGCAGTAAATATGTAGGACAGACGGGCAGGTGCTTAAACGATCGACTAAGAGAGCACTGTAACAACGTCCGCAGCACTGTACAAGGCCACTTGGGCATTCATTGCCGGGACTGCGGCTGCGTGCCATTCTTTGAAGATACGCAAGTTTTAGCGAGACACTGCTCACAGCTCACCAGGGAAATTGTGGAAGCTGATGTCATCAGAAAACTTGGCAGTATGTGCATTAGTGCGCCCTCAATCGCGCTGGCCCCTGCTGAAGTCGCGTTTCTAAACAGATAGTAATCGTAATGCTTAATTTTTATTTTTTCAGGTGACCATTATCTTAGTTGAATGACTTGCTGTTAGGACACCCCCTGTGACTATCGTACATTTTCTGCGCATGCCTCTTCTTGTATATATACACACGATGTGGCAACGCAATAAAATCTTGTTGGAAGTCAGCGCTATGTATGTCGTCTATCGCTGTCCTTGTCCTTTGCGCTGTACGTTATTTTTGATAGTGAAGAAACGTTATTGCTGGTCTGGCGAGGACGCGAACTCGTCGTGCACCCGGCTAGTCCCACGTCGGGACCGGCAGGTCTAGCCCGCCGGCCCGGACGCGTGCACGCCGGACAGCCATGATTTGCTTTTCTGCAGTGGGGCTACACAGAAGGGAGTCCCACTTCTCGATGAACTTGGGATATGCCGACCCGCACTGCCAGAGCATATGCGCTAGAGTGGAGGTCTGCCCGCAGGACGACACACCGTGAACTACTTGCGCGTCGCTGGCGTGCAATGGAATTTCACACCGCTACAAGTGTCGATTCCGCTGCATCATCGTCCCTGTCACGCCCTGCTGTATCGTTCACAGATTCTACCGGGCCTTCCGCTCCGTTGATGGATAACTCTACAACATCCCTTTTGCGGTTCATGGCCAGCCAGTTATCCAACCTGACATTTGTGATTTTACAATGCCTGGACTCGTAATCAAAATGGCGGCTGCAGGTGTTTCTAGTGTGCTGCAGTGGAACTGTAGAGGTCTCTCCACGAAAGCGGCGGAGCTAAGATCCCGTTTCCGTACGAACGAGCTGCAGGTGTACGTATGCCCTGTTACTACAGGAGACCAACGCCTTGCCCGCCATTCCGGGCTTCAGTCGATACGTGTCTCCTTCGATGATCGAGTGACCGTCGCGTGCACACAGCTGCCCCTGCAGGACAGGCGGCAGTGTATGTTGATACGCGCTATCCTCAGGTCTGCCTTTCTCTTGAAAACTGGTGTAACCCATATCAGGTAGTGGTAGTAGCTGCACTGAAGTTACCCAAGGCAACTGTTGTGGTAGTGTCATACTACGTAAGACCAGCCGGTGACTCTCCTTCACGGATTAATCCCTGCTGGTTACTGAATGTCCGTCGACAACACCCAGCGTGTCCTATTTTAGTTGGTGGTGATTTCAACGCCCCTCACCCAGATCGGGGGTACCCCACTTCTAGCCCCCGAGGTAGGCGTGTGTGGGACTCCTTGGCAGAGGCGTTGTTTGTACTACTGAAACATCCCGATTCAACAACGCGGGCTGTGCCTCAAGCTCGACATACAACATAAGCACCGGATCTTGCGTGGTGGTCGGGTTCCGGCACTCCCACTTGGCACCTGGAGCCCGACTGCTGGCGTAGTGACCACCACCCTATCATCATCGGCCTTCATCCATCGCAGGCCCGCCGATTGCGCCGCAAGTGTACTGTGGTCAACTGCGCACATTTCGCTCCGTTCTCCAAGATACCTCTGTGGACTCGTCACCACTACCGCATACAAAGCGTGCTCAATGAAGCTACAACAAGCAGCTGGGTAGACGTCGATCGACCGGCACGGGATATCGGCCTGCTCAACTTGTGGGCTGCTCGCAGACAAGCTGAACTGGCGGCATCCCGAGACCCCACTTGAATCTGCACAAGCACGTACAAGACTGAATTCCTTACAGCTAAGGCCCGAAGATATGAACGCGACCTCTCGCGGTAGCACTGGCATACGTGGTGTGAGCGGTTTTCATCCAAGACATCGAATGCTTCTTTCTGGCGAACGTTCTGTGCCATGGAACACGGTTGCCGCCGTCCAGACGCGGCGGCCACAGCCTGCTTCGCTGCTGGCTTGTCGCCGGATGATTTCACCAGAGAAGCAGCCCGGAAGTTTTTCCCCCAGTATGACGTGTTGCCTCAAACAACCAATGGTGCTTCCTGGCAGGCATTCCGGTACAAATCGATAAGTTACCATCTACATGCAGCTGACTCCGAGGGAATTTCAAGCTCTTTCACCACGCCTGAGTTGCTTGCTGCGATAGATGGTACCAATCGCAAGACAGCACCCGGTCCAGACTCTATTATGAGGCTTGCAAGAACCTGAGTTGTGCTGTGCTGCTTCAACTCCTCGACACCATTAACAAGGTATGGCTAGATGGCGTTGTCCCTCCGGGCTGGAAATTGGATATTGTGGTCGTGATTCTGAAACCAGGCAAGCCGCCAACCTACCTGGAAACTTCCGACCCATTTCCCTAACGTCAACGTTGTGCAAGCTTGCTGAGAAAGTGCTAGCCACACGACCGTCGTGGTGGCTATAGCACCACGGTTTCTATCACCCTGCTCAAATTGGCTTCCGTCCATCCATAGTTACTGAAGATTGGCTGGCTGGCTGTCTTGGCATCCTCAATTTTATCGTCAATACGTAGCCACATTGTCGGTACTGTCCTCGCTATGGACGTCGAAAAGGCGTATGGTAACATCAGTCATGCCGTCTGTTGTGATGTCAGCCGCAATCAGACTGCCTTGCAAGCGCTGACGGCACGTGCGTTTATCGTTTGATATCCTTCCCTTGTTCTCCCTTTCCCCCTCTCTGTTCGGTATATATACGCTTCGAGACGGAAGCAATAAAGATTCATGTTCCAACCTTCGAACGGCGTGCTGTCGTATACAGTAAGACACGGCACGTGTGTCGTAACTATGTAACAGTGGCGACGAGGGCAGACAGAACCCTCGAGGTGAAAAATGAACTAGGCCGGGCGGTTAAGCAGGAAACAGCGGCCGCGGAAATACCGACCATGGCTAATCATCAACTATCGGAATACGATGACCAGTCCGACAACTGGAAGGCTTGCATCACGAAAGCAGAAGCTTCTTTTGAGGCAACTGGCGTCAGCGATTCTGGAAAGAAGAGGGCGCTGCTGGTAGCAGCATTGAGTACGCGCACCGTGCAAGTGCTCTCAGGACAGGTTGCACCGAGGAAGCCAAACTCGCTTACATACGAGGAAGCAGTCAAAGTTTTGCATGACTACTTCGACCGCAGGCGTCATGAAATAACGGAGAGCTATCGGTTCTTCAATCGCTGCCAGTTGGAAGGTGATCCCATTCAACAGTTCATCGTTGAAGTTCGCCGGATTGCGGATGGTTGTAATTTCGGTGGCATGCTAGGCCGGATGCTTCGCGACAGGATCGTCTGTGGAGTGAGGTCAAGCGCTGTTCAGAAGCAGCTACTAGCGAAAACAGATTTGACGTTGAAGGAGGCTGAAACAATTGCCATATCAGCAGAAGGGGCGGAAAAAGATGCAAAGATGTCATCTGACATTGAACCCGTGCTCAAGGTCAATGCACGACAGGCTGATGAACTGGTGTCAGTATGTGGGCGTTGCGGAAGTCAGAAACACAACAGAAACGCCTGCGGCTGGGCGAAAGCGAGGTGTTACCGCTGTAGTGTATACGGCCATCTGGCGAAGATGTGCCAAAGCGAGGTGCGAAAAGGACGCCCAAAAGCTCGTTCACACTGCAGACAAGGAGAAGCGTTTGCAGTAACAGCGGATGTCACTGGGGAAACTACAGACGATGCGCACATTTGGACACTAACCGCACCCTCCAATGGTCGGCTACCACCACCTATTCTTCGTACTTTCACATGGTGTGGCATTGACGTAACTATGATTGTGGACACCGGCTCACCTGTCTGTGTTATGTCCAAAGAGATTTTTGAGAAAAACCGTGAACATTGGCCGCAATTAGAAACCGCATTCATTAAACTTTCCTGTTATCTTGGAGAACTTCCAGTATTAGAGAAACTGAGTATTTCAGTATCCTACAACGACAAGGAGGTCAAGTATTCCTTGATTTTCCTGAACTGTTCAGGTCCGAGCCTCTGCGGACGAGAGTTGATTTCCAAGTTCAATGATGCAGGAGAAATGCAGCTTTCTCCAAGAGTCAGTGACGTATCTGGGTCATAAAATTCATCGTGAAGGTCCGCATCCAATAGAGAAGCATGTTGAAGCAATCGCGCGAGCCCCCAACCCAGAAAATGTTCATCAGTTGAGGTCGTTTCAGGGCATGATTACATTTTATTCGAAGTTCGTGCCCAACATGTCTTCCGTACTTGCACCGCTGTACAAGTTATTGGAGAACAGCACACGTTGGTTCTGGGGACATGCGCAAGAAGGAGCTTTTTGTGAAGCAAAAAAATGCCTTCGGGAAGCGGCTGTGCTGGCTCACTATGATCCCGAGGGACCCCTCAAGCTAGAGTGTGACGCTTCACAGGACGAAATAGGTGCCGTGCTTTTCCATACATTCGGAAAGATAAACAAACCTGTCGGGTTCCGTTCTAGAATGCTAACAAGGGCTGAGAAAAATTATTCTCCAAATTGAGGGGGAAGCCCTTGCTCTTGTGTTTGGAGTGTCCAAATTCCGTGATTATCTCGTAGGCCGAGAATTCGTATTGGTCACCGACCACCAGCCGCTCATGGGCCTGCTGAAGGCGGATTGACCAACTCCAGCATTGGCAGCCGCCAGAATACAGCGTTGAGCGCTGTACTTAGGCGGATTCCGCTATCAGCTTGGATGCTCTCCTGGTAAACAACTGCCCAACGCTAACGCCCTTAGTAGACTGCCACAACGGACGTCTGAGGCGAAGCCACCGGAAGCGGACCCACCAGAATATCTGCTGGCCTTGACTGTGTTCGATGAGGGAACTGTGTCAGTTGAGGAGCTAAGGCAGTTGACTGCTGGTGACCCTGCTCTCAGTCAAGTTATGCGATTCACTAAGAACGGTTGGCCGCCCTGCGCAAAAGGCTTGAACACGAGTGTCACACCTTTTTTTGACAAGAAATTCGAGCTTTCTTTGGCCCACGGGTTGTTATACTGGGGCCGGCGAGTAGTCGTTCCGATGGAGGCGCGACGTCGCGTATTATAACTTTTGCATGAGACGCACCAAGGATCGTCCGCGATGAAGGCGGACGATCCTTGGTGCGTCCGCGATGAAGGACAATTAAGGACGGCCTCAAGAAGATTGGTGAGGGGCGGTTGGAAGATAATATAAACAGGCTACTTTTCAATTCAGAAGGACACCTAACCGCTCTGGAAAATCACCATCAGAGCTGCTCTTCGCATACAAAATTCGATCCCGTTTAGATACATGTTGCCCTCCTGTACACGCAGGGGCAGCCAACGAAGCAGACGAGTGGCCACTGCCATTGCCTGAAGCTACCGTGTACGCCCGCAACTTCGGAACGGGTGAGAAATGGACTCCAGGAATTGTAGAGTCTACAACAGGCTCTCGGATGGTGAGCATTCGAACACCAGCTGGATCAGTAAGACGACATGTTGACCAGGTGCGGAACCGGGAAGATGCGACGCCGCCGCTTGGCAAAGACCAAGAAGCGGCAAAACGAGAATCAAGAACAGGTACTCCTAGCGACACCCACTGTCGCCGAGAACGCCAGCCGAACAAGGGGCCATAACAGAACCTGAGCATGAACTTCAGCCGGAACTCGCAGGTAGCAACGCTGAACCCGTCAGATCACCCCAAGCCTTGCCGCGCTCTACACGTCAAAGAAAACCAGTACAGCGACTTCAGTATTAAGGGAGAAGAGATGTTGTAAACTGGCGTCAGCTGCCATCAGACTGCCTTGCAAGCGCTTACGGCACGTGAGTTTATCGTTTGATATCCTTCCCTTTTCCCCTTTCCCCCTCTCTGTTTCGTATATATATGCTCCGAGACGGGAGCAATAAAGATTCGTGTTCCAACCTTCGAACGGCGTGCTGTCGTATACAGTAAGACACGGCACGTGTGTCGCAACTATGTCACACTGCCATCTTGGCTTCAATTGACATGCTGCATTTTCCCCCTAGAGCACGGAATTGTGTCAAATTTTTCCTTGAAGACTGACACTTTGCAATTCGCTTCAGTGGTGACGCCGTCGGCTCATTTGTCCCTCTTCGCGGCGTACCCCAGGGATCGGTATTGTCACACACATTATTCAATATCGCTTTCATCCCGCTTGCATGGCACTTACACGATGTACCCCAGGTAGCACACAAAGTCTTGAAAACGTCGTATTAAGGGATTCAACGTCTGAAATAGATTTTTGACCAAAATCGACGCATCAAAGACGTTCCAAACAAGATAGCTTAAAAACGAGGGGTGAATACGTTTGGATAACGTTGGAAGCCAGGCAGCTTAAAAACGAGGGGTGAATACGTTTTGAAAACGACTTCATATGACTCGCTCTATCTCTTTAGTTATCATGTGACCAAGGTGGCCACGTGATTCGTGATGCCGGGCAGCCGGGCGAGCCGGGCATAGTCGCGTCTTCATGGCGTCGTCGCGTCCCCGCACTCGCATTGCGCTGTGGTGTGTTTGCGGCTGTTCTGAGTGTGCTGCCGCTGCCCTTTGCTATGTAAGTGTTGCAGTGTTTTGCTGTCAAGAAAACGATATTCTGTGATTAGTTTGGGTTGTGCGAAATTGTTTGTGTGGTTTTAATTCGGAAATCAGTAGTGTTTTCAATTGTTATCGGACCATGGCGGCCACGTTATTCGTGAAGCCTGGCATAGTTGCGTTATCGCACTTGCATTGCGCTGTGGTATGTTTGCGGCTGTTCTGAATGTGCTGCCGCTGCCCTTTGTCATGTAAGTGTTGCAGTGTTTTGCCGTCAAGAAAACGACATTCTGTGATTAGTTTGGGTTGTGCGATCTGTTTGCGTAGTTTTAATTTCGAATTCAGTAGTGTTTTCAATTGCAGGGCGCCGAGTGGAGGGCACTAATCAGCTCTTCAAGTTCATTGTCATGTTATTTGAGGCGCCTTTTCACTGACGCTGTAATTCAGGCGTTAAGGGCAGTATAAGGACGAAAGTTAGAGGGAATAAATTGTGCCTGTGTGCCCCTAGCGTCGGGATCGGCCGCTATGCGTGATCCTAACAAGAAAGCATTTTGCAGAATGCGAAGAAAGATGGCAAAATTGCTGTCTGTGCGCACCTTGCCAATCTCCGCAATAGAGCCGTCATCGTGGTATTTTAGTCTCCCGTTTAGCAAGAGTGTTGCAGACAAGATAACTGGTTCAAACAGGCTTTTTTTGTATGATTCAGTACTAGTACGGTATCCCAAAAGGTGAGGTCAAGTGCTCGCCCTATTTTCTTCCCTCGCGCTACAGCGCACTGACAGAATTTTGCGTGCACCATATATACCGTGCTTTTATCGTTTACGCTTCAGGTTCTCGATTGTGTTTTCGCCGCCTTTACCCACGTGAGCGGTATTTCATGGTCTTACGGGGTACCACGTGTGTCCATATATTGTGTCCAATATATGAAACGGCCCAACCCTATTTTATTTGACGCCTCAAATGGTATTAATGTATTGAGTCCCTTGTAGCTTTGTGCTTGTTATCAATTTTACTACTTGGCGAATGGATACAGCATGTACGCTGCATAACTCGCTTGTGGATACTGCGCACGTGAGTCGAGTATGCTTCAGGTAGTACCATTGTTTGCCGTTTGGGACATGTGTCGGAATGTACGCTGTGCGCCCTTCGCGCTTTAATTAGTCGGCGGCCTGCCGAGTTCGTGCGGGTGCAATGTGTGCGCGTGGAGTTAGCGAAGCGCTCGCGCGGTTTTTTTTTTTGTATGTGTTCTGTTCGCGCGCTTCGCACAGCAGGGCATGCCGCAGTTCTTTGTCCTTGTGCAACACATTTTCCTAGCGTACGCTTGTGCATTATTTGATACCGGTTTCACACGGGGCTCTTTTAACCGCTATCCAATCCGTTACAAATCGAATTTCTCGGTCGTGATTGTCTCTTTTGCGCAAGCTACGACAGTGAGCCAGTCGCATCGATAATTTCGATCCGGATCGGGCGTGATGGCGATCGAGAGTGGTCGTGTGACACCGGTTTTACACATGGCTCCCACATAGGGAACACTTTAAGTTCAATGCTACTGAGTGAAGAGCAAGTGCATATATATGCCAGTGGTGGTATGTGGGCAAGTCTTTCTGGTGAAGCCAATACTTGTGCATTCAAAACATTTCAACTACCAGCGTAGTGCATCAATGTGTCTACTTCACAAAACGGAGCACCAGTGCAGATATCTGAGCATACCTGTCCAGGGCAGCAAGTGTGTCTACATTTAAATCACTACCAGCTTGTGCGGCAGTTCTATTTCCAGCGGGACTGCAGAATAATCAGTAGGGTGCGCTCAAGCTGTTTATCTATGAAGCTCTGCCTCGACTGTGTGCCAAATATTTTTGGACGTGAAAGTGGGGGTGAATTGGTAAACATCAGTGGAACTATGCCTGGACTTTGTGGCAAATGTTTTTGGATGTGAAAGTGTGGGTGAACTGGCAAAGAATTTGCTCTGGGCTACATGTGTTAAACGTTTTTCTCATTCAGAGTGCTTTTTTTTTTACTTTAGGAGACTGAAGATGTGCGCAAAGTGTGACATGTCAGTGTGCTAATTAATGTATTTGCTGGTTTGCAAATTATTCGTTGCAACTTTGTCTTTGCCAGAGAGGTACAACATTGCCTCTTGTACAGGGTTTTTTAGATAAAACACTTACTATTTATTACGAGCATTGCTTCCTTTGTTACACAAATGCAGCTTCCAGTGCATTCCAGTTTATTTCCATGTTTATGTAAGTTACTAATATGAGGCTTGCATATTCATTTCTCACGTTCTGGAGTGGCAAGATGCAGCATTACTGTCTCATCGTTCGCTGTACTGCAGTAGTGTTCACTTGTTACACTGAATCCCCCGTTTAAGTATTCTGTACTAATTTCACTTTATTGCTTTTTTGTTGTATGGTTATTTTTCTCGCCATTACCTTCTTTGATATATCCTAAAGGCGATATTTCCAATTTTGCATTGTTCCCATTTTTTTATTTCTGTCACAGGATTATTTTATGATGGTATGCGGTGGTATTTCTTTTCGTGCTCTTTTCAAGCTTCTAGCTGATTGGTAACATTGCTTGGAGGCAGTTACCATCCGACTCATACTCTTGCATTTTTCAGTCTACTTCCATTCGCTCCGAATGTCACTTCTGCATAACTCTAGTCCATCTAATAGCACGTGCTCTTTACTATGATAAATGAGAAACTTTAGTACACTCCAGGTTCTTCTATTCATTTTTGTATGTGTACTTGGAATTTTGTTTATGTGTTAGTGAATGTTCACTTTCGAGTTCATTACGAATCCTTAAATTTCTGCGACTTTTGTCATTGTTGATGTACTTTTACTTCTATTTGCATTTCTCACACAGTTTGTTCGAAGCTTGCATAAGCATTACATTTTAATAAAGTGTTTTTGCTTGGTCACAATGTTCTCATTTCATTCACTTTTGGCATGAAGGGCTTGGTCTTGCCGCCTGCCAAGTCGTAACCATTTGTTCTTTGCAGGATGTCATTCCCATTTTGGTTGTAAGCATCGTAGCTTACTAAAGGTGGTATTAAGGATTCATTATTCCTAACAGGCTTATTTTCGTGGGACTTGGTAGAGGATACGCCGGCCATGCGGGGAACAGTGCTTGGCACGGCGCCATGGCTCTTACAGTCAACACGACGCTTCTACTCATCTGGGGCGCGATTGGAGATCGTTGTTCGAAACGCCCGATCAGTTTCACCTCACGCGATTGGCCTAGGCCGTGCCGACGGGTGCGGCTGACGACGTCTGCGCGGAATAGGCCAGTCGCGTGAGGCGAAACTAAACGCGTGTTTTGAACAACGATGTCTGATCGCACCCGTCACTCGCGAAAATTAGCTTCAGATGATCGTAAACCTTTCAAGACCACTTCTAGACCAGCTTTTTGATAACCTCCTAAAAACGTTTAGAAATTGGTTACGAATAGTTTTGGCAAAGGGATTACTTGTGTCTTTCCCAATCCTATTTCTAGACCAGCTTTTCGAATACGTCTTGCAGACCTGTTCTAGATCGTCTCAAGAAAGTAATTAAGCCGGACATTAGCAGAGATATACGACGTTTTCCCGCCGAAGTTCTCTCATTCGTGTCTTCTTTAACCCGTTTTTATCGTCTTGGATAAACGCTACGAAAACGTTACGTATCTCTTTTGTGCTACCTGGGACCCGACATAAAGTTCTTGTTGTACGCTAATGACATCACGGTTTGGAGCAATCATCGTGACCTGCAGACTCAAGCCACTGCCCTTCAATCAGCTTTAGATATTACGTCGACTTACGCTTCTTCGGTCGGCCTTAAGCTTTCCGTCAGCAAATCTGCTTACATATCAGTCGCCAATCGCTGGCGCCGGCGTAAACTTTCTGCAACAGCTATTCGTCTGCATCTACTCGGAACCCCACTTCAACAATGTTCAACTATAAAAGTTCTGGGTCTGGCGGTCCAGGAGTCGGGAACCGGAATTGCTTGGCTCTCCAGCGCTAAAAAACAGGCCATTGAGACGTTGGGTCTCAATGGCCGTTGAGACGCCCGCTCATATGTTGCGCGACAGTTGGTGAAGGCGGTAGTGCAACCACACCTTCATTATCAAGCCCAATTCCAGCATTTGACGAGGGCGCAATGGGATCGCCTTGAAGCTGTTAATCGCGAGGCAATAAGGGTCATCACTTGCCTTCCCCGCATCACCCCGATCGTGGCTCTCAAGAGAATGCACTGCTGAACACACTCGATGAGCTGGTGCAGTAGCGACGTGACTCTCGCATGCTTAAGGCCAGCTTTTCACACGCAACGTGTGCTCTCAAGGCTTACGCTTTCTTGAACTCTCTTCTACCCCCACCATCGCCAGTTCTTCCTCCCTGGAGATTTGTACAGCTGAGCGATAACAATCCAACTGATGTACGTCGCCCCACATCAACTCAAGCGGCGGCGGCCCTTCGTGACGGCATTATAGCTCAATATGCCTGCCTGCCGCTTGGCTCAATCGTGCTTTACGTTGATGCAAGCATTCAGGGCAGTGAAACGACCACTGCACTTTATTGCCCTTGTGCACCTGCCCTTATAAGACGTCCAGGTTTCAAATGCAAGAGCCTCCTTCCTCCTTTTGTGCTGAGCTCCTTGCTGTTCGACAAGCGTTGTGCTCTGTGGCCGCCTTTCCCACGGCTCGCATCGTCACCGCACTGATGCCCTCCAGGTGACGTGGCTTCTGCGACGTGCCAATCGCAGCCCTGAAATATGTGAACAGATCCATCTTCTGGCGGCACGCATCTCGCAGCCAATATCTATCGAGTGGATCCCACGCGACCTTCTAAGCTTCAAAAGCCGTGCGGATTCTGCGACCCGTCTAGCGACCTCTCCATCGTCACTGCCTCAGCTCTTTCACCTAGATGATGCCACCCTCCTTTTAACAAAAAAGGAGCACCTCCGGCGCCGCACACGTGCTCTCATACCTCCGTGTGTGGTAAACATCCTCCGCGGTCTTACCCGTGCAGAGGAGGTTGCGCTTCGCAGGAGCCGGGTCGGGTAAGGCCTCACTACTGCCGTGACTCGGAAGTGGCCGCACTTTCGCCAGTTATATTCTCGCCCAGGGTGTCTAGTATGCAAGTCGCGAAATGCTGAAGCCGACATCCACCACCTTGCTGTGGGTTTGCCCTCCATTGAAAACTACGAGGCTCCGCGGCCCTCGCAGCAGCGGGACTTTCGCTGCATAATCCGAGAGATTACACTGCATGGACGCAGGGGCCACATTATCGATCCCTCTTGGACTTCATTAGTTCCGCAAATCTTTTTTTTCGTTCATTTAATCATCCTTATTCACCCCCACTCCATACCCATGTATGCCCTGAGGCATGTACCCTCGCATTAAAAAGGACTTGAACCACAACACTAAACTTGAACTTCTGTCGGAAGCGCCTTGTATGAGGGATCACGCGGCGCGCTCCTCATAGGTTTCGCTTACGGCGCTCAATAAAAACACCACGCGGTAGCCCTCCTGGACATTTATGTAAGTACTTTCAAAATGAGGGAAGTTTTCGACTGCCGATGTAATAATCTTGGGCAAACTGAAAACACAGAATCGTTTACAGACGCTATCTCTACCGAATACGTACAGTGAACGCCACTGCGCGCGGTTGCCGCGATGGAGTCTCCCGAAACGACTTCTCGCGTGAAAGGTAGGCAAACGCTAAGAGAAACGCTATGTGAAATATGTTCTTATAGTGGGCTGTCTGTATAACCGAATGGAGCGTAACAGAATGAAGCCTCAATGCAGCGATCACACGGGTTCGCAGCGACCGACTGCGCGTCTGCATGTATGTCCGCGCACAATGTTTTGCTTTCGCTGTGAGCGCGTTTTCGCACCGTGCCGTGAGCTTTAGGCCGCAGCATATGAGCATTTGACATTACACTAGCAACCATTGTTGCGTGGACGCTATCAGAACTGTTCAAAAATAATTTCGGTATAGTGACTTCGATCGACGCCTACGGCGACTGTGATGTGCCGTCGCGACGATTCAATCTTTTTTTTTTGTCTTCTAAATTCTTGGGAATTTCAGTATTATTTCTCAAGTTGCGTCGCACTGTATGTTTGTCGGTATTCTCAGCGTGCGATTTTCCTCTGCTTCTTTTTCGTAAGCCAGTGCACTAATTCATAACACAAACATGACCATATGCCATGCCTTTCTTTAATGTGTGTCTTACCGCTCCCTTTCTGTTCCAGTGATCTTGCCAGTATCTAGCATCAACAAGTTAATAGATCAAACCGTCGTGACAGAACATCGCAGTCCCGCCGCCGTAGCAGAAACCTTTTTCGCGTCTGTGCTTGCTGCATACCCGAGTTGCAGCCGATGGCTGTTTGCCGGTTCTAAGTTTCGCGAGCGAAGCTTAACGCAGCTCCTTGTCCTGCAGCTACGTGTGAATAAGGCTGACACCGGACTCCGTTGCGTGCGTCCGGCACTGCGGCACCGCGCAGTAGTCTACCATGCTGCACGCCTCCAAAGACAGCCACTAACTATTATAGTACTTTCAAATGTTGTCAAGCAGACACCCAAGGCGGTAAAGCCTCACCACTTAATCAGAACCGCAGCGCAGCTGGGACCTTACACTTTCGTTTTCAGCTCGCTTCGGCCAGCACATGCGGCCGCTGTGTCCACGTGATCCCTCATACCACGTCACGCCGACGGTGACGCCAGCTTTTCCAGTGGGGGAGCTCGCCCCAATATTGCAATCTGTCTTGGCTCAGTACCGCCGTCTGTCGGGAGCCGCTTTACTCACCGACAGCTGCAAAGGGTGGTGGTAGCCATCGCTACTAGATACTTTTGGTGGTAGCGGCATGTATGCAACGTCACCACTCCCCCGTTTGGATGGCATTCGAAAAAGGCATTAGGACTCTTCAGATGCAATTTTCTCGTAAACTTTTTTTCTTAGCGCGAAACAAGCGTTGCGAAGTTTCTGGAGCGGTATTTAAATAGTGCACGTCGACTTAGTATTTGCCTTTAGTGTCCCTTTAACGCCTGCTTCACCTTCGCCGTTGGTCGGAACGATATTGCACTATATTCGGTATCGGCCCACGTATGGAAAATAGTTGGTCTGTGTCTACGGAGACCGCAGAACCTTGTCATATACAGCTTTGCTGTGAAAAATAATAAAGCAGTGGTAAAACGTTCTTTTCTCGCCTTATCTAAGACGCGGCTACAATTCCAGGGTGCCCGAAAGCTTCTCCGACGCCTCGGTCGCGAACCCCGCGGCGCGCAGGAGCCGGACGCTCGCTCCGTGCGATTTGGACGGCCAAGACGGCCGGAGGAAAACCAGCCGGTGCGAGAAAATCTCGGAGACCACGCGAGAGGGCAGTTGCTTCATCGCACCGCTAATAGATGGCGCGTAAGACGCAGAAAAGCTAGTGTTCCTGTATATACAGGAGCACTAAGAAAAGCTAAAGTACCTTGATAATTTGAAAGTACCGCCACTCCAAGCCGTAAAGCCTCTTGATAATTTGAAAGTAGCGACACTGTCCTCCTCACGGCGCTTTCCTCCTCGACTCTCCTCGCCCGCCGGCTGCGCACGGCACGCTATTCCTCCTGGGCTTCCGCGGACGGGCCGCAGGATTCTATGGAGGCGTGTTATTTTGGGCCAGTTGCGCGCCCCAGTGGGGTTGAAAATTGGAGAAATGCTAATAACAGCATCGATAATGCTGGAGGCAACGTTTATGAGGAGGCTGGTTTTTTCTTAAAGCCATATGAACGGGGTATACTGATTTATAGGGAGCTTTGAGGCGAGTTCTATACTCCAGACAATTTTTCTGCCACATGATCAGATGCTTTACTTCGTGCGTCTGGTCTAGTATTGCTTGTGACACATCCCAGCGGTGTTTTTACTACAGTTCTAGTACTAATGATTGACGAGGGAAAAGTGAGGTTGAGGGTTCAATATACCAATAGTTTCCTAATGGTCTGGAAACAGCGCTTTTTTAACTCGAGTACCCTAATACGATGATGTGAGGCAGTTTCAAAAGGCGCCCAGTGTGCTTTAGTGCGTCAGAAATATAAAAAAAAAATTTAAGGGTACATACTCATCTGGCAACTCCTGGTAATAGCAAAATATCCAAATTTTCTTAATCTCCAAGTTGCTCTTGTGAATGGTCGTTGAACAGTCACGCTGAAGAAATGGCTCTGTACTTTATCAATATCATCCGTTGATGCTATTGCATTGCCCAGTTCCATGTTCTCATAGATAATTCGATCTGAACTGTATTCGTATACCGCCAGCAGGTTGAAAATGTGCGTTAGTAGAACTCCTTTGATTGGAAACGGGGAGGGGGGGGGGATGACCGGGCTGTTCCAGTTTGCGGTTCGAGAAGACGCATCTATTAGCACTTTGCAAAAGTTAGTGAGGAATGGCGCCCTGCGGCAAATGATACGCGGAAAGGCAATTAACCGCTAATTTGGGAACCGAAATCTTCGTTGTCTTTTCTGGCTCGCCCTGAAAGAATCAGTGAGCTGCTTTGTTTCGTTTCGATCTGCGCCATTCTGCGGTCAGTTCTATTTTGTCGGTACACATCATTGCTATTGCGAGTCCACTCAGGCTAGTTTGTGATTATTGTTATTGTTTGGGGAGCGAAGTCATAAAACAGTGGCGAAGGAGAAATAACGAAAAAGAAGGAACGAACAGACTGGAAGCTGCCGCCGGAAATGGGCACAACGCCTGGCTGCTCTTTGGGGAAAATAAAAAGAAAGCGGTGAAAGGAGGAAGGAGGGAAACAAAGAGCTATTCGGTATATCGAAGACTGCATGCGAGGCCACAGGAAATGTTATGGCACGCAAGTCAGTGGGGAAAAGGAAATAAGCAGAAAACATTCACTACGTGTAACACTACATAGACGAGGTGAAAGGAAACAAAAGGCCGTCGCAGTCCTCGTCTGGCTACGTGGATGGGACAAACGTACAGGGACTTAATGATACCGGGAATCATGACATGGTGGTTCAGACAGATCGCACAGCCAGGTATAACATATATTACAGCAGTTGCTCAGATATAAAACGACCAGACTCTGTCACTACGGACAAGTCAAAGACGTCAGTCTGGACTTGTCCAGACTGACGTCTTTGCAGACTGTTATAAACAAAAAGAAAGCTTTAGCTAGTTACCTATAAATGCATTCCGATCCTACGGCTTTTTTTCAACAGTATCTAACGAGAACACACACCTACAACACCCGGCACATATGTTACAATAAGGAAAAAATACGTACGAACTACGGCACCCAGAAACTTAGCTACAGAATTTCCAGTTTTTTAAACGATCACCATCCTGCTGTAAACATTAACCAGGAAAGTAAATCATTCAAAGCTTTCAAAAATAACATCGCTATGTATCTATTGTCACTGCAGGCATGACCACTCCTTTTGTTTTGTTTTTTCTATTGTTTCTTACAGCATTTTTCCCAATTGTACATAAATGTTCAATATGACATAACTCCCGTTTCAATGTTACCAACCACTCTGTATTTCCATCTCGTTTAGTGTTTATTTTATGCGCTGAATGTCTGGTGCTCTCGAAGGGAGCAAGAAGGGCGCAGACTCCTTGTCAGGCAACCATTTGCCTCTGGGTCTGCGCCCTAGCAACTGTACCACACGTCTATTTATTTATTTATTTATTTATTTATTCATTCATTTATTGTACCCTAAAGGCATACAAGCATTATAGAGGGGAGGGGTCAATCATTCAACATGCATACAGTTATTTGCAATGCACAATTAAAAATTTCAAAAATGGGAACGAATGTAATTTCTAATAACAACGAAAATTCACACTGTCATGTAAGGCTTGTACAATAATTACGGCATGAAAATACTATTGCAGCCGATTAATACACTAAAAGATGAAGTTTCCAACCGACATAGAGAACGTTTAAAGAAAAAAAATGTTTTAATGCGTTAAATTTCGCTGGAAAGAGCCCCACGAAAATGGTCACAGTTGGTAATGCTAACTAATGAGGCGGGAAGATGGTTCCAGTCGAGGTTGGTTTTGGGCAGGAAAGAGTGCGAGTATGTTGCAGTGTTTTGGTGAGGGACATGGACTTTGTGGGGGTGATCAAGTCGAGATGATACAAAATTAGGCGGTTTAATCAGTCGGATCTTAAGAACAAGATTATGATGATAGATCTTATGAAACAATGCAAGTCGAGATAGTTTCCATCTATCTGCAAGCGGGGGCAGATTAAGTATTGATTTCATGTTAGTTACGCTGGAAGTTCGATGTAAGTTACTTAGGATAAAAAGTGCTGAGCGATTCTGCATTGCCTCTAAGTTACTGGCAAGAGTTGCAAGGCCAGGGTCCCAGATTGACAAGGCATATTCGAGATTAGATCGGACATAAGTGATATATAACTGTCGCTTGAGTAATGAAGGTACGAGAGAGAAGTTTCCTTTCAGGTAACCAAGCATGCGATTGGCCTGTGATGTTACGTGCTCGATGTGGTACTTCCATGAAAGGTCATTAGTAATATGTACACCGAGGTATTTATACGTAGTTACGGATTCTAGCGCCGTGTTGTGAAGAAGGTAGTTTGGGCAAGGCATGTTATTACGCGATACTCTCATTGATTTACATTTAAGAATGTTAAGCTTCATTTTCCACATTTCACACCAAGCAGAAATATTATTTAGGTCGCTTTGAAGGATTATTGTGTCAGTATGATTAGAAATGGTGCGGTAGATAACACAATCATCAGCGAAAAGACAGACAGAAGAAGCGATGCTAGTACGTAAATCATTAATATAAATCAAAAATAGTAATGGGCCTAAAACTGAGCCCTGCGGTACTCCGCAGGAAACAGGTGCCTCTAGAGAATCGGTTCCATTCACCGTGACGAATGGAGTGCGGCTAGAAAGAAAGTCGCGTATCCAGTGTTGTACTAAAGGGTCAACGTTTAGTATGGTTAGTTTTAGCATAAGGAGCTTATGGTTTACACTATCAAAGGCTTTCTCAAAATCCAAGTATATGCAATCAGTGATGAGGCCGGCGTCAAGGAATGCGTGAAGGTCATTAGTAAATGTAAGTAGCTGTGTTTCACAAGAAAAATGTTTACGAAAACCATGCTGGGATGGATGAAAGAAGTTATTCGACTCCAAGAAGTTAACTAAGTGAGTAAAGATGACATGTTCTAATACTTTGCAGGGAACAGATGTTAGTGATATCACACGATAATTACTTGTGTTGTGTGCGCCACCAGACTTGTAGAAAGGCATGACTTTGGCTACTTTCCAATCCTTGGGCAAGCATCCATCGCTGAGTGATTTGGTGAAAATGTAATTCAGAATGATAGAGCTGCACTCATTAGTGTTTTGCAAGAATTTAGCGTTGATGCCATCCCGGCCACGTGAAGATGATCGTTTTAGTCTGTTAATAATAGCACGAATGCCGGCTGGGTCAAGCATGATGGGATCCATTGCTGTAAAATGTGCTCTCGGATACGAAGGAAGAGGGAATATTGGGTTCCAGAACAAGTTTGTAAAGGTGTCATTAAATATTGAGGCGCAAAGATGCTTCGGAACTGGTTCACCATTGTTATTGAGAGATAGGTCGTTGTTGTTGCTGCTTTTCGTTGTATTCCAAAAGCGTTTAGGGTTAGTTTTGAGTAAGGACGGAAGCGTTGAAGGGAAAAAGGTAAATTTCGCCGTTTTCAGTGCCTCTGAATATGCCGTAGAAGCGGCTTTGTATACAGCCCATCTCTCCGGGTTAGGCGATTTTTTCGCACTACGAAACAGCCTGCTTTTTTTGTTCGATAACCGCTTGAGATATCTGTTATACCAGGGAGCGTTATTGTTGTCGTAAACAGCTCGTAAAGGAATAAATTTGTTAGTTAGATCAACTACTTGTGTTCTAAAAGAATTCCAAAGTTCTTCGACGGACTGCTCATTGTAGGTTGAAATAAAGTTGTCAAGGAAGGAGGAAAGTTCAATGTTAATAGCATCGTAATTGCCACCGTTGTAGTCCCTTATTTGTTTGAGCCGTTTTTGTGCACGTGTAGATGAAATAGACAATGTAAAATGAAGCACGTCATGGTCACTTAATCCAGGCACATGAGTAACGAGTGACGTTATATCAGGAGCAGATGTAAGGACGATGTCGAGTAAGGACGAAGTAGTGCATGTTACACGCGTCGGTAGGTGAACAATTTGTGATAGGTGAAAATCAGTACATGTGTTAAGAAATGTGACCGCGTCCACGCATGTTGGTTCTGAAAAGGGACACCACTGGGACCATCTGATCGTGGGAAAGTTAAAGTCACCTAGAATAAAAAGTGGTACACCAGGAAAGCGCACAACAATCTGGTTCAAACAATCATGAAAATCTGCACAAAAAGTGTGACTCGAGGTAGGGGGACGGTAGCAAGCACCGAAGATCAGTTCTTTAAAATTAACAGTAATGCAACACCACACTATTTCTAGATTGCTACTAATATATATAAGCTACGATTCAATAATTTCATTATTGAGAATGAGAACGCCTCTACCCATTCTATCACTGCGGTCACGATGATGCACATTAAATCTTTTGTTACACGGAAATAACTTCGAATCAGATATATGGCTAGAAAGCCAGGTTTCCGTTAGTACGACAACATCAGCATTACAGTCATTAATTAACGCATTTAAGTTATCTTTTTTGGGGTAGAAACTACGTATATTAGTAAATAGTACGGACGCACCAACTGTCGAGTCACCTCCCCTCTACCTGTCCTAGCCATTGCCAGAGTACACCTTACCCGACCGAGTTGATTTTAAGGACGGTTTTTCAGCCCTGGGTGCGTTAGGACTAGAACTCTGTTCTTGAACCTTGCCTTCGAAAGAGTTAGATATGTAATATTTATTATCGACGATAAGTTTGTTGTGGCGCAGTTTGTACTTCGTGTTAAGTGCCTTGCCGAATTCCAGTAGTTTTTTACGAGCGAATCGCGTCGCAGGTGAAAAGTCTTCACGTATGCTAACCTCGTCATCTGTGAGCAAGGTTCGTTTGGAAAGAACAATCTCCTTGGTTTTGGACGCACAGAACTTGAGAATTATTGGCCTATTTTTTTTTTCGTGTAAAACGTCCGATTCGGCGGACACGCGCTATTTGGTCTGCTGATAGACACATCTCCAGTTTGTCAGAAGCAAACGCGACAATTTTTTCTTCTGACTGACTCCATGTCTCTGAAGCGTCATCGGCTATTCCAAAGAATAAGAAATTATCACGTCGCGACCGATCTTCTGCGTCATCTAATCGCGAATGGGCCGTGAAGGAGTCATCTTGCACGCGCCTAAGTTCCCGGCGCGTGGCCGTCATTTCTTGCTCCCAGTTTTCAAACACAGCAGTTTGCTCTTTGACTGCATCTAGGCGCTATTTTATTCCCACAATTGCACCAGAAAACGACTCCTGCGCTGTCTTAAGCTCAGCGATTGCCTGCTAGTTTGACTGGCTTCTATGCGTATACATCGTTCATTAGTTTCTTTCACCATACGAAGTATCTCATCCATAGGAGGGCCTGGATTTTGTTCAACGTCACCACAAATAGCTAAGAATAATGCACAAAAAGGTTCAAGCAAGGCTTCTAGGCATGGAAGCACAATCGCAAAAGGGTCATCTGATTTGTAACATTTTCTGGGCAGTACGGAAAAGTGACGAACCTGCACAACGACTAAGAAGAAACGTGAGTTCCGCATCTTCATTGTGCTTCCATGCCCACTGAAGGGGAAGGCCAGGAAGCTGGCTTTTAAGTGCTCCGCTGTGCAGTCTGACGATATCACTGCAGCTGCCCTGTGAAGCCCAAGGAAGCAGTACGGAGTGCCACTGCCGGCAATAGAGGATCCGTTGATAGCTGTAGGTGTCAGCCGTGCTCCACCACTGCAATCTTGTGCCGCATGCGCAGATGTGATGCTGGCGCTGAAGAAAGGCGTAGTAGTCCAGGAACACGCCGATACACTGCACAACGATCAAGAAGAAACGTGAGTTCCGCATCTTCATTGTGCTTCCATGCCCACTCTGAATTGTCTGAATAAACTCTTTGACCCTTTGACTCTGACTCTTTGACGTCAGTGATCGAAGGCCCTGTAGCGGCGCGACTATCGCCTCCATAGCTGGTGAATAAGTACACGGCACGTGCAGGTGGCCCGAGATGGAACACGCTGGCGCGTTGGACCCGAGCGGCCGGTGTCGACCGTTCCCAAGATCCCGCGGCAGCATGGCTGGCCGGCCTAATAAACCGTGGTCACGGCGGCTACCTCTTCCCGCCACCTCCCGCAAATTGGTGACACCGGACGACCCACAAACTGGTGACCCGGACGACCGAGCCCATCTATGCCAGCGTCGGCGCACCGACTCTAGCAATACGAGAATGACGTGTCCTCACGCAACCTGGCAGACGTCCCGTGGTTGTAAGGTGTCCGGGAATCCTACATTGACATGCCGGACATCTTGTTCATACAGCCGAACAGCCACTTATTCCGTATCAACAAAGTTCCAGGCTCCGGGTACGTTCCAGGTTCCGGCTGCCACCCCTCGGGTCCGGCTTCTACGATGACTTATGGTCAGCCGTCCTTGTTCACAACGCCACCTCGAACGCAGAGTCACAATAGCTCTCGCCATTCGAACCGTCGCGTCATTTCACGTCTTGTCGTTCCACATCGCCTGCGTCCACCCGTGTCAATCGTCGTCATGCGTCCGCCCCAGCATCAAATCTCTACTCGGTGCGTGAGCCTCCTCCCCAGCTCAAAGGCAGCGGCGCGACGACTTTTTCCAAGAAATTGACTGGACCAAACGCAAGCGCGTTAGGCTATTCTACGGCCCGCCACTCTCCTTCCTTGGACGTTGTTGTTAGCTGTCCGGTTTCCATTCAAGGGCACCTCACTCATCACCAATTCAGAGGTTCGACCGCCGGCTCCAATAGCCGCACATTTCACTGTCGCAGGCACGGCGACGCCACAAGCAATACATTCGCGATATCTTAAGCGACCACCACAACCCTGGTGCTATCAGCATTCGAGATTTAGCCGCAAGTAGCAGGAACAACAGACGAGCCTTCCAGTATTCTGTATTCGCGCCTTCAGCAAATGCATAGCTTACCGAAGTTTTGTAGGGGTAGCTCAGCCATCTTGGTTCATCTCGAGAATCGCTTTTACCCCAACAACGTGAGTGACCAACACTTGCGCTATCTCCACGCAAGTAGCGAGCTGTCAGACCGGCCACTTTCGGAGCTCCGACTTCTACAGGCCAGGGAATCTACGAGAACCTGCGGCAGGTCGTGATTCAGCACTACGGCATCACTGTTGCGGTGTTTCGCTCACAACCTGAGCTGCCGCTGCTGCCTGGTACATCTCTCCTGAATTACGTTAATCTGACACTACCAACGACGACACCATCTGAACACTTTGCTTGAACTCCTTTACCTGAGCTTTACCATAGGACTTTATTTCAATCGCGCTTCGCACTAAAAGAGGGAGGGGGGCTGTAGCGGCGCGACTATCGCCTCCAGAGTCGGTGAAGAAGAGGATGGCACGTGCAGGTGAGGCGAGATAGAACACCGGAACCTTTCGAGCTGGAACCTTTCGAGCTACCGGTCTGCTGCCTCGCCCTGTGACAAGCCCCGTGGACTCGTTCGGTTCTCCGGCCCGGTGTGCCCAAGCTGGATCTTGTTTGGTGGTTTGGCTGAGTTTTGGGTGGATTAGACCTAGTTATCTCACTTATCTAATTTTTGTAAGACTTAATTCGTGATTGCATCAGCTCTGATGTCTAAAAACTCTCCTGGGCAAGGGCCCAGCCCTTGGTCAGCCTCCCTTTCTCCTGACGATTTGCCTTTGCAATCTTTCTTCCGCAGCGGTGTAAGCAGCATCCCTATCGCGCTGGTGCCCTCGAACGGAGGAATCATCCGGCTGAACAACCCACAAGCTGTTCAGGCCGAGCTCCAAACCATGACGCATCATTACCAGATGATAAGCGATGTCCGACAATTTGGAAGAGGTGGGATAGTTTGTAGGTCATCAGATTCGACCTGTGTTGCAGACCTCTTAAAGTGTAAGACTTTCGCATCTGTCCCAGTGAGTGCGTTCATTCCTCCTCATCTGGCATGCAGTAAAGGCATTGTCCGGGGCGTAGACTCTCGATTGAGCCCAACTGAGACTCTGGAGAAGCTGTCTGATGCTGTATACCGATGTAACCGACTCGTAAACGGGGAAAAAGTTGCCACAGAATCGGTTATTGCTACGTTTGCTGGCATGTCCTGCCCATCTGAACTAAAAGTGTGGCCGCTTATTTTTAGAGTGGAACCTCTCGCTTCCCGTCCACTTCATTGCCGGAACTGTTGGCGCTTTGGCCATAGTGCAGGAGGCTGCAAATCAAATGGACGCTGTCGCGCCTGTGGTGACCATCATTCCCCCAATGAAGGCACAGCTGAAACCGAGACGTGCTGCCTATGTGGAGGAAACCATGCGGCTGACTATGGAAGCTGCTCGGCTAGAGCTAACGAAATACAAGTACTAGAGATAATTGACAGGCGACGATGTTCGCGGCGAGAAGCTATTGCAGTCGTCAAGGAAAGAGCCTTTGGATACGCTGGCGTCACTGCAAGGCATTCTACTTTCCATGAGGATAACTTGCCTAAACTTATTGAATCAGCAGTAGAAAAAGCAATGACAAAGGCTATGCAACATATTGTCACAAGTGTTACCGAATGTATTTCACAAGTGTTTACCGCGCAGATGACACAGCTGTTGCAAACAGGTGCCACACCAATCACCAAATCGATTGTTTGTGCTGCAGAACAGGTAGCCAGTTAAGTTCTAGTACCGAGTACCATATCGGACCCAACATTTGCAGGATCCGATCCTTGTTCTTCGCATCAGTCAGACTCGCAGGTCGACATGGAAACGGGTCATGATATCAGGCCGCAAAAGCGAACTGGTTCTCCAGTAACTAATTCTTGTCCTTATACCAAAAACAAAAAGGGTAATCCTATTTCTCATTCTGGCATCCAAGAAAGTTCATCGCGACGGTAGTCGCTGGATATCAATTAGATCATCACCATAGCATTTTTAAAAGTACTACAGTGGAACTGTCGTTCCTTGTTCTCTGCTTCAACAGACTTAAATTACTTAACAGCTGAACTTAATCCTGACGTCATAATCTTACAAGAAACCTGGCTTACCCCTGAGAAAAATTTTCATTTTAAAGATTTTCGATCTTTTCGATTAGATCGCCTTTCACTAGGAGGTGGTTTAATGATTTTGTTATCATCTAAATTCTGTCATAGGGCGAAAATAGCTTTCAGGTTAATGTCTCCAGAATGTGAAATTTTGGCAGTGCACCTTAGCATCCCAGGCTACCGCTCATTCTCTATTATAGATGCTTATTTCATTACGGGCGTACACAGTACATACCAATTGGATAGTGCGCTTGCCAGCTGCAAAAATGAAGTCGTCTTTACTGGTGACTTCAACTCGCATCACGTGTCATGGGGTTACAAAACAGATGCATGTGGGACACGTCTATGGGACTGGACCATAGATAAAAATATTTCGTGCCTTAATGTCAGACGACCTACTTTTATCCGTGGGCAATCTCGCTCAGTGTTAGATTTGACGTTTTCTAGCACAAGCGTCGCCGTGACATCTTGGACTACGATTGATTTCGGCACAAGAAGTGATCATCTTCTGGTATACTTTCAAACTGCATGCCCTTTAACATCAGTTGAACGACACAGCAGAATATTTGTGAATAGCAAAAAATTTAAAGACTGCTTGCGCTCCACCATTGCATCATTACCTATTAGTAATAACGAAGAAATTGGCTTGAACATTTGTTCAGCGTTACAGATGTCCCGACAAAAGTCTGAATTTGTAATTCAGACCGCTAAGCGTTCCCCATCTAGTCCTTGGTGGAACAGTGAGTGCACAGGAGTTTATCGACGAAGGAAAGCTGCTTGGAAAAAACTTCTACATAATCAGAGCCCACAAAATTGGAAAGATTATCAATTTATTTCTGCAACCTTCAAACGTGCTATTAAACACGTAAAAGATGAGTACGATAAAAACCATTTCGATTACCTATCTAAATCCAAAAACAAACGTGCTTTATTTAATTACCTTCGGTTTCGAAACAGACTCCCAATGAGCGTTAATGTAGACTCAATCGTCTATACCTCGCAGGAAATGCAGGAGTCCTTAGAGCTATTGGCTAAAGGATTGGAGAGCCGGTTCACAGCGCGCCTTAAAGCTTCTGTTTTTACTCCTGTATTATCGGACTACAAAGAGATCTCCTATTCGGAAGTAGCACAAGTTATGTTGCAGTTGCCAACTGCAGCGCCTGGCCCGGACGGAATAACAAATGCAATGTTAAAGATTTTCTTTCAAGAAGCGCCACGTGAGCTTCTGAACTTGGTAAACTACTCTGTTAGCAATGCATGGATTCCACAAGAATGGAAGATCGCCAAAATCATTCCGTTACTTAAAAAGCAAGGGGCAGAGTACACCATCGACAACATCAGACCAATTGCGTTGACATCAAACATAGTGAAGCTTATTGAAAGAGTGCTTCTCGGACACATATTGGAGTTTATTGTCGGAAATCAATTGTTGAGTCCTTGCCAAATTGGATTTCGATCTGGCTATTCGATATGGCACGCGCATGTAGACCTTGAAAGTCGAATTAACATCGCCAGACAGAAAAAGCAGTACGCGGCTTTAGTTACATTAGATATATGTAAAGCCTATGACAGCATTGAACACACAATTTTAACAAATCGGTTACAGAGCCATTGTTTTACAGGCTATATTGTAGCATGGGTGCATTAATTTTTAAAAGCCAGGGAATTCTATTGTTTTAGAAGCGGCTATTCTTCTAGAAAACATAAGCAAACAAGAGGTGTGCCTCAGGGATCGGTACTCTCACCAGTATTATTCAATATTTTAATGAGCACAATCCCCGTTCACCCAGGAGTCAGTACCTACGTTTATGCTGACGACATTGCCTTTTTTGATATGGCTAGTGACATATACTCTCTTTACGAAATTTTGCAGTCGTATCTAAGGGAACTGGAACACTGGCTGGATAGCTTACACTTAAACCTGAATGCTAATAAATGTGCTATACTTGTTTTTCCAGTTAAAGACCCAGTATACATATCGCTGGACTACCATCTGGAAGATATTCCATAAGTAGAGTCACTAAAGTACCTTGGAGTTATTTACAACGGAAATCTTAACTGGCGGCCACATATTGAATATATTGCGACAAAAGGAGCTCGTACAATGGGCATTTTGCGCAAGTAAGCAATCGAAGAACAGATATGCGCAGAAAATCCCTCTTGATGGTATATAAAATGTACGTTCGTCCGGTGTTAGAATTTGGATGTGTTTTATTCTCAGGTGTTCCATCATACAAGCTTCGGCCGCTAGTTTCGTTAGAACGAGAGGCACTACGTCTGTGCTTAGGCCTTCCAAAATACGTTGCAAATGCCGTATTATACATGGAAGCAAGAATCCCACCCATATTATGCCGATTTCACCTTCTGACTGTTCAGACCTTCTTAAGACTATATGCATCACCATTAAACCGTCCTCAAATTATTTTCATCTCCGATCCAGAATTATTTTTTCCTATTCATTGGCCCAGGTTTCATAGACCACAGATTATATTTGTGCAAACATTACTTGACCCACTAAATGTACAAATTCGTGATGTGCTTCCTAATCATACGCATTCAAATTACCCAGAGATCAGGTTCGACGACATTTTCCCGAACCACGCGAAACTACTCCCTTACGGCATCTTAAACGCCATGTTGCAAGACCACCTAAGCACCCTAGAAACAAACATGATCATTGCAACAGATGCCTCACAGTGCGAGGAAAAAGCTGGCATTGGAATATTTTGTCCTGCGCTCGACTGGTCTTTTTCTTTAAGATTGCCTGATTTTGTGCCTATTTTTCTGGCCGAGTTGTTAGCAGTAATCCTAGCTTTACGTAAATTAGACCCAATGATTACAACTGCTGCTATTCTTACTGACTCCCTTTCTGTTTGCTCTTGCCTTACCGCTACTAAGGAGTCACCCATGTTAAACCTCTTCCACTTACTAGTTCCTGCCCATGTGCTATGTATTCATTTGATTTGGGTGCCTGGTCATAAAGGTTTGTTTTTTAATGAAACTGCCGATTCACTGGCACATGCATCACTAGCCGGCCCTATTCTTCCTATTCTACCAGTGACAGCACAGATCACGGCGGCAAGATTTCGGATGAGATCAATTAGATCAGCCTTATCAAACCCACATTTGACAGCTTCTCCAGAGTATAAACACCTGGCATTTCCCTGGCATAGCGATTCTTGTTATACAAAGATGCTTGAGGTCTGCCCCACCAAATTACGCTGCCGCATTCCCTCCCTAAATTTCTATTTACACAGGTCGGGTTTGGTTCCCTCTCCCCTTTGTTCTTTTTGTGAGGAGGAGGAGACGATACAGCACTATCTTCTATCTTGTCGCCGCTTTGCTGCGTTAAGAAAAAGATTGTTGGAGATGCCATTTAGAAGAATTGGCCTGGACTTGACAGAACCTGCAATTCTTTCGTTCGAGGCGTCCACTTTGGGTTTCAGCCACAGGGATGCATGCTTCGCTGTCCAAACATTCCTTACAGAATCTAAACGAATGCCCTGCTAAATTCTATTTTTTATTATTACTTTTAAATTAATTATTTCTCATTCAACAGCACCTTCCTGATTTTATTTTAGCCGGTTATTCAACCCTATTCAATGCTATTCCCATAGATAATAGGAAATTTATGCTATAAATTATTTTGGAATAATCCATCCATTTCTTGGCCAATCCCCCATCGTGGGTAGGAGCCACACGTGCCACAGGCTACAACAACAACAACAACAACAACACCCTGGCGCGTTCGACCTGAGCGGCCTGTGTCGGCCGCCTCCCACAAATTGCTTACACCGGACGACCGACAACACACTCTTATGCAAGCACAACGCACGTGTTGGAATCCTGGTGCAACGAACCGAAGCTTTGGAGAAGATTTTCAATAATCGAATCCGATGCAAAACAATTCTGTTCATTTACATCCCATGCGGCGAGTAGTCTCATGCGATGTTTATGTTTATGCACCGCACAGGTGTAACTTTGATGTCAGGAAAGGTTCATGCTTATGCACTGCGCTATTCGCAAGACATACCGCAACGAAGACACTAATTCAGGTGAATGCACAGCGTGAGAGCGGCTGCGTTATGATCGAGGATGAAGGCAATGAATGATGCTTGTCGAGGGAAGAATGGCGATGAGTTGGCGTTGGTTTTAAGTTTGCAATGGGTAGGAGAAAAACACGCCCAACAACTCGTGCCACTGACGTCGACTGACCAAGGCAAATCTCGCAGCGACTACAGGAGGCCGGTTGCGAAGAACCCGTCCATTGCCGAATGCGAGCCAGGTTGTCTGTTGAGCGGACTGTTGGGGAGAAAGAGGGTGTGATCGATGTGCAACCACACGGTCATTTCGGTTGGGCCATTTTCAGATAATCGATGGAGCGCGATGGAGTAGCTGATTTCGGGGAGGTCGAGTCGACCTCGACACAGTTGAGTTTTTTTATGCCCCATTGGTCACACTTTCATCTAAAAACGCGATAAAGCTACAATTATCAGCTTTGCATATCTCTTTCGGGAGGAGGTGTTTGTTGTACTGCAAGTAATATAATTGAAAAATAAATTCAACCAAACAACACTGCGCGATATCCTCCCGTACAGAAGTGTGAACTCTTGAAGAGCTAGAAAAGGTTGCCTAAATAAAAACAATATTTACTAATGGTCGTGTTGGAACAGCCCATTATAGTCAAGGTAAGTTAGTTGCGGGAAGCGTGTTTCGCAAATTTCTGTGCAAATATCAAACAGCTGGTTGCGCCTTTACACCGATGCGCCATTTTCGCATAGCGACCATACAGTTTTTCGAGCCGACAGCAGCCATATGCGGCAGAGAGTCATACAACATGCAGGAACTGTGGCACTAGCGTCTACAGGAGCGGCAAGAAGGGTCGCTCAGCCATCATGGGAATGATGGTTGGTACAAAAATTTCCCTAAACTTTATCCTTCTTTCTTTAAAAGGCTTCGTTACTTAGCAAATTGATGAATTGTACTGCGTTATAAATAGTTGAACAAACTTTAATAAAACTGTCCAGGGGCAGCATTCGAACACGGAACCTAGTCTAGAACAAAAGGCCGATATTGAAACCATTACGCCACGGACCCATAAACAAGCGGAACCACTTCAATTAGCAGAGAATGAGCGTGTTCGCAGAGTCTTCCCGCAAGAACGTCTGAAGCTGGAGATCAAACAAATCCATGTGCTAACAATAGTTCCCATTTAACTGAACGATCCCAGCACCAGAGTTCCCTCTAGTAATTACTGCAGGAAACCGATCTGCGCATGACCTTCGAGATTGCGCGTGCTGGCAGGTTTCGCACCGGCTGTTCCATTCACCACAGGTTCATCATAGGTTCTTTGGGGGTTCCATAGGTTCCATTCACCACAGGTTCATCATAGGTTCTTTGGGGGTTCCATAGGTTCCATTCACCACAGGTTCATCATAGGTTCTTTGGGGGTTCCATAGGTTCCATTCACCACAGGTTCATCATAGGTTCTTCGGGGGTTCCATAGGTTCCATTCACCACAGGTTCATCATAGGTTCTTCGGGGGTTCCATAGGTTCCATTCACCACAGGTTCATCATAGGTTCTTTGGGGGTTCCATAGGTTCCATTCACCACAGGTTCATCATAGGTTCTTTGGGGGTTCCATAGGTTCCATTCACCACAGGTTCATCATAGGTTCTTTGGGGGTTCCATAGGTTCCATTCACCATAGGTTCTTCGGCGGGCGTTGCCGGCTTCTCTGCACCGCGTTCCTCGCAACCCGGGGCTTTACATGCGCTTTCGGGCGCTTCGGTGCTGTTGCTTCGACTTGGATGAGGCGAAGAGAAAATAGTTTTGAGCGGATATATCGTTTTTTCATTGACTTGGAAATGATGGCTGAAGGTATACGAAGGGGAAAGCGAGTGCAGGCGCCTATTCATACCCAAATGCCTTTATTTATTTTTCTGCAAACGCACTCACACTACATTCACGTGGGTATGTAGAAGTGGAATATCTGTGCAAAACTTCGTCATACGCCGGAAATGCAATGTACTTTAAATTTTGACGGTTCTATGTACGTTTATCGTTCGGTGAGCTGCTTTCAAATCTCTGGACGCGTCGCCCTCTGGCGTCGGCGCTTGTTTTTGTCTGTGCATTGTACCGTCGTGATAGGGCGTGAATTAAGCAAGACACAGCATGATGCGTCCACATAAGCTTGCCGCAATCGCTCGTGTGCATAGATATAGGAGCGCGTTGCAAAAGCCCATGTAGTTAAACTTAATCCAGAGTCCCTGGCTATGGCATGCCGCATGATCTTGTCGTGTTTCCGGCGCGTTACGCACTTGAATTAATTAAATTAATTTTTTTGACGAAAGTCTTTAAGTGGCTCATACCCCCGATGGCCTTGAAAAAAAAAACACGTCGTCCAGTCCAATGGTCCTAAATCAACATAATCAGCCTCTATTATTGGGCTCAGTCGCAAAAACATTTGCTTGACAATCAAAAATTACTTAATTGAAACCGATCGATTACCATGCTAGACTGATCGTCCTCACTCCCCTCCACAGCTTTCTTTTATTTACTATCTATTAGATTGTTTATACACGGGTTTCTTCTGATTGATTGTTTTTTTCCCACGCACAAAAATGTACCTTTTAAGCTCCAACGTTCAAATTGTTCACTCCGTTGCTTACATATATATATATATATTCAATTCGACGAAAGATTGCACCGTTAGGAGGGTGAGGGTCTGTGATTGTCGGATGGGAGATGAACCTGCACGTGGAGAGAGGCATAGAAGCATGCGGGATTAGCGAGCCTCTGAGTCGAGCGCGACATTTCTTGCGGTGCTCAGTTCGACAAGCTTAGGGCCGATTTACGCTCGAGCCGCCCATCGCCGCAAGCCGCACCGCACGCGTGCGGTCGCGCGAAAGATTGCACGTGCACAAATTTCGGTTTACAATGTGTAAGGTATACACTGTGCAACAGTGTAAGTGGTAATTTGTGCACAAGCGCTGGATACGTGCAATTTTTTCGCGCGACCGCAAGCGAGCGATGCGGCTTGAGGCGATGGGCGGCTCGAGCGTAAATCGGCCCTAAGGGCAATAAACTTTCTGGCCATCGGAGGCTAGTATCGCTCAGTATGTCGACGTAGGCTCGTGAATGAGCTTGTTCAACGCCTTCGATCCCATGATAGCCAGGAATCCATTCCAAGAGGACCGGGACGTTTTGATGAGAGACATGGGACATGTGTGTGTCTTTAAGTGAACACGAAAGTGACGAGGAAGGGAATTCATTACGAGATTTCCGAGTGCGTCTTGGCTGTGGGATCGTATGATAATTGTGTTTGTGCCATGAGCGCGGCTTGGCCCATGGCGTCTGCAGTGGCCTGCATTCCAGCATCCATGGGAGTTGGCACCTTTATATAGAAATTTGAGACTGAATACACTGGGCCCACTAACTGTCATAACCGTTCACTCCGGCGCATGGGCCACATCTACACAATACGCGGTATGTGGTGGTCTGGCTAGATGGGGGGCGCGGGCCTGTCAGCTTCCTTCGCAGTTCACTGGAGAAAATAAGCCGCAGTTCCAAGTGATCGTTTCCAACCAACATCTGCTTGAATTGCCTACATTCATATGCACCTATATTTCGATAAAACCAAGTAGAGGGGCTGTAATAATTATTTATTTAAATTGGACAACTTCATAAAATGTACATTTAAATAATTTCGATCAAGAACAATTTATGAAAGAACAAGAAAGAGATCCACTTTTATCACACTTATCATACACAATGAACCCATTGCACGCGCCTTGTGTTTCATCTTGGGAATGGCAAACTTTAATAACAGGTCAACAGCGTCCATCACCTGTGTGGAAACTCGGTATATTTTACCCTGTGTTTACCATTTTACCAACTCAAACTGTGTGCGATTGGGCGTGACGTTGAGTTCGTTTCATTGCTTCGAGTTTCCAATTCATGCGTGATGGGGAATCCAATGAGCGTCGCTCAATAAAAGAATTCTTAAAGCTGAATTCCGTAAGTCGAGGTTTGAGTGTAGTTTTATTTTCTATATTTGTAGAACCAAATTCGTTAATAATCCCCCGCGGATGGTAGATGACCCCAGCACAAAAGACTATGACAATACTACAACGACTAGAGCGCGATCGAGGTTTCTTTGATAATAGTTTCATTACCGATAAGTCGGATTTATCAGTACATATTTATATGAAATGATTGCTTCTACTTCAAGCTGTATTGTTTTAAACAGGTCGAGACCTTTGAGACTGTTTTAATCGCTATGTGCGCCTCATAAACTTAACTTGACCTAGTCTCGCTGCATACATCGTATTCCGACCAACGGACGTTCTTGTCCGTTCGTGTTTTTAGTAGTGTCTCCCGTCAAGAAAATATATATTGTCTTCTTTTTCCCCCTGACACAGTAGAAGCTACTATAAGATTCGGATTAAAGCACTTGCATGGCCAGTTGTCTCTTTGAACGAAAAGTCTGTAGCACCCATCATCGTAGTTATGAAACAACACAAAACAAAATTCAATGTGCGTACTTGAATTGACCAAATACTTTTGGTTGGCTACCTGAGCTAAACGCGGTATAAACAGCTTGACGGACACCCAGGTAGCAGCTACGAGATAGATACTGCAAAAAAGTGTGTAATATGCAAAGACGAGGAACACAATACAAATGAAACAACAATAAAAGAGAGAGTATTTACACTATAAGGAGTATGCGGATCCCGCGCGCTGTGAGATAGGGAGAGAAATTTATTTACAGAAAGGCAGAGAGGTTGGCCTGAGCTATAACTTGCTCTGGCCTGCTATTATACACTTCAGGGGAGAAGGGACGGGGAGTGGGAATCAATGTAAGCGAAGCTTTCTGCGCTGCTTCCTTTGAAGGACGAGAATTAGCGGAGGTGTAGACGGCGGATGTTTAATTTCTTGAAACTGCAGTCCAACACGAGAGTGTTGAGTGGATGTTAAAGAGCAACTCGGGCGATTTTTCGATGTCCACTGATATCAATAAAATTTTTATATGCTTTCTCTTAATTATACACTTTGATTACCTGTAGTAAACAATATGGCTGCAAGTCACCTAGTTCTCCCAAAAATGAATTTTAAAGATTGGCTGCGTGTTCCCGACTCATGACTTCTTACTGGCCACCTTGTGTTTGTGATGTCAGAGACTACATCGCCACTGCCGCTGAAATCGCGGTTGTCTAATTCGGAAGATCTGTAAAAGCTCCCTGTGTCGTCAGGAGACATCATCAGCTCGGCTTTTTTGGCGTTAGCGCCACGTGTACTGCGTGTTTAGCGTGCGCTATGCGTGTTTACATTATGGTAGTGTAGATCTGACGTCATCGAATTCCCGTGACGTCACACGAAGCAGCTAACCGTTTCGGTTTCGTTATTTGTTTTATTGACTATTTAAAAGTACTGATAAAGATTTCGAGCAAATTGACCCACCTTACCAGTGACAGGACTGTCAATGCCATTTGAAAATGACAGCAACCCAATATGGCTAAAGAAAAACGCCGGAGTTGACCTTTAAACGTTAACTTGTGTGCACCGCTGCTGTTTGCCTCCGGAGTGCAGAAAACACACAGAGGGAGGTGTTTGCTTAAGGTGAGTTGCGCTCCATACTTCATAGCCTCCGAGAGGTTTGAGCATATTCGTTGCCTAACAATGCACATCACATCGTGGCAGAGAGAGAGAGAGAGAGAGAAACTTTATTGCAATTGTAAAGATTTGAAGGAGGGGTGGTCGGAGCCTCTCAGTCCAGGGCCCCACTGGCCTCTGCCGCCTGCCTGACCTGGCTAATTAAGGACTTTTGTCCTGCCAGGCCGGAGCGGGCGAGCTGTGCCTCCCACTGCTCCATTGTCCTACTGGTATTTGGCCTATTAGGGTGCTTAGTGCACTCCCAGGTTATGTGTATTAGGGTAGGTATGCCACCGCACCAAGGACAGTTGGCCCTATAACGAGTGGGATACATGGCGCTTAGCAATTTTAAATGGGGGAACACCCCGGTCTGTATTTTACGCCAATCGGCGGCCTCGTCCCCGTTAAGTTGTGGGTGAGGCGGCGGGTATTTTCTGCGGACTCCACGCTGATGAGCAAGGATGTCTTTGGCATTTAAATTGGTGGAATTTTGTGAGGGATAGTGTGGGTTGTTGGGGTACGAAGAGGGCGCCATCGCTCGGTTAGTGAACCCTCGAGCTAACGCGTTAGCCTTTTCGTTCCCTTGTACCCCCGCGTGGCCCGGGCACCAGAGTAGGCGATGATGGTGGTTGAAGGATTTGGGGATTATCGCGAGGCTAGCCGCAGTCACGTGCCCCTTGAGAAACATGCGACATGTCTCCTGGGAGTCCGTGACCACGACCGAGTCCCTTTGCGAACGCTCCGCGTGAGCGAGTGCGATCGCCACTGCTAATATTTCAGCCGAGGTTGGGGATCCCGCCGTGGCCGAAGCGGTAATTTGCTGTTGGCTGATAGCGTTCACGATTGCCAGGGCGTACCTCCTTTGGTAGCACTGCCCGGTCGCCTCTTCATACAGAGCTGCGTCCGTGTAGTAAGTGTTGTACCTATGGTTATTAGAGTACGCTGATTGAATGTGCTGAGAGCGTGCTTTGCGCCTTTCTTTGTTGTACAGGCCTTGGTGGTTAGTCGAATAACGTATGGCTTACCGTACCAAATGCTGAACAGGGAGGAAGAAAAGCAGGCTAACACAATAATCCGAACCGCTTTCAAAGCTGCTCTGGGCCTGCCTAAATGCACTTCAACGGAGCGCATGTTAGCTTTGGGAGTGCAGAATACTTTCGACGAACTGAGGCAAGCCACCCTGATGCGACAGAGTGAGCGCCTCAGCTTCACAAAAACTGGTAGGGCAATATTGGCTAGACTCAATATCCCAGCATACCCCATTTGTCTCACAGAGCAGGCCGTACCTCTCCCTCCTTCGATGAGATCCAAAATTACAGTAGCCCCAATTCCAAAGAATATACATCGTGGCAGAAGTATTAAAAAGTAATTTAATTATGGGGCTGTACGCGCTAAAACCACAATGGGATGATGAAGCACGCCATAGTGGCAGACTCTGGATTAATTTTGACACAGTGGTATTCGTTAACGTGTCCCGAAATGTAAGTGCACGTGCGTTTTCTTTATTTCGCCCCCGTCGAAAGGTGGCTGCCACGGTCGGGATCGAACGCACGACCTCGAGCAACGCCATAGCCGCAAAGCTACCGCGGTGGGGTCAAAAGTTGATTCAACGTGTGACCGCTTCCATAGTGTCGCCTACATCATATGGTGCGCTTTAATGCGGTTCTGCTACTACTGCACGCCCTGCGTAAGTTGTCCGTTTGACAAATTTGCATGGTGTTTATTTTTCAGGAACAGCAGAAACTTACCGTACGTCTCTTCGACTTAAATTGATGCCTTTTGCCCGCAACCGAGCGTTTCCTTCCCTTCTACGGTCGCCTTTTCCCTGCTTCCCCTCTTGCATGGGAGCTGCGACTGAAGAGTGGCAATTCACTCGTTTCGCGACAGCGTTGGCTGTACCCATTCTCTACCTCCTCTCCCCCTCCTCTCTACCATTATATCTAGCTTCCCTATGGACTTGTGCGTTAGTAGAAAGGTAAGCGGCTGCAATTTCTTCAATGCTTTTGCTGGGAGTCACGGATAATTACAGCTTTCACGAAGCTAATGTGGCAACGTCCAGGGGCCTCCAGAAGGTATTGTGCACATTCGACGCGAAACGAGTCTCTCGCGTAGCCTTTCTCCTCTGCCGCGCTCCTGTAATTATTCACACGTGTGCCAGACAGCTACAGCAGCGGGAAAGTCGAAGGAAGAGATAAAGGAAGTTTTGCTTTAAAAAGTAAAAGACTGACTAAATGTGAAAGGAACAGCAACCTGAAAACAACAATAATAACGGCATCAGCTATCTTCATACAAAGCGCACCGTCAGGAATGTAACTAATTACTAGCAAAACTTTGTTGTACCCCATGATAAAAGCAAAAGAAACGAACACACAAAATAACAAACAAACAAAAAAGCAAAAGAGGGTAAGGAAGCACGAAATCAGAAGGTTATTATTTCCTATTCCATACTCTCTGCTTGCCCAACCCAGAAGTAGCAGGAAATTACCGTACCCCACCCCTTGAATTTTAATAGATTTTGAATAAATATATATATTTTGCTACCTCTATTATCAATAAAGAAGAAGTTGTCATAGCTGAGATGTCAGACTTTCCTTGCTGCAGCTCCGGGCAAGGTTATGACTAACAAAGTTCAATTGCTACTTCCGTGCCTGTTGGCGTTCGCAGAAGAGAGATCAAGAGCAATAAAAATACAAGACTTCTCGCTTTGTGCAATCATTTCTAGTACCCACTATAAGCAACAACGCTTGTCTATCGAGCCGATGGGCTTCTTCGGGTACCTACCCGTGCCATCCACACATAGTGGTCTGATGGATGGAGTGCCGGCTTGTGATTGCCCGCTGTCGCCTATCGCCAGCATCCAGGAATAGCGCAACGATCGCCCGCCCACACACTGCCCGGCCACTTTGTCATATTCCTTTTTCTTTCGTCTGTATTGAATGGGCCATTGTTTCTTTCATTGAAGACTTCCTGCATCGGAGAGAAAGCGCTGGCTAACAAGCGGGCGCGGCACTTTCGCCGCCGCCCAAATGACAACGGGGCTTCCTCTGCTCGGTCCGGTAATGGAGTAATTGCGCTGCGAGGTATAGAAGGCGCCCTGCTGTACAGCGCAAGCAATCACGCGCCTTTGCCCGTCCTGGAACCGATCCAACCGGCGGACGGTTCCCGTATCCTCTCGCCGCCGTCGCGTTGACGTCTGCTCGTTCTCACTAAAACAGTGCAGTACTGTGGAAGCCACGTTTGGAGTCGTGGAATCTGGAAATACTATCTCCAGGAAACGCCCGCAACACTGTGAAATCGTTCCAGTGTGTCCTAGAAGGGGCACTTGCAAAGCAACTACAAACACTACGCCAGCTTTCGGCACCGAACATAACAGATGGTACGAGCAGCAAAGGTAACACGCTCCCCTTCCGGAGCCTGGCTTAAATTACTGGCTAGTTGTGTCAGAGGTGTCGCTTACTTCACTCAATCTGCAAGGGTGAATGTAAGGGACAACTTCAAGTGCCCGAGATAACTTAAGCCCAATGCTTTTACATGGCAACGGTAGTGGCAATTCAGCCTTAACACGCAGAACTTTTATTCCAGTTAACTACAGTGTAAAATTTTCCTCGTTACAATGCGCCAGCTATCAATAAGACTTGTTTGTGCTGAAGTTGAACTCACTTTATTCTCTTAACCGTCTTAACCTACGCATCAGATTACAGGAACACTCGTTGGAGTCAGACGGATCAGCGGATTGAAATGTGCTGAACGAATTTAAGCGATTCGTTCTAAGCGAATCTAAGCGTTCGTGATCTTTGTTATTGCCACAGATTTAAATTCTGGTAGGACACAATGAGGCTTCCTTAGCGACTGATGCCCGTAGCTTGCTGGAAATAAGATGCACGACGATAGGAGATCCAGATCCATGGTCAATCACGAGATTTTCGCAAATGGTAATAGCGTTACGGATTCGGCCCCGTGTTTAGCACATGGTGGCCGTAGCTCTCGCAAAACTGCACACTATTTGCGGGTGCAATATGGAGCTACGAAGAGAGGTGGAGCGGACGACTGAGCTCTCGAAGAGGGCTAAAATAGGCAGCCTTTAAGTGGAATGGCGAGCGTTGAGAAGACAGCGGCTCCCTTAGGCACAGGCAATGAAAAACGGAAACACAAAGTGTGGCTTTCATATGACGATCCTTGAAAGGGCTGGCTGTATTCACAAGTACCGCACGGAGCCCAGATATGGTTACGTGTCGTCAGGAAGGGGATCATAGTCTTAAAGCAAGGCCGTAGCTCTGAAGATATTTGTTGTTTTTACGTGCAGCTTCGGATCAAGGACATGCGAGGCTCCTGTTCAAACAAGCACTATATTGTTTGTACTTCATCAACTCTTCAACCTGTGCTAAGAATTAATATTAGCACTAATATTTTACAACTGACGCTACATTTGCACCCTGGTTGCTAGTCTTTGTTCCCATATTCAGCTTTATGAAGTAGGAAAGAGTGGAATAATGCAGCATTAGTATAATGGCGACGTAAAAGTTCCCTTTCCTGCCCGTACTGCAATATTATTGTCGATAAAAGGTCTTAACGTAAGAATTGTTGATACTGATGTTCAGTTATTTGTTAGTGTACACATTGTGCGGCACATCATTTTTGTGCTTTCTGAAGCTAGCGGAATCTGTGTTCCGATATAAACCACCAGACGGGTTTGGCGTGCCGTATGGGGTGGCAGTATTCATCACATTGATTACTCGCTTATGCACCTGCTCTTCTCTTGCCCTTCCCTTAGTCGATGCTGATTATTTTTCAGAAGTTTCTTACGGGACTATAAACGGCGCAGGCTCCTACCTATGCGGTTTACAACTGAAGAAACAGAGCTGTGTGAAGACACCATCAAGCATTATGTTTAATGCAATGAGCGTAAAACAAACATTACTCACACACCTGTGAAGAGATGACTGGAATTTATTTTTGATGATTTGGATAGCCGGCCCTTACGATGCCTATTTTCGTACTACCCACCATTTAATAAACAACATCACTGAGCAACCTCTTCGCCTGTAAACACTCAGTGGCTATGGTGTTGGGCTGCTGAGCACGAGGTCGCGGGATCGAATCCCGGCCACGGTGACCGCATTTCGATGGGGGCGAAATGCGAAAACACCCATGTACTTAGATTTAGGTGCACGTTAAAGAACCCGAGGTGGTGCAAATTTCCGGAGGCCTCCACTGCGGCGTGCCTCATAATCAGAAAGTGGTTTTGGCACGCACAGCCCCATAATTTTTTTTCGCCTGTAAACAAGCAAAGGGCTAGTTAGGTTAAATTAGTTTTACGACCAAATGACGGGCAATAGCCACACTGTGCTCAGTGCTCACTTGGCCGAAGGGACGTGGTCAGCTACACTGGCGATCGCTACGAACTACCTGTTGCAGCTGCCTGATGCCAAATGTTTTCAACTCTAAAAAAACTCACTAATGCCGTTTGCGGTTTGATCCAAGGTTCGAGTGCGACGGACCTCTCTGCAGAGGCGCAGATAACGTCCTAGTGCATACTTAAGGTGTCCCTACATGCAGGTGGATGGTAGCTCAGTGGTATACGACTGATATGCCGTTGGTTTATACATCAAGATGAGTAAAATGCATACTCATCTTGGCCAGTAAACAATCTTGGGGAATTTATTCAAACCGCACAACCACCTAAGAGCAGTGTGTTTCTTCCGTAGTTTAGTGAGTAGGTGATTTGCACTCGCTTTCTATTGGTGTTTATGACACTTGTTAAATGTCAACTTACTTTCGTCAGAGTAGATACGCCTGCAAAAACGTCGCATATTGGCAAAGTGAAATTTTGCGCTCAATAATCTCTTGTATTGGAACATCTCACTGCAAAATTATTCCGTATCCGTGATCTCTTTAGGCTACATAGAGATTGTCATAGCCGGTAAAAATGTGGGTATGGTGAGCGCGAATGGAAACCGTTATTTTGTTTAGGAGACATTGGTAGTGAGCTGAAGCCTCAAGCAGTTGCGCCTTTCAGGAGTTATGAGTTAACGGTCACGGAAAAGAAGAAATATGTGGCTAGGAATAGCTTTCCCATGGACAGATAGGGATGGTAGAGAGCAAAATAAATTGATTGACCGCATTAGAAGTAATGCTAGTCAGTTCAGAACATCGAGATAGGCAATACTACTACGATATCGGGGATACTTTAACGTAATGTTATTACATTGTGGTAGTAAAGTTTCGTTCGTTCTCTGTTGTCCTCGCTTCTCAGTTGGAACTTGAAGCTTCTCGGACAATGATCGGCAGTTGTTGATCAAACGCAGACAGGAAGCGATGGAGATCAGATGTAGAAGAAATATTTATAGGTAAACTTTTCTATATACATGGCAGGTAAAACAAATACATTACAAACTTGAACAATTGAGAAACAAAGTCTCACTCTTCGACTGTCTCAATGACTGTTAGAGCCCAGACTCGTTTTAACGTACATAGTACGGAGGCTCACTGAGCTATCAGCAATCCTGATTTCAGCCAAGTCTGAGGGACAGTATGTCGTCCCAATTTTTATAGCCCAAATATACAAAGAAAACAAGGTGGTAGGGCCGTTGGCCCGTCCCACAAGTTCAGTTGCCAATCAGAGTCAACCGTTTGTTAAGCCACAACCCCAATGGGATGGGCTTACTCTTAAAAATAAACATATTGGAAAACAAAGCTCTTTTCCTTCTTTCCTAAAACTCCATTGCCCTCTCATTTCTCCGTAGTTAGTGACGGGCTCAGCAAAATACGCCAGGCCCGAACACGTTATCGCTAGGCCGCCTCAAATCCGAAGGGCGTCTCTAGGCCGCAAATGTCTCGGAAGCAGGGGCATCGATACCACGTAGTGCGGCCGTACTCAAAGTTTGTCCGCGTGGGAGACTGATGGCCCTCCTTGTCCTTCAAACTTATTGTCTACAAGACAAAGTTCTCCGAGTGCGTGTTTCCAAGACGCCGCCGTCCGAATGCACTCTTCACGTGTGCACCGCATCCCTACAGCGTGCACTGTAAGCTGGCCTTCGACACCACACAGGCAGTCCCACCCAACAACAAGGCTGGCGGTTGCGTTCCGGAGGCGTAGAAGAATAGGTCCCTGCTCAGTACATGCGGCACGGAGTCAAAGTTGCTAAGCCCTTCTTAACCTCGGTGGCGCCTCCAATTAGTCAGGTATTCGGGAGCCAGACCCACAATACCGTGCACAGCGGTCCCTTTCAAGGCTGGTCTGTGTGGACTCGTGTGACCGTCGGCGGACTGCCAACACCGTGCGCACCATACCGACTTCCCGGAATCGGCACTCGCCCTCCTGGCGCCTGCCGCGACGCGTCACCCAACACCGCGCGGTGACTGTGACCCCATAACACAGCAACTGTTGCCCCGCCGACATGGGGAGAAGTGAACCCCCTCTCTATAAACAAGGCACGTGGCCGATTCGTGACACTTAAGAACGCGAACAATCAGAGCGACCTTACAGTGGTATTATATTCCAATATCATGACGTGAAATTTACGTAGCCGCTGGCAGAAAAGCGGGCGGGGACCAGCATTGTTTTTTGAACAGCCCAAATAAGCGCTGTTTTAGTTTACAAGACGTCCCCTTTGTTTGGTTTCAAAGCGAATAGCGTAGCTTATCGCGGCACGTTTTCTTTCTTCACCAGCTCACTAGAGGGCACCCTAAAAAATAATTGTTCAGGAGTTATTGAAAGGTCGTTGGTCAACGTCAATAAATGCGGCAAACGGCTTGTCGGTGTATCTTGAATGGCAGTAGTTGAGCGCTTAGTAAAGGCGAGGACAAAAAAGGAGAAACATGGACACATGGGCGCTACTCACAATAATGAAGTTTAATACATTAACAGAGGCGAACAAAAGTGCCTTCGAATACACGTCACCGACCGCAGGAATGACGTTGCCACCGGGTAGCAAGATGACAAAACATACGGTACAAACAAGAATGAAATTTAGTTACACATGCACAAAAATTCAGTTCTTTCTTGGACAACGCTAAGGACGTCTTGCTGATACACGAACCACCGTTATAGTCATACTGCTCACTCTCAATTATTAACTCTGTGATTTTACACTGTAATTGAAAGTACATTTGCGTAAGTACAATGGAACTGAAATTACATTTACGTTTTGTCGAAACGTCGTTGTGGAAGTTGACAAATGTTGATAACTGGCCCGCGACATTTTCTCGAAACATGATTGAGGCAGTTTAATTTGAGAAGTATGCACTTAAATTTCGTTAATATGTTGTTTAAACCACGCTGAACGCCAAAACTGAAAGCCAATTGAAGGCACTGTTCTGTTGAAGGTGTGTTGAGTGTCAACATTTAAAGCCACTTGGAGCATTGTCAAAGATGTATTGAGAGTCAACATTGAAAGCCAATTGAAATATTGTTGGAACTGTGTAGAACGTCAACATTGAAGTAATGTTGAAGGCCGATTGAATTATGTCTCCAGTGTATGTTGAGCAGTGTTGAAAACTGCACTTAAAGTACTGCTTGCTGAGCTAGGTTGTCGTGTAGCATTACCTTTGATGTCACGTTGATATAGTTCTTGCATATGAGAAAGAGTGGGTAAATTTAAATACATTGCAGGCCTGGGTCACTCTCAGCTAAAAAGTATGCTCTCAGCCTGTAATAAACCATATTGTAAAGCTGTTTGGAGAAACGTTATGCCAGTTTTCAGTTAGTTTAACACAGCGATGTCAATGCTCCCTCACGAAAGGAACAGTGCAAGATTGATGCGAACAAAACCATGTTTTAGGTGAAATGTTCACTTTTAACCAAGTATTTGTGTCAATGTACGACCGTTTCCAGCTTTATAACACGAGGAACATTTTTAAAAGTATTGCAAATTACAAACTGCCTACAGCTTGACGCCATAACAAGGTTGAATACCTACAGATGTAAAGTCCGTGTAGTCCGAAAGTAAAACACATTTGCTAAAATAGGAATAAATAGCAAAATAAGCAAACTAGGCCATAAATAAGTACAATAAATACATGTAAAGCAGGCTGACATGACATTAAACAACAGTCAATAAAGGTACTTGGTTTTTTATTAGACACCTAGTGACCAAAATCATTGCACGATTCGCATGAGTCCACGGCAGACGCTGATGCACAGGGTGATCATTATTAGGCTTTACGGAACATTTAAGAATTGGATGTTGCAGAAAACATAATTCTAGTCCTTGAACTGGATTATGCAGAGAAGCAGACATCGCTTGCTCGAAAAATCATTAAAGGAATTCACATAAATTCGCTAATTAACTCCTAATAATTAGAGTACCTATCTCATTTTACGAATTGTAGCAGATTCTCGACACTGCTGAAGCCTGGGCAAATATCTGCAACATTATTTTTCAACAGCGCAAAGGAAAAGGACGAGACGAGCGCACATACAAAGCGCTAAACTTACAACTGGTTTCCGCTGTCTTGTGGCAAGCACTACACGGGGCAAACTGGTCGATGCCTTAACGACCGGCTACGGGAACATAACAACAACGTGAGCAACACCGCATCCGGTAATCCTGGCATTCATTGCAGAGACTGCACGGAAGAAAGAAAAAAAAATAAGAGAGCGCCTTGTTATACCATTTTCAGGCAGTGCAGCGTGTTGTCTTATAATCGCACAAAAATCCCTAGAGAGATTATTGAAGCCCGTGAAATCCACAAATTCAAAGACAAATGCGTAAGCGCCGCCTCAATAGCTCTGTCAGAAAAAGAACTGCGTTTTCTCGAAGATAAACAGGAAACACGGGCACAGCTGTTCATGTGCCGCTGTAGCCCTGTGCTCAGGTACTGTAATTCGAGCCAATTTTGTGTATCTTTCTGTATTTTCATTTGAGATTGGTTGCCACCGTATTTGAGCAGTGGAAATCGCCGCAAACCACTTGTAAGTTAAATTCTTTGTATGTGCACTCGTCTCGTCCTTGTCCTTTGTGCTGTTGAAAAAGAATGCAGCAGGTTAGTTTACAAAGCGTACATACTTTGAATGCATTTCCATAATGACACCAGTTTCGAGATATGTGCCATCAAGCTGGCCGTAAAAATTCACTGCTGTTCCGCTTTTTTTAAACAAGGCGCTCTTTTCTGCATTGAAGCACAAAAGTAACTGGAACGCGAATGTATTTCGTCCCACGTTTTGGGAAATATCTGGAAAGTGGTGCCATCCTGGAAATTCATTTCAAGTGGATACGCTTTGCAAGCTCACCGGCTAAAGTTTAATTGCAACATGCGTTGTAAAGTAATGAATTAGTGAATATGTGAGAAATAGTTGACGATGTGTTTCGATTTAGCGTGCTAGTAATGTCCGCCTCTTTCAATAATCCACATCAATAGCAAAGATAATGCTATCTGTCACAGGCGATTCCATACAACTGAAAATGTTGGTAGCAGGAAATTGGCGACAGGTGACGCTTGCCAAAAACAACAAGAAAAAAGCAGAACAAGTTTATGGAGCCAAGTTTCACATGCACGAGTGTGGCATACATTATTCCGTCTTTTTCACGAAATGGATTTATTTCTTTTGCTTTATTCAAGGTTCTCGGGCGTACAGCAGCAGTGCATGACCACTTTATTTTATTCAAAATGGAGTGGCACTGGACTCCACATAGTGTAAAATGATGAAGAGGGTAAAGAGAAGCAGCACACTGTGGCCCCATAACTTTATGAATATCCTCTATGCCAAAGACATGAACTTTGCTTACTCAGAAACAAAATGGTGAAAAAAACTTCATGTCGTCCATGAAAAAACTGAACGGGGCATTACTAGTAACTAAAATTATTTCTTGTAATATTCGTAAATAAAGTGTGAAGCACTTTATTGCACTCTTCCATGCTTTTAATACAACACTGTGATGTCACTAGAATTGAACGTGGCTTTATTTGAATTTACGTTTTGCGAGCTTACGTGCAAGTGGAGTGCACTTCTCACCTTACAATGGCTGTCCTTAGAACTCTCTGCTTTAGAAAAAATATTCCTTACAACGAAGTTTGTTTCCTGTCTCACTGACCTTGTTATAACCAGGGTTCTCTGTAGTTGTGCGCCAAGCTGGTTACACTAACACATGCAGAGCATGACAGCTATACGAAGAAATGCTTAGTCTTCTAAGAGGCGTGCAAGTTGACTGGCTTCTTTAAGCCTTTGAGGGTCACCGCCGTACATATGTGGCAGCGACAGAACATCAGAAACACGTGACCTTTTCAGAACGAAGCGTCGCCTAGCATCACGCTGGAGGTGCTGCAACCTTCTGGGACTGCTGAACCTTCTGTGACAGAGCCCCTTGGCTTTCTCCAAAACTGATTTTTCTTTTATATCTATGGGGGCCGTCGATGCTGTAGTTTGGCAATATCCCCACTTCACCTAGCTTACTAAAATACCTTCCGTAAATTACATTAAATCAAAAAAGATATGCTAATTTATCACACACACAATAAACAATGTGTAAAATGTTGAACACTAAAATGTTTTGTCGCTTTCTATCACTTGGAGAATCATTTGCCATATTTTTCCCCGAAAAGTCAGCCAGAAGAATCTGCAATAAAAATATTAGGGGTGTGCGAATAGTGATTTTTGAGACCGAATAAAATACGAGTTGAATAATGCCAGAAGCGAATCAAATCGAATAGTTTTCAAATAATGAACAGCCGTTATCACGGTTAATATGAATTGATGTTCACATCCTAGTATTCTTATTGCTAGCAAGATTATATCATTACATAGTACGTTTCTGCCATTACATAACACGAGCAGCAAACAAGTAGTTTCTCAACATGCACAGGATTCTTCAGTAAGAGTGAATGATCGTGGTAGAGCCTATAAAGTACGGCTACCTAAGCGACGTAGCCTGCTCTACTGCACAAGTTCTGTTTTATGTCTACACTATGCCCACGGAGGTGAAAATGTACCTTACTTTTGCTTCAATTTTGCTCCAAATTTGCTCCAATTTTATGTCTAATTGGCGTTTTGAAATATTCGAAAAGTATTCGAAACATATATGTGTTTGCGAATAATGATTATTCGTTTCGAAGGCCGAATCACACACTATTCAATTCCTTATTCGAAAAAGACGAATATTTGCAGGCTTCTAAGAAGTATATAATCCCTAAATTGGGAGACGTATCGTCCCCAAAAAGTGAGCTTCAAAGGGTTAAACAAGAGTAAGTTCAAAATCCTTTCATATTTTCCATAAATGTAAGTCCATAGGCTACTTGAGCAATGGTTTACTATAACTCTGTAAGCAGGCAAGTGCGCCCTTGGAGTAAGAAAGCAGAAGACACTTCCAACAATTACAACGAAGCTGTATACCACTACCGCCCAAGGAAATTTTCGTGTCGTTGGCGCGGTAAGCAAAAACTCCCCATACGTGGGCCGATCCCGGAGATAGTTCAATACCGGGCCGACCCGCTGCAAAGGTGAAGCAGGCGTTAAGCACTCCCGATACGTGGGCCAATCCTGAAGTTAGTGCAACACCGGCCCGACCCGCGGCGAAGGTGAAGCAGGCGTTAAGCACTTCCCATACGTGGGCTGATCCCGAAGTTAGTGCAACACCAGCCCGACCCGCGGCGAAGGTGAAGCAGGCGTTAGGCACTCCCCATACCTGGGCTGATCCCGAAGATAGTTCAATGCCGGGCCGACCCGCGGAGGAGATGAAGCAAGCGTTAAGCACTCCGCATACGTGGACTGATACGGAACTTAGTGCAACACCGGCCCGACCCGCGGCGGAGGTGAAGCAGGCGTTGGCATACGTGGGCCGATCCCGAAGATAGTGTAATGCCGGGCCGACCCGCGGAGGAGGTGAAGCAGCCGTTAAGCACTCCGCATGCGTGGGCCGATACCGAAGATAGTGCAATGCCGGGCCAACCCTCGGTGGAGGTTCAGTTCGCCATTAATGGGCCCACATACTTCGCTGGTCATCCTCCTTCACTGACTGGACGAGTACTGAGATTTTTTTAATGGGAGTTGTGAACACGTCCCATAGTGCGTAAGAATCTTCAAACAGCAGCCGCCAAGGTCCTATTCAGTGCCTCTCAGTTTACTTAAACATGTGGGGAAAAGCCACATAACTGTATTTCTTCGGCTATATTAGAGCACAAAGTGATAAACAGCATGCTAACAAATAATTTAGGTGCCTGGAATGAATGAGCGTTTGCTAAGGATAGTAATGTTGACAGTGATGCTGGCAACTATGTCTCCATCGTTGCTTTGATCAAATTAACCAAATAAGAATGCCACACAACTTAAGTTGTGTGGCATTCACCTCGTCGACCTCCTTCAAGACAGGAGAAACGTTAATTCTGTGTGGTCTGTTAAATTAGGCGAAACCACTGCGTTTTGCGTTATAGAAGCTGGAGGGGCACTTTGATAGTTGAAACTTGGTGCAAGTGTTGTCCCTGGAATTGAACAGTAAGTGAACTTCAGCATAGCTTCTTCACTATTCCTATATTTTATTAACACTTTCAGGCTACTTAAGCTCCATACCACTAGATTGGTATCGTGCTTCACAGACAACTATTCATTGCAATCACAGTGAAGTAGCACTACTAATGCGAAAATCCACCTAATTTTGGCTGGTGGTGCCGCCAACAACTTCTGGCAGTTGAGGAAGCCTTTAAGATATAGGATCATTTGAGTATGTAGGCGTTAGGCACCTGAGATCATATGAACAGTCGTTCCAAATGGTAGGCTTTTCTAGCACGTAGTTGCAGACACAGACTCATTGGAAGTAATTTGTTATGCTAATGGTAGGTTGCCAATTTAAAATGCAAAATGCGAATGCAAGAATGCAATGGGAATGGATGTACAGTACTTACCTATAACAATGTTGACCCTGATGTGGTGAGGAACCTCTTTTTGCACCCTGGTCTTCTTGTTTACAAAGAGTCAGTGGCCCGTAAGTTCCTTCTCTGTTAACACGCTGTGAAGCAAAGCCCTTGCAGACTTGCCAGGTCCACCGTAGCAGGCTGTGGTAAGCTATGCCAGGATTGTCTCCTACATGAGCACTCCTCCAACCTATGACAACCTGCACGTTTATGTAAATGTTAACAAGATAGTTTTAAGGTTTTTAAGCCCACTTACACAAGAGTGGTACTCCAGATAAATCACAACAATAGTGCCTGCTGCAAATCTATAATGCTAATCATGGCTAGTTTCATAGCTTCTTATGCTATTTGAATGTCACATGCTTGAGAAAAACAGGGATTTATGCAGCACAGACCAGAAAAATAGTAAGTAAACCAAAATATCGAAAACATTCACAATATTTCAATGCAATTAGCATACGGATATTTCGCAACTTTCGGGTGTCTGTCTCTAACCATTTTTCCCGCCAACTTGCGTAACTGGGTAGACCATGATCTAATGGGTAGGGCATCAGGCTGCTAACTGTGTTGAGGGAAGCGCGTTCATAAACAACCGTCACAACAGCTTGGGTCACTGGGTACGTATCCCTGACTATGTGACAATTTTCAGTGAACCTGGTTCACGCAATCTGGGGTAACTGCTACTTGTGTCGGCAAACAGCAGAAGAAGCTCGAAAAGTAAGGTGACTGTCGACGTTAATGAGATTACCACTATACATCAGATTTGCTCGCTGTGCCCCAGAAGTAATCTGCGAGATCTTACATAACTGTACAAAATGTACATAAGCCAGAGAGGCAGGGTGCGCCAACCGCCACCTCATCAATTAAATGAGTCGACTCGCAAAGCACAGGCTGCACAACATCACGGAGCAGTTCAGAACTTTGTGAACAAGCACAACTTTAACCCATTAAGGACCAGCGTGACCATATGGTCACGTTAGTCTTCACAATGGATTTCAATTAATTAAGATTAACAAAACGGCACCAAAATCGCCTTTGACATGCCGTTAGACAGATGAGAGTTCTATTTATGGATATCAAGTGGCAGCAGGTGTCAATTGTTTTGTGGGAGCCCCTCGCAAGGGCGGGAATAAGCGTTGCTGTGCGAGTAGCGTCGCCATGCATCCCTCCAATGGGTAATATTTTTTTTTCTTCATTAGTTGTTTGAGCAATAGTCGGATATCCTTACCTCTATATTTCTCTTTGAATATGTGACCTTCGATGAGCATCTGTGAAAGATTAATGTTTGATTTTTCCATGAACGAGCGTGTTATCTTGCGCGTTAGCTTATGTTCACGCTGGGCCTTTAGGCTACCTAACATTTTTTAAAACTGCATTCTCATCTCTTGCACGGCTACTGGCAAGTCCGCGCAGTAGTTATTTCTTATTTTATTGTCTGAACAGGTTGGTGTTGGAATAAATAGCGAAGATACTCAAAGAAGACGATGACGACGTGTCAGTTATCTATATCGACCCGCGAGAGGCTAGCACCTATTCGAATGGAGAGTCGCGATGAAGACTCAGGCGGGCTCATTGACAATCTAATCGGGCGGCAGCTATGAGCCGGCGCTGAAACCGTTTTCTCTGACGGACGCCGCATTGGTGCATCCGACTCGGACGATGTCGACCCCAGGCGGGCAACGTGACGGAACATGAGAGGTTTCTTCTGCTGTAGTTGATGCGGCCATTCCTGCGAAATTATCCACTGCTTCTAAGTGGACGAACGGTGACCTCCAGAAAAGCCTTGGCATATTTCCCTACCCAAACTTTGCTGCTTACAGGGACTTTTCACCTGTTGACTTGTTCGAAATCTTTTTTTGACGAAGCCGTCGTGGAGCTGCTAGTCGAACAAACAAGAATGTATGCGTTATTTTTCAATACGCCCGATCCGGAGGTTACCAAAGAAGATTTAGGTTTTCTTGGAGTCCTCGGTTTGTCCGGCTATAACCGCTTGCCAGAGAAAAAGTGCCATTGGGACAGCGGCTTGGATATGCGCAACACGGTGGCCTACAATGCTATACGAAGAAATCGCTTCCTACAGATAATGCGATTCCACCACTGTGCGAAATGCAAGCCTAACGCTTAGTGACAAGTTGGCAAAGTTGTGTCCATTGATGGCACTACTGAAAGCAAGGTTTCTGGAGCACTTTCAACCTGTACGTCACCTGAGCTATGACGAAAACATGATTGAGTATTATGGTCGTCATGGTTGTAAGCAGTTTATACGCAGAAAGTCTATCCGCTTCGAATATAAAGTATGGCGCCTACATGCCAAGAACGGATACCTTGTAAACCTCGAAGTCTATCAAGGCAAGCAAAGGATCCCGGAACATCTGAAAAATATGAAAAGGACTTCGGAAAATCAGCGGCGCCTCTTCTTCAAATAGTGGGTACACTCGCAGCAGAGAGGCATGACCTTCCTTTGTTTTTTCTTTTTGATAATTTATTCACAGGCATGCTTCTACTCAGGCATCTCAAGGCACAGGGCTACGAAGGCACGGGCACAGTGAAGCAGAACAGTGTTCCACAAGAGTGCCTTATCGCTCGACCACAATTCGTCAAGCGCCAAACTCACGGGCACGAAGAGCCCGTGCTGAGCGACAATGGGATAATGGTTGTCCGCTGGGTGGACAATTCTGTAGTGACGATCGTAAGCGCCATTCACGGCGTAGAGTCAATGTCATCTACAGAGAGGTTCTCTCGTGTTCAGAAGAAGCAAATCAAGGTGGCCCACAAAAAGCACTGTTTCTCAGTAGAAGTTTTATGGGAGGTACGGACCAGATGGATGCAAATGTAGGCGCCCATAGGATTGTAATCCGTGGCAAGAAGTGGTGGTGGCCGATTTTCACTTGACTTTGTAATGTATCTATCAGCAACGCTTGGGCGCTAATTGGTAGCACAGGGTTCAACGTCACGCAGGTGGAATTCCGCGGGCAAATTGCCAAAGCTACCTGATGCGATGGGACAATAAGCATAGAGGACCTGGTCAACGCAGGATCCCAAAGACTGGTGATGTCCTGACTGGTACACGGTATGACCAAGTGGCGCACTTTGTTGCACCAATACCTAATGGCAAGAGGTGGAGGTGTACATGAGATAATTGCAACAGCACAGTGCACACAATGCACAAAGTATGACGACGCATCTGTATTCCATGATTTAAACCATATCACACTAAATAAGTGCTCGACTATTCACTACGTATGTTTTTTGTGATGTTGCGTGGCTTGAAATAAATGTTTTTCACTTCGCGTATTTTGCTGTAACGTAAGGGCCCAGTGTGACCATATGGTCGCGGGTTATATTTCAAAAAGTAATTAGGCAAGAGTAATAATTTTTTGCATGTGAATTATTAGTACAAAGGTAAGTTAATATACTAGATTTATTTCGAGATAGCAAGAACAAAAAGAAACCGGTCCCTAATGGGTTAAGAAGCATGTTACCCTTGCCGCCACCAACTCGCAGTCGCTCGTTGTCCACGTCAGGGACATCGAGGGAGACTCGGTCATTTCCAGGACGGGCGTCATCGAACCCTCACAAAATGTACCACAATTCTGTTTGCCTCGTTAGTCACACCTTCACAGGAACCCTCATCACGTGTCATCACTAATTGCACACCGATGGTAAGAATGGTAATTGCACTAACGTTGCCAATCGTCTCCAAAAGCTGGCACCACTGCCAATTTGATTAATGAGGAAAGAAACACTGGTGACACTGAAAACTATCTGTGGTGCTATACTAATGACGCCATGCCAGTAGCTATGCCGGATATTTGAGACACTTATCTTCAATATGTTATGGAAAGCAGCTTGAGCACGAGTTTTCGCAGAGATAATGAATGCTACAGCTTAAAGGAGAATTAAAGAGAAATTAATTAAATTCTGAAGTTTTAAGTACCAACAACACAATCTGATTATGCGGCACACTGCAGTGTGGACTCCGGATTATTTGACCACCCGAGGTTCTTGAACGTGCGCCCAGTGCACGCTACACGAGTGGTCTTGTATTTCGCTTCCATCGAAATGCAGCGATTTGACCCCGAATCTTCGTGCTTGGCAGCGCAGTACCAAAGCCACTAAGCAACCACGACGAGTGAGCACTAAAGAGAAAAATAATTTCAGATGCGTTTTAATTGACCTTTCCACTATACAAATGGATTCATTCGTACCGTGACAAGAGCCTCAGTAAACTGGAAAAGACGCAAGACGAAAGAATGCTGGCACTGCTGCCTTGAAGCTCTCGCCCCAGCTTGCTGTGACGTCATGGATTTTGACGGGGCCGGCTTGAGTTTAGCAATTTTTTTTTCACAAATCGAGGTGTTCTTTATCGCAATGCAAAAGAGCCAAAGACCGAAATTAAAAAGCGTATAGAACTTTTACTGAACCCAAACGATCCAAGTTCATAAAGAACACTTCAAATGCATGATGTCACAATTAGCTATCAACGCTGCAGTTCTTGGGCGATACTGCGAAAATAGAACTTCAAGCTTTCTTTTCTGATTTAATAATGAACCTTACTACCACGAAATTAAAAGAAATATAGATTTAAAAGGATGACTACTGAGTTTAAATTGATTTAGTTAACGCAATAAAACTTCTCGGATGAGTTGGCAGATATGTATTCAATTCATCGTAGCACAAAGAAACACAGACAAGAGGAGGAAAGGACACCACGGGCCCCATTCAGGTTAGTGTCCCCTTAATAAAAAATAAGGAATACATTTCGCTAAATAATAGGATAACATGTATCTCTGATTGTCATTAAGATGGCATTGCCAGTATAGCAAACTGGCTGATCCAGAGGGGAGCCTTGCCATTTCCCCCACATCACCCCATCTTCCAATTGTTTTTACCAGCAGCGATCCGGTTTCGGCATTTTAAGACACACAATGCCAAGGAGTTTCATGCTGAGATGGTTGCGGTGTGCAGTGACCGGTACTGCACACTGTCCAGCTCGGCACTAATCTCTTTGGAATTTCGTCCCTTAAAATGCAGAAAGCTCGGATCAGTGCTCGTTTTTTAACCAACTTTCTTTATGGATGCTGCTGTTTTTGATTTGACACCCGCAGCTCTGAATTGCAGTACTACATATGACAGGATTTATATTCTGCTAAGACTGGAAATACGTGTACTCATGTTTATGTCTAATGTGTACAGCTGCTCCAAATTGATATGCCGATAATACCCAGCTTATGAGCGCCCCTACTATGTCAGACACTCTGAAAGGCCCATTCTACGTTTAATGTTTTCACAAGTGACACCAAAATTTACTCCTAGTCGAGGTGCATTTGCAAAGCCTCAGCTGAGTGATTAAAGTCACCATGTCTGTCACTGAAGGCACTGTGCACCACTGATCCACGGAAGAAATTCTTGAGGTTGCATCGCAATCCTTTTATTCTGCTCCCTGCAATATATTCTCACGGCATCACTACACTCGATCATACTGACGTTAGACGACGCAGGGCCGAAGAATTCGCGTTCCGGCGGTGGCATCTCCAGGCTCATATTTAATTTGAAAACATATGTCAATATTAAAATTGGAAGCTACGATGCGCCAAAAGTAACAACCAAAAGATTTACATGAACCATTAAGGTGACATATATGGATGGATATAAAACATTATCTGATCGAAAACATTAAAGTGTGGCTGCTCTGGCCACTGTCAGTGAGGTGGGCAAATAGTTTATTTTTAATTCCTATCCTAACATAAAAAATACTTCTGCTGTTGTGGCCACATATTAAAGGCAGCTCCTTCATATTAAACCACAGTCTTCCATTTTTTATGTCCTGTCTAGGTGCTGCTATTAAAGCTTGCTTACTCTCAAAGAAAGCCTTCCATAGAATTGCTTCGTCGGCAAAGTATTGTGCCGAGCTTGTGGCAAAGAGTCATTTAATTCACAAGGATACGCTCCCCTTTCCCTCGTTCCTCTTTATAGTGTGTGAGTTCAAAGTAAAAGTAACTTTTTGACATAACTATATACTCCTATGGTCACAAAAAAACGTTGGTAGTTTTTGAAGTTCATATTGTCGATGGCGCATAAGTGCCGTCTGAGAGCACGTTGGGACGACACGGCAGATTTGCTCAGGATCTCGTTCCCTCACTGATTCTTGAACTCTGTTAAATCAATGAGTTGCTGAAGTGTCAAAAACTGAAATTTCACGCAATTACATTATTTGTAATGTTATACCCTACTAAACTAGAACCTACAACGCCATGGATCGATATCTGTCTTTTCCTTGAATGCAAAGAGTTGCTACGCAGAGCCGTTTGCGCGAAGCACTCGATGGTGTCGAACGGTGACCACGGCAACAAAATAAGTTTAGCGCGTCAGAACTGGTGGAAAACAAAGCACGCATGATTAGCAAGGCACAATACCCGGGGATTTCGCAGCGTTCGGTGGCACCACTCTTTTTACAGCGAAGCTGTATATGCGGACGCTGTGCCGTCATTGTCTGAGTTCGCTAAAGTTATCATCAGCAGAAATGGCTGTTCTTAATTGCAGCATCCCATTGCAACGCCGGCCGTGTACGAAATGCGCGGGAAATGGTGCAAAATTCAAACGTCCTTAACGTTGCACCATGTGTGCACGCGTGGTTTTCGTCGCTTGGTTTTAGAGAAAAAAATGAATACGTGCAGCAACCGGCGCAATCTCAATTGTTGACCAGAAAGGTGCAGCATTGTCGTTGTTTATGCATGTTAGTCTGACATCATGACCAACAGCAGACGGCCTGTCATACTATATTTTATACATTTCTGCGTGTAGTTCTGCGCTTCGATTTGTTACGGAAAAGTATAGCAGCGCATATTGTGCTTGGTGGCCAAGCAATTTCCCAGCACATTGGCCAGTCTGTGTTACAGAAAAGACCTTGGGCTATTGGGGCAGCGTGTCGCGGATATCGGCCAAACTTTTTGTTTAGTGCAGTTGTGCACTAAGGGCTACCAACTAAAACTTAAATTATGGGGTTTAACGTGCCTACACCACTTTCTGATTATGAAGCACGCCGTAGTAGTGGACTCCGGAAATTTCGACCACCTGGGGTTCCTTAACGTGCACCTAAATCTAAGAACACGGGTGTTTTTGCATTTCGCCCCCCCCCCCCCCCCCTCGAAATGCGGCTGCCGTAGCCGGGAGGGCTAACAACTAAGCGAAACGCACTCTTTAAAAAACATAATCACCACTTTCTCCGCCATCTTGCCCGTATTTAACAGGGAGGTCATGCCCTTTTCTTTCGCACAGTCAGGGCACTGGCAAGTTTCAATGGACGCCGATGGGAATCCAGCAGGTGTCCAATCGCCGGTCATTGGTCACTGATTGTAGGTACGTTTGTCTGTGTGTACTGCATATATATATGAATTAATAAAGCCTTGATGAGGATATGCTTGCAGATGCTTTCTACACACACACACTCATATATATATATATATATATATATATATATATATATATATGTATATATATATATATATATATATATATATATATATATATATATATATATATATATACGTGATTAAGTTTGTCATATATGTCATATTTAATGTGTTCTGTACATATCTCAATAACGTGCACTTATACTCAGTATTAACCATAAGTAAACAGCACTTACTCAATGACTTTACTGTCGTGAAACACTCAGCAATTTAATTGTTGAGTTATTGTTCTGTGCGTTCAATAACTGCTGAGGCATTATTGGAAGCATATCGATTTACCAATTGCTCAACGGCCTGTCAACAAATTTTGAATAGTCATTTTTTATAAGTGAATTAGTGCGTAGACGTGGTGAGGGTTTTAGTGTGGCCGAGCCAGCATGAGGAAGACAGTAGGCCACCGAGGCGGGAGTGTAGCGCCGGCCTCTCCGAATGCTCCAAGCGGCATTGGCGGCCTGCCGGCCTCACACAGGAGAGGCGCAAGTGAGGAGACTGGATCTGGCGCCTCCAATTGGACCGCTTTCCCTTCTTTAGTTGGCGGTGGCTCCTCGACGACTGCGGCAGCCTGCTAAGGGGAGATGAAAATGCCGCGAAAACGGATCCTCGGCAAAGAGGAGCTGGCAGGGCGGCGTCTACTGCGTGCTGAAAAGGCCCGAGAAAATTGTACTGAGAAGAGGGGTGCGGAACCGCAGCAACGGCTGGACGAGATGAGAAAGCTCACGCTCACTGCCACGAAGTGGAACGCGAGCATTCGTCCTCGGCTGCTGCGCTAACAACTATTTCGAGAAGCCCTTCGTCAATGACTCTGCCTGTGCGGTGTGCGCGATGGCCTGTCACTATCAATAACAGAGGAAAGAATAACTTGACATCATTGATTGCTCGATGAAAACTTCTGCACTTACTCGTACAAAGCGTTACACAAGAAATTCGTGAATGTATCGTCAAAAATTAACAAAGCATTTATGAGGATATGTTTTCAGATGCTTTCTAGCACGTCCGTTGCATTTCTGTGATCCACCTACTATTCGGCAGGATAACAACGCCATTAACGTGACAGCGTTAAGGGCCCCGTGTCGCAGGAAATCCGGCGTCGGTGTCAGCGACGCTGTCCGTATGAGAAAGAACATCCCCAGACACGCATCGCGATCTGGGGATGTGGGGCAGAGACGTTAATTAATTAATTGAATTTCTCAAAGTAAAATGCGTCAGAAAATTCGTAAGGTACGACTTACACACAACCTCCAGACATGGTAGCGTCGGATTGTGATTTCAATATCAGCGTGAAATGTGTCCCGAGAACCGTGCTGGACAGGGCCTGAAAGCGTCGCCGTCGCAGCCGACTCAAGCACGGGGCCTCTGACTTGACGACATAATCGTGAGCCCCTCGGCACGGGACTTCTTTAACCTGTTTATTCTCGTGTGGTGCGTGGACGTACTGACTGCAGTTACGCCGCTGATTAAATTTCTTTACGTTATGTTAAGGTTCTTTTAATTTCTTTCAATGTTCACAATAGAACAAGGTTCGCAAACGACACTCTTTCTTTGTTCTGCATTACAGCGCACTAGCAAAACTGCCGAACAATCCTAAACGCTACAACCACATTCTGAAAGGCATTGCCGATGACGCCTTCAACTTGCTGGTCTTCAAAAATGTGGCGACGGTGGACGCAGTTATCAAAGAGTGCCGCCGGCTTGAACTCGCAAGAAAGCCGGCGTATCGACCAACAGTTTGCCCGCCTACCAAACACCGCGGCGACATCTTCCTGTGCCGAGGCTCCCCGTTCCAACAACACTGGCGATGTTATCCGGATCGTTCGACGCGATATTGAGGCTACCTATCCGGCTGCCTTCAAATCCAGCTCCCTCAATACACCCTGATACACGCAGTCGTACGCCAAGAGGTCGCCAACGTGGGTCTTCCCTCCGTCTGTTCGACCCTGACGCCCGCTAAGATTCTTCGATTGCATCCGTCCCACATATTATTATTCACCATGTTTCCACAATCGACCTGAATGGCGCAATGCTGACGACAATCCCATTTGTTTTCGCTGCCGTCGATTCGGGCACGTATCTCGCCACTGTCGCAGTCGCTGGAGTTCCCCGGTCCAGACCACCTATACTGGCTCCTCTCATCGAAGCGGCTCCTCTCGTCCCTATGCCGCACGGTCCGACAATGCCGCCACTGAACCCCCCCCCTCCCCCCCCCCCCCCCCGGCAGAGAATCCACGGTCGCCGACCCGCAAACCGTGCCGCATTTCGCTGCAGGGGAGCGCGAGCTCACGAAGCAAACATGCAACAGCTTCTGTGAAGTCACGTTTCACTTTCATGTTCTACCGATTCCTGTGAAAGAGGATCAAGCACATATTTATATGCATTCGGGCCGACGTCACGCCCGTTACAGGAAGTTGGTGGCGGAACCGGGCGTAAAGCACTTTCGCGCGCAAAGCACGGCATCTGCCGTTCCGCTGCGAACCCTCGGTTCTTTACAGTTTCAATATCAGGCTTGCGGGCTAGAGGTCCTAGGTTGGAATTTTGCCATCGGACAACTTTATTAACGTTTATTTGATTATTTAAGATGTCGTACTTTCTTGAAAATGTGAATTTGCAAGGTCACAACGCTTTTTGAAGCGAAAAGATCAAAGTTTAGGCCAAGTATACATGTAATAACCGTCATTCCCATGCTGGCTGAATTGCTCTGCTTGCAGATCCCGTAGACTCTAGCGCCAAATTTCTCGATCGTAATTATTGTATGAAGCGCTATGCTCGTAACATACTTTTTTCGCTCTACCGTTCCTTGATGATGCCACCATCCCGATATAAACGGGTTCGGCATGAGAGGCCAGATATGTATGAAAAAGTGTCTTGAACTCGACAATAACGCTTCGCGATGCAAATTACCGCAGAATTTTCCTCTTGATGACTGTCGATCGTAATGCGATTAACCATCGAGCAATGCAGCGGCTTACCTGTTTCTGACGTCAGAATTGTTCAGCGTCTCTAGTGGTTATTCTGAGACTTCCGTTGCTTCAGCCGTATGCGACATACTCCGGCATCGTCCCACTTCGCTATCGCACTCGCTTGCAAAGGTGTCGTGAGTCACCGGCAAGCACGTGCGAATACGCGAAGACGCTGGTCGGCGAAACGGAGACGGCCACGTGATGCGAGAAGCGCGTGAGAAAAAGTTAAGAGGAAAGGAGACAAAGGTGGAGGAGCATGCATTGCTGAGGTGGACAAGGAGCAGGGCAGACGACACATATGCAGCTGTGCCCTAGAGACGGGAAGCGGCAGCTTCGAGGATCACGTACCAGAGCGGGGACGTGACCAGAGAGGGGACGGAACTTGACCGATGACATCCCCTGAGCCCCGAATACGTCGCCGTGGCAGTGCTACGCGCGGCCGTGGTCGAGCCCCACGCTGCCGTAACCGGCCACTGCCCAGTGCCACTACTGCCTTGTCGCTCTCACGTGACGCCTCGAAGGAAAGGGCGCAGTGTCCAGAAAAGAGATTCGTGTTGCGTTGTTAGTTAATCTTTGTCTTTCAAAGTTTCCAAGCACACATAGTTTCCTAAACACAGCAAGTTGCTATCAGTCTCTGCGCGCTATGGTACTCTTGGCGAATCGTTTACATTTATTGTGCAATATCTTGCTGAATATGTCACATATATTGCGGGAAATGTCAGAATATTGTTTGAACGTAAATAAAATTTCGCCAAACCCACGCACTGCCCATCATTCAAGATATTCCAAGTATTCTCGTGCGCATCTTCTTTTTCACATTGTAGGGTAAATGATTGATTGATTGATTGATCACCTCACACCGGCGAAGTCGCCTTATAGCGCCAGGGTTCCCTCTATAGTAATTCTTTGCGAGAAACTCCCTCCGACCTCCAGCCCGCGCATGCACCGTCGACTGCACGACGGCAGCACGTGACTTGAAGACGCCGCGAGCACCCACGTAGGGTCGACTAAAAAGATGTGTCGTCTATTTCGTGCGACAGTTTAAAGTGGTTTATATCCCCAGTGCTCTCGTACTGTACTCGTTGGTCTGTTCGCTCGCCAACCACTCCGTGTAAACGCCAGTTCGTGCAGTTGTTCATGCACGACATGCCTTTGCGTTCAGTTGTCGCACGCCGGCTTCGCGCTTCGTCGCTCTGCCACTTAAAAAATGAAAATAAAGAAACACCGTTCATTGCCTTCGGGGAATACCCGGAGTTCGAAACGAAGTTGACCAGTTGGTGCGAATTATTCTGGCGGGGCTCTTACATTGCAAAATACATATTGTCACGTGGTGGTGACGTTGAATAACACAGTAGCAATACTGTGAACGACAAAGCTAACTTTTATTGGGCGAACGTGTGCCCACAAAGCAGGCTACACTTATAGCACAACGATAGCGGCGAACACGCTCGGCGATCGTCGAAAATCTGATCAGCGCGTCGGCTTTTATACAGCAATCATCGAATGTTCCAGATTAAACGTTGGGACCCGCATGCCTTCTAAAATGTTCTACACCATTCGTGTCAAGCGATGAAATCAGATAACACAACATTCGGCGACAACAGACAGCGGATAGAAGCATCGATAACTTTCCAGAAACTTCGGATACATGCAGGCGCGTCCCGCGCTGTGCGATAACGTTTATTAGGCGACAAAACTTGTCGCCCGATAAAGACAAGTACACGTGTCAATACCCCCCTCTTAAAAAGCATCGACCCGATGCTGCAAGCAAACGAAAGTAATAAGTAAGCACTCATAGCAAAGAAAAAAAAACAAAGTAAGGAAAGTTCGTTAGCGTCCGTGAAATGGTTTAAGACGCACCACGTGGACCACTTCAGGTCGCGCGCGACGTCGCTGTGAATGCGAAATGCCGTCTGGCACGACCTCATAGTCCAGAGCGCCAATACGTCGGATGACCTTGTAGGGTCCGAAATAGCGTCGGAGTAGTTTCTCACTGAGTCCTCGTCGGCGTATCGGTGTCCAAACCCAAACACGGTCGCCGGGCTGGTACTCAACAAAGCGTCGTCGGAGGTTGTAGTGTCGGCTGTCGGTCCTCTGTTGGTTCTTGATCCGTAGGCGGGCGAGCTGTCGGGCTTCTTCGGCGCGCTGGAGATAGCTAGCGACGTCAACATTCTCTTCGTCAGTGACGTGGGGCAGCATGGCGTCGAGCGTCGTCGTCGGGTTCCTGCCGTAAACCAGCTTAAACGGCGTGATCTGTGTTGTTTCTTGCACCGCCGTGTTGTAAGCGAATGTTACGTACGGCAGGACGGCATCCCAGGTCTTGTGTTCGACGTCGACGTACATCGCTAGCATGTCGGCGAGGGTCTTATTCAGCCGCTCCGTAAGACCATTCGTCTGCGGGTGGTAGGCCGTGGTCCTCCTGTGCCTTGTCTGACTGTATTTCAGAATGGCTTGGGTGAGCTCTGCTGTAAAGGCCGTTCCTCTGTCGGTGATGAGGACTTCTGGGGCGCCATGTCGAAGCAGGATGTTTTCGACAAAGAATTTCGCCACTTCGGCTGCGCTACCTTTCGGCAGTGCTTTAGTTTCAGCGAAGCGGGTGAGGTAGTCTGTCGCCACGACGATCCACTTATTTCCGGTTGTTGACGTCGGAAAGGGTCCCAGCAAGTCCATACCGATCTGCTGGAATGGTCGGCAAGGAGGCTCGATTGGCTGTAGTAATCCGGCTGGCCTTGTCGCCGGTGTCTTGCGTCGCTGACAGTCTCGGCATGTTCTGACATAACGGGCGACGTCGGCGGTCAGGCGCGGCCAATAATACTTTTCTTGTATCCTCGATAGTGTCCGGGAAAAACCGAGGTGTCCAGCGGTCGGATCGTCATGTAGGGCGTGCAATACTTCTGGACGAAGTCCTGACGGGACAACAAGAAGGTAGTTGGCGCGGACTGGTGAAAAGTTCTTCACGAGGAGATTGTTTTGAAGCGTGAAGAAAGATAATCCGCGCTTAAATGCCCTGGGGACAGCGTCGGTGTGCCCTTCCAAATATTCCACCAGGCCTTTTAGCTCCGGGTCTGCCCGTTGCTGTTCAGCGAAGTCTTCCGCGCTTATCATGCCAAGGAAGGCGTCCTCATCTTCGTCATCTTGCGGCGGCGGGTCTATGGGGGCGCGTGATAGGCAATCGGCATCGGAGTATTTTCGTCCGGACTTGTAGGTTACAGTGATGTCGTATTCTTGTAATCTGAGGCTCCACCGCGCCAGTCGTCCTGAAGGATCCTTTATACTCGCTAGCCAGCACAACGCGTGATGGTCACTGACGACTTTGAATGGCCTGCATAAAGATAAGGGCGAAATTTAGCTGTAGCCCAAACGATGGCGAGGCATTCCTTTTCGGTCGTAGAATAGTTGCCTTCCGCTTTTGACAGCGACCGGCTAGCGTAAGATATCACCTGTTCGACTCCGTTTTTCCTCTGGACTAGAACGGCACCGAGGCCTAGGCTACTGGCGTCGGTATGGATTTCTGTATCGGCGTACTCGTCGAAGTGCGCAAGTACCGGCAGCGACTGCATGCGTCGTTTGAGTTCTTCAAATGCGTCGGTCTGCGGCGTTTCCCACTTGAACTCAACATCACATTTAGTTAGACGTGTCAACGGCTCGGCGATGCGTGAAAAGTCCTTGACAAAGCGCCTGTAGTAGGCACACATGCCAAGGAATCTACGCACTGCCTTCTTGTCGGTGGGCTGCGGGAACTTTGCGATGGCAGCTGTTTTCTGGGGGTCGGGGCGTACTCCGGATTTACTGATGACATGGCCTAGGAACAGAAGCTCGTCGTAAGCGAAGCGGCATTTTTCTGGCTTCAGAGTGAGCCCTGATGACTTGATGGCCTCTAGTACTGTGGCAAGCCGCCTAAGGTGATCGTCGAAATTTCCGGCGAATACAACGACGTCATCCAAGTAAACGAGACAGGTCTGCCATTTCAATCCCGCTAAAACCGTGTCCATCACGCGCTGGAACGTTGCAGGCGCCGAGCACAGTCCAAATGGCATAACCTTGAACTCGTAGAGGCCGTCTGGGGTGATGAAGGCGGTCTTTTCGCGATCTCTTTCGTCGACTTCTATTTGCCAATAGCCAGACTTGAGGTCCATCGAGGAGAAGTACTTAGCGTTGCAGAGCCGATCCAATGCGTCGTCTATCCGTAGAAGGGGGTATACGTCCTTCTTCGTGATCTTGTTCAGACGACGATAATCGACGCAGAAACGTAGGGTGCCGTCCTTTTTCTTCACCAGGACAACAGGGGATGCCCACGGGCTTTTCGACGGCTGGATGATGTCGTCGCGCAGCATTTCGTCGAGTTGTTCTCTTATAGCTTCGCGTTCTCGCGGCGAAACTCTGTAAGGGCTTTGGCGGAGTGGTCGAGCGTACTCCTCGGTGATTATGCGATGCTTGGCGACTGGTGTTTGTCGAATCCTCGAAGACGTCGAAAAGCAGCCTTTGTATCGTCGGAGCAGACTTCTGAGCTGCTGTTGCTTAATCACTGGGAGACTTGGATTAATGTCGTAGTCTGGTTCGGGAACCATGGTCGTCGGGGTAGATGCGGCGGAATCCGAGAGGACAAACGCATTACTGGTTTCCACAATTTCCTCGATGTACGCGACCGTCGTGCCCTTGTTGATGTGCTTGAACTCCTGGCTGAAGTTTGTCAGCAACACTTCAGTTTTCCCTCCATGCAGTCGAGCGATCCCTCTTGCGACGCAAATTTCACGGTCTAGCAGGAGACGTTGGTCGCCTTCGATGACACCTTCTACGTCAGCGGGTATTTCGGTGCCGACCGAAATAATGCTGGCGCGGGGCGGGATGCTCACTTGGTCTTCGAGCACACTCAAGGCGTGGTGACTACGAGGGCTCTCCGGCGGTATCGCTTTGTCTTCCGACAGCGTTATTGACTTCGACTTCAGGTCGATGACTTCGCCGTGTTGGTTCAGGAAGTCCATACCGAGAATGACGTCTCGTGAACACTGTTGGAGGATAACGAATGTGGCTGGGTAAGTCCGGTCATGAACGGTTATTCTTGCCGTGCAGATTCCAGTCGGCATAATGAGGTGTCCTCCAGCGGTCCGAATTTCAGGGCCTTCCCATGCAGTTTTAACTTTCTTCAAATGGGCGGCGATATGTCCACTCATTACGGAGTAATCAGCCCCTGTGTCGACTAAGGCAGTGACTGCGTGGCCGTCTAGAAGTACATCGAGGTCGGTGGTTCTTTGTCTGGCGTTGCAGTTGGGTCTTGGCGTCGGATCATGGCTGCGTCGCGTTAACTGAAGCTGGAACGTCGCGTCGTCAAGCCGTCTTTCGTCGGTGTAGTCTTAACTTCCTGACTTCGTCGGGTCGGCGGCGTGTCGTCATTAGGTCGTCAAGATCGTTTCTTTGTCGTCTTCGTCGGCGGCGGAGGATCTTCGTCAGTTCGACGAACAGCAACCGCACCTCCATCGGTTGCTGCTTTTAGTTTTCCGGATATAATAATAATAATAATAATAATAATAATAATAATAATAACTTTATTTGCATCCGAAATACACGATGCCGGAGGCCTGCAGAAAAAGCTGTCGCATTGCAGCTTGACAAGGCCGCAGGCCCCCGCACTGGCAACTTCACGTAGCAGTCAGCAAATTATAAAAATATATGTGAGTTACAATCAGCACTCACTGAAATCCATACATACAAAAAGATAAAGCTCATTCCATATGCAGACATCGTTATACAAATTATGTTATACAATTTGAAGTTATACAATTAATACAATTACAGTAGCGATACAATTCATACAAGTAATACAATACAATTTGAAGTTATACAATTATGAAGTGCAAACATTCAGCTTTCAAGACTCTGTTTATCCATGCAAGAACGCCACCAGACACCAGCGCACACAATATGAACCGCAGAAAGCGCAGATAACTCCGCGGTAAAAGTGCAACAAAATTATACACTAACTATACCATTCTTTTTTTTACTTTTCTTGTTTTCTTCTTCTACGCACTAAAGTATTTTCGAAGGTCCGCAAAAGTAATTTTGTCAGGCTCTATATTTTGTGTCTGTAGGGTATTCAATAACCTTGGCAGCCGATTTCTTAACATTTGTAAGCCATATGTTGTCCTACAAGTATCTATTGCCCATGTTTCAAAATTTCGCGTATTATATGTAGTAGAGTGATATTTCAACTTCGCTAACTGACGCAAGAAACAAGTATTAATTTTTATCTCTTGTTTATATCGCTTGTACAGGCAATAATCATAAATATTTGTTACTGGCATTATGTTGTAGCTGCGAAATAAGGGCTCAGATGGATAGTACCTGGGTACATCCGCAATAACTCGCAGAAACTTTTTTTGCAAAACATGGATTTTTTGCAGATTGGTTTGCCTCGTAGAGGCCCAAACTAGGTGACAATAATTAAGTCTGGAACAAAATAAAGTATTGTAGATTAGCATCATTACACTGCGTGGTAGTATACTTGCGTTCCGATATATGAGGCCGATTACTTGGGAGAGTTTTGTTGTTAACTGATCTATGTGCTCGTCCCAAGACAAGGTATTGTGGAAGACAACACCCAGTGTTTTAATAGAAGGCACTATATCAATTGGAGTTGAGTTAAGCAGAACCTTTTGATTTAATGATATCTTCTTGTTTCTAGCGTGAAACAACACTGCCTTTGTTTTCTGTACATTTATTTTTAAGGCATTTTCTTCTGTCCACTTTTCAAGCTTACCCAGGATTTCGTTGGCGTTGCGAACTATTTGGTTGGTTTCTTTTGCTGACAAAAATATACTAGTATCGTCTGCATAAATGACGAATTTTACTTCTGGACATATACTTACAATGTCATTCATATAGAGATTGAAAAGAAATGGTCCCAAGATGCTGCCTTGAGGCACACCACAAGAAACTGCTAATGGATCCGAGTGAAAGCCTTCTATGTCTAGAATTTGTTGCCTATTTCTTAAATATGAATAGATTAGAGAAGCAGCAACACCTCGCATACCGTATCGTTCTAGCTTCCTAATGAGCAGTTCATGATTAATAAGGTCAAATGCCCTTGAAAAATCTATAAAAATGCCCAGTATTACATTTTCTTTTTCGATTTGATCTAGTATATACTCTTTTTGTGCAAGAAGTGCCGATTCAGTGCTCAAACCTTCACGGAAACCATACTGGCAGTCAATCAAGATGTTGTGTTTCTGTTCGAATTTTTTCAATCTCTTGAGGATTACCTTTTCAAAGGCCTTCGAAAACACGGGAAATATAGAAACAGGCCGGTAATTGCCCATATCGTTCTTGTAACCCTTCTTATAGAGTACCTTAACACGAGCAACTTGCATTTGGGGTGGAAATATCGCTTTCTCGAGGCACAAGTTAAATATGTACCGTATGCATGGAGCAAGCAAAGAGGCAGCATGTTTCAAAGGCTTCGCTTGCATCCCGTCAACATCCAACGCACTGCTGTTATTTAGGCTTATTATTACCTCTGTCACTTCAGCTTCAGTGACAGGGTCAAGGAACACTGAACTGTTATTGTAGTAAACATTTTTTAAATCACTCGTTGCTGCCATTTGACCCGCGGATTTCACAATATGCTCATTGAAAGCATTGGCTAACGCCTTTTCTGACAACTCGTAGCCATTGTATTTTATTTCACGAACTGATTGGTTTTTGACATTATATTGTAACACTGAGTTCAACTTCTTCCAGAGAGCATTTGAGCAGCCATAAAGGGAAGTAAATAAATTATTAAAATGATGTTTTCTTGCTCTTTTTAACTCTTTGTTTAAACAGTTACGGAAAGTTTTCAACTTCTTCAGTGCGTCTGGATCTCTGTTCTTAAGAAATTTGCTAAACATTGTATTTTTCTCCCGAATTTTTGCTGCCAGGTCAGAGGTTATCCAGGGCTTACGAATTTTTCTCTTTTGTTTTAAGCGTACAAAAGGAAAGTTCTCTGTATATATAGGTTTAAGGAATTCTTCGTAAGCTGCGCAAGCATCTGTAATATTATACACAGTGTCCCACGGTACCAACGAAAGTTTGTCTGCAAATGAGGAAAGATTTTGCGGCGTAATACGCTGTATTAAATTTGCAGGCGAATTTTGTTTCATGTTCACCTTTTTACTACAGCATAAAAAAATAGGCAAATGATCACTCAACTCAGCCGCGATAACTCCAGCTCTTATTCTCTCCGGCATTACATTTGTAACAAAAATATCAATCAATGTAGACGTATTCAGTGTCACTCTTGTTGGAAGATTAATAACATTTGTAAGGCCATTGGATTTTAATAGAACATCCAGCTTAACCTTTGACGGATCACTGCTCAACATGTTAATATTCACATCACCACCAAAAATGAGATCGAAATGGTAATCATTTACAAACGCAAAAAAACCTTCTAGGTATTCTAAAAATGGTGTCATCATTCCGTTCGGAGGTCGATAGACAACAGCGATTACAATCCTTTGCAATTTCAACGAAATAAACTCATAGTCGCTTGTGCTTACGCAGAACGCCTGAAGTAACTCACACGAGAAAGTATTTTTTACCAAGATGCATACACCACCACCGCGACCACTGGTCCGGTTAGCATAGAAAGTTTGATAAGAAGGAAGACGGAAAACAGTTGAGTCATCTGTGCTCCATGTTTCTGTAAGCATTATCACGTCAAACACGTGATCAAGCTGCTGGAAAAAAAGAGTAAGTTCGGGTACTTTATGCTTTACTGATCGTATGTTTAGATGAAAACACTTCAGTGATTTCATATATACTGGTCCCAGGTGCCTTTCAAAGCCATGCGGCAGGACGTAACGTTCCGCGTCGACGTTATCCATGATTATCATTTAGTCATCTCAGAAACTGCCGTGTTCCTTATCTTAGTTTACTCAAGTCGCTAGAACTTGAAATGGCCACCGCATTTTCGCCGTCAGTTTTGCGCACGAGGACTCGTCCATTGTGATGCCAGACGTACTTGAAACCGTTTATCTTTGCCCAGTTTTTCACCTCAAAAAGAAGTGCACGAGTTCGTTTGGTTATGTTTTCTTGCAAAAACAACTTATCTACACAACTCAGCTCCTTCCGGTTTTGCCACCATTCATCTCGCTTCATTTGTTTGGCAAAGCGACAAATAACACCTGGCGTTTTTCCTTTTTTAGCGGGCAGTCGATGGATCGCCACAATATCATGTTGCAAAAGTTGTGGGAGCTCGGCCTTTCCTGCTAGCGCATTTATTTTTTCCAATAAATTCTCATTGTAAGTTTGCGGAATTCCGTGGAATTCCAGGTTTAGTTTACGGCTTTGCCATTCCAAGTAGTCAACCTCGGCCTTAAGCTGTGTGACCTCCTCCCGTTCTTCAAGCTTTAGTAACCTTCCTTTGATATCCGCGACATCGTGTTCATTTTTTTCCATGCGTGTTAGAAGCTGATCGTACTGCTCGCTCATGAAGTGAACAGCATCTTCCAAGCTCTCAACAGATTCTTTTAGGGGCAGCAATTGGTCCAGCTTGTCATTAATAGTCTTCAACCACACGCGTACATCATCTTGCGCATCAGGTTGTTTGGCCATCTTTTCTGCTAGCTGTGAACGCGACGTAGAGCGTCGGCATGTTGTGCATCGCCATGCTCTGCGATACGCTTCACCCTTCGATTTTACTGTAGCGTCGGATACGCCAGCACACTTTCCGGTAAGGTACAGTCGTGGACAGAATAAAATGGACCACGGCGAAGGCGGCCGGAGCGGCTGCGGGGGCAGCGCTGCTATCGCGCTTCGGGCGCTCCCGGCGAGAGTACCCCGAGTGACGTCAAACTTCTCCTCCGCACCCTCGCTCTCGCGCTGGCGCTTGTCGCGCTTGATAAATTTCTAGTGCTACGTTCGGCTCCTCTGCTGCTGACGGTCGGGACGAAGGGGCGCGTGAATCGCCAGTAGTTCAGCACTTAGCGCTGTCGCGCAGTAGCGGACGGCCGCAGCCCATCAAAGCGCCGCGCTGTGAAGGAACCAAACTCGATGTTTTTCTTTTGTCGGCGATTTACAGTCGCGGACGCAATGAAATGAGCCATGGCTTCGAGCGAAAAACGCGAACCAGTGCCAACAAGTGAAGGCGCCTGATGCGTGTTGAGACGTCTGCTCTTGCATGCGCGTCCCTTTTAGTTCGCAGCCTCTCCAGACCTCTAACATCGGCTTAGCGCTATTTAATCGTAGGGCGCAGCGCGAGGTGACGCCGCTACAGCGCCGCAACGTCTGGTGCGCTGCCGGAATGGGTTGTCGGGGGTGCACTGTTCTGTGCGCCCAGCTCACGCTGTTGCTGACGTCTGCAACCATAAAGCCACAGTCCCTATACATTTCTTTTTTCTGTCGCGTGACCACGATACCGCGTAGTCAAATGATAACTGCGGCGTCTCGTCCACGAGACTCCAAATTATCCGTGCGTGATAGGTTGTTGGAATTACGGTGCGCGACCCACTCTTTGCTATCTCGCACTGCTAGGGTTTATTCGCAGGAGATAATGCGACGAACTAAAAGGGACGCGCATGCAAGAGCAGACGTCTCAACACGTATCACTTCACTTGTTGGCACTGGTTCGCGTTTTTCGCTCGAAGCCATGGCTCATTTCATTGCGTCCGCGACTGTAAATCACCGACAAGAGAAAAACATCGAGTTTGGTTCCTTCATAGCGCGGCGCTTTGATGGGCTGCGGCCGTCCGCTACTGCGCGACAGCGCTAAGTGCTGAACTACTGGCGATTCACGCGCCCCTTCGTCCCGACCGTCAGCAGCAGAGGAGCCGAACGTAGCACTAGAAATTTATCAAGCGCGACAAGCGCCAGCGCGAGAGCGAGGGTGCGGAGGAGAAGTTTGACGTCACTCGGGGTACTCTCGTCGGGAGCGCACGAAGCGCGATAGCAGCGCCGCCCCCGCAGCCGCTCCGGCCGCCTTCGCCGTGGTCCATTTTATTCTGTCCACGACTGTACGTGCAATCACATTCACTGCATGTCATTGATTTCTCTTAATCATCGCACTCTTCTTCACATACTTTGCACTGCCCTCCCGGAGACATATTTCACTGTGGCAGCAGCAGCAGCGGTAATATCAAACGTAAGAGTAAAAGCTACGCAAAAATAATAATGCAGTTACTAACCTGCAAAAGTACAGAGGATCGGGCTTAGAGCACTGAGATGCACACCACTGCTACTGCTGCCAATGTGATGGGCGTGCTTTCGGGGATCAGTCTTATAGCCTCCTGGTAGATGACAGCGCCAGCAGCGGCTGATATGGCGAAGATTCTCTGCAGATAGGCGCTCCGTGATCTTTCTTGTTGGATACTTGGAAGATCCCAGCGTAGAACTGTCGACGTCACACCTGAGTGCAGTCTGCAAAAGTACAGAGGATCGGGCTTAGAGCGCTGAGATGCACACCACTGCTACTGCTGCCAATGTGCTGCCAATGGGCTCGCAGAGCGGCCCCGGGCTGGGCCGGTATATGGTCGGCGCTGCGGCGACAGGTAGCGGCCTGGTGACGGCGAACGGGACGGTCGTCGAGGGCTCCATTGAGTAGCGGCGAGGTAGTCGGCGATGTCACGTGGGCGCTCTCCAAGCTGTGGACGCGGCGCGTTGACGGCGAACCCTCTCAGTCCCAAGTTGCGGTATGGGCATCGGCGATACACATGGCCGGCTTCTCCGCAGTGATAGCAGAGCGGGTGGTGGTCGGGGGCTCGCCAAATGTCTGTTTTCCTCGGGTAGCTGCGCTGGGCGATGGGTGGGCGTGCTGGCGGCGGCGGCAGTGGTCGACGGAATTGCGGCGTTGCAGGGCCCTGGCGCAGTCGTGGAGGGGGACCTTGACGGCGGGCGATGGCGGCGTAGGTCATCGCTTCTGGCTGGGGCTGCGATGATTGTGGTTGTAACTCGGGAACTCCAAGCGATCGCTGAACTTCTTCTTTCACGATGTCGGCGATCGAAGCCACTTGGGGCTGCGACGAAGGCAGGACCTTGCGCAGTTCTTCGCGCACAATGGCCCTGATGGTCTCCTGAAGGTCGCCGGAATCCAGTCCTTGGATGGCGTACTGTGGCGTGAGCCCCTGGCGGTTATATTGCCGGGTGCGCATCTCCAGAGTTTTCTCGATCGTCGATGCCTCTGCAGAAAACTCAGCTACGGTCTTCGGCGGGTGACGAATGAGTCCTGCGAAAAGTTCTTGCTTGACGCCCCGCATCAGGAAGCGGACTTTTTTCTCCTCTGACATTTCCGGGTCGGCGTGCCGGAAAAGACGGGCCATCTCCTCCGTGAAGATCGCGATCGTCTCGTTTGGCAGCTGCACTCTGGTTTCTAGTAGTGATTGGGCTCGCTCTTTTCGTACGACGCTTGTAAACGTTTGTAAGAAGCCGCTTCGGAACAGGTCCCATGTCGTTAAAGTGGCTTCTCGATTTTCGAACCAGGTCCTGGCGGCGTCTTCCAGTGCGAAATAGACATGCCGCAGCTTGTCGTCGCTGTCCCAACTGTTAAACGTTGCGACCCTCTCATACGTCTCGAGCCAGGTTTCCGGGTCCTCGAATGTTGATCCGCGGAACGTCGGAGGGTCCCTGGGCTGCTGCAGCACGATGGTGGACGCTGGGGCTGCCATTGGGGTTGCCTTGTCCACAATTTTTTTTGGTCTTCTCAGGTAGAAGTCCGTGTTCCGGTGACAGTCCTTGCAGTCGGCGGCTAGCACGCTGGTCTTGGGCGACGTTGGTTTTGTCGTCGGGCTTCGGGCTTGGATCGCGGCTTTGCGGGGGCGTTCGGTACATGAACGCACAAGCACCTCCACCAGATGTCACGTGGTGGTGACGTTGAATAACACAGTAGCAGTACTGTGAACGACAAAGCTAACTTTTATTGGGCGAACCTGTGCTCACAAAACAGGCTACACTTATAGCACAACGATAGCGGCGAACACGCTCGGCGATCGTCGAAAATCTGATCAGCGCGTCGGCTTTTATACAGCAATCATCGAATGTTCCAGATTAAACGTTGGGACCCGCATGCCTTCTAAAATGTTCTACACCATTCGTGTCAAGCGATGAAATCAGATAACACAACGTTCGGCGACAACAGACAGCGGATAGAAGTATCGATAACATTCCAGAAACTTCGGATACATGCAGGCGCGTCCCGCGCTGTGTGATAACTTTTGTTAGGCGACAAAACTTGTCGCCCGATAAAGACAAGTACACGTGTCAATATCACGTTGCATCACTGTGGGGATTCAAGTTTGGCATTAGGATTGATCATCTCAATGTTGCGGTTAAACGTTAGATTATAATATTTGTGCTTACTCGTCTGATTACTACACCGACCCATTTTGAACTATATGTCGCTATGGCAACTGTAATACAGCGGAAATTTAAAAATTCAATTCTAGAGTTTTACGTGCCATAACCACCATTTTATTACGAGGTACGGCGTAGGGAGAGACTCCGGATCATTTCGGACCAGGTGGGGATCTTTAACGGGCGCAGGCGTTTTTGCATTTAGGGCCGTTTTACGCTCGAGGCGCCCGTCGCCGCAAGCCACACCGCACGCTTGCGGTCGCGCGAAAAATTGCACGTATCCAGCACTTGTGCACAAATGACCATTTACACTGTGTGCACATTGTATACATTACACTTTCGGTGACGGCGACGGCTTGCGGTGACGGGCGGCTCGAGCGTAAATCGGCCCTTAGTCCCCATCCAAATGCGGCTGAGATCAAGTTCCGCGACCCCGTGCTTAGCGGCGCAGCAAAGGAAATCCCACTTCACATTGTAGGCATCATAAAAGGATTTCTAACGCATCTTCTGAGGCACTGCGATACATACATACATACATACATACATACATACATACATACATACATACATACATACATACATACATACATACATACATACATACATACATACATACATACATACATACATACATACATACATACATACATACATACATACATACATACATACATACATACATACATACATACATACATGTAAGTGTGGTCTAACTTGAGTTGTTGGATGCTGTACTGATACGGCTACTCCTGCTGACTTCTGTGCAAAAAAATAAGTTGCTTGAAAAATTGAGTAATTAATTAATAAAATAATAATAAATGGACACTTGAGAATCAGGAAACAAAACATATGCCAGAGTGAAATAAAATGAACACAAGAAACTTCCACAACGAAAGCGAGTCGCTATATAAAATTGTCCCTAGTATTTCGAGTACTTATCCGTATTTATCAAAAAGTTTTTCACTGTACTGAAAGCTGCCCTTTCAAGGCCACTGACTGCCAGCGGTGCAAATATCGTCACAAGTGACAATGAATGATTGGCCAGAGCCCTTAGTTTGAAGCGCAGGTGCTCCCTTTGCTGCATTGGCCGCGCTGCGAAGGGCACTCTAGTGACGTCAGCCGGAGGACTCGCCTTTGTCATCTGCTACGCTCCGGCTAGATAGCTTCATTTTCGTGCGTTTGCTCGTGCTCTGGCTCCGTGCTCGCTTAGCATGGCACTCTCTAGTTACCTCTCTCCAGTACTCCAATACCTCCATTACCTCCAGTACTCTCTTACCATATGTATTTGCTTCTGAAGCTAGTTTTATAGAACGCTAGCATTACGAGGACAACACAAGTTACATGTTTAATGTATCTTTCGTATCACTAACCAATGTAGTAGCCACCACCCATGCATACCGATGGGGGGTGCGAAATGCAGGAACGCTTATGCATACTTATATTTAGGAGCACGATGCCCCAGGTGGTCCAAATTATTGCGAAGTATTCCACTGCGGCGTGCCTATTATTCTTGTGGTGGTTTTGGCACACAAAATCCTGGAATCTAATCGTTTATCTAAAAACATCTTTTTTCATACATCTGCTTGATAATACCACCACCCGCACCACCCAACAAGATCGATTGCAGGAACTCCTTCGTGCGTAGACCCTTAAGCAACGTCCACAACAGGTGCTTGACTGCCTCTGCACCAGATATATATCTAGAGGCCAAGTCAGTCCACACAGCAATTACATCGGTAAGCCCAACCCTACACTAGACGCCGATTTCAGCGTATCTGAAATACATGCTGCTCTTCGCAAGCTTAAGAGGAAGCTTTAGCTCTGGTGCTCGTATTTAAATACATGTAAAAGGAGAATTCGTTCTTCTCGGCAACAGCTGCACCAAATTTAACTAGGGTTGTTGCATTTAAAAGAAGAACTTACAATCTAGCGACTGTTGGCACTGAAGTTTTGAGTTCGGTCGTAAATTTTTTATAAAATATTGACAAAAATCGAAAATTTTCAAAAATCGAAACTATCAAGTTTCCAACTCTGTAACTCAACAACAAAAAATTATAATACAATTCCGTGAATTGCATCTAATAGTACATCTAAAGCGGACAAAATTGATATGTTACACATGAAAATTAAAAAAAATTAGTAATATGGAAATACACCTTTTGCAGAACCCTTGTAACCAACGTAACAAACTCACGCAAGATGTAAGATGACGTATCGAATTTGTCCGCTTTGAATGATATAATGGATCCCGTTTACAGAACCGCGATATCTGTTCTTGATGCAAATCTATTAACTGGTAAACTTCGTGCTTCTATTTTTTTCAAATGGTCGAATATATCAAAATTATTAAAAGGAAATTCAGGACATAAATCGAAATTCCGCTTCCATCAGTCACTAGAATTTTACTTTCTCTCTCAAATGCATCAAATTTCATTAAAATCGGTCCAGGGGTTATCTCAGAAAAACGTTTTTGCGTTTTACATGTATTTGAATAGGCCGCATCTGAGTTGGGCCCGAGCTAAAGCTTCCTCTTAATGGTCGTTCTGCTCCAGGGCTAGACGGGGTCACTAACAAAACCCATCGCAATCTCGACGACGAGTCCGTGTCCCATCTGACTGACTACATCAACGATTGCTGGCGCAGTGGCGCCCTTCCAGCTGCCTGGAAGACTGCAAACGTTATCCTAATCCCAAAGCCTGGCAAACCATCTAGCCTCAATAACTTAAGGCCCATCTACCTCACTTCATGCGTAGGCAAGGCGATGGAACACGCCTTTTTAGCACGCATCAACAGTCACTTCGAAGATAACTCTCTCTATACCCACACCATCATTGGATTTCGCGCTCACCTTTCAACTCAAGACGCTATGTTGCAGCTCAAACATCAAGTGCTAAACGACCATACCAGTTGACTCATACAGAATTGTTTACCGGCTTTGTTTTCAACTTTTGTTTGTTCTTGCTTCGATACCTGTGTATAATTTTGAATTCAGCAGTTTAAAGAACTGAGTTGTAGTGCTGTAAGTGACTGGTGTATTTATGTATCGCTTTGATGTTTTGACTTTGTTTTGACTTTTATGTTTTTCTTGACAACATTGTGTATTGAAAGAAAAAAAGAGAAAAAAAGAAAAACGGGAACTCAAATTGCTTGTTTTTTTACTGCATTGGATGGTGTTCAGTGTATATATGCGAGAGAACGTATTAATTTTGGTAATATGAATTTAATATGTTTTTTCACCAACTGCCTGGTCATTTTACAAGCACTGCGTGCTTAGATTGACCAGTAAATCCACGCTGTACAAATAAATTTGGATAAATAAATGAAAAATCAAATGAATGAAATCCTCGGACTCGACCTCACTGAAGCCTTTGACAACATTTCCCATGCAGCTATCCTTGACCAGGTCTCCGAACTACACCTCGGAGAGCGAGCCTACAATTACATTCGTGACTTTCTCGGCAATCGCACGGCCACCCTCTCGGCCGGGGATTTACGATCAGACCAGCTTCCCCTTGGCAGCAAAGGCACCCCGCAAGGTTTAGTTATCTCTCCCATGCCTTTTAACTTAGTCATGATTGGCCTTGCCCAGCAACTACAACGAGTCGACAATATCAACCATACCATCTACGCCGACGACATCACAATCTGGGCGTAGCGAGGCAGTAATGGTCAAGTGGAGACAGCTCTCCAAACGGCAATTGACACTGTTGGAGCCTATCTCCAAGGAACCGGACTGAGCTGTCCGCTGGCTAAATCGGAGCTTCTTCTCTACAAGCCCATTCAGCGGGGTCGCCCTCCCAACCACCAATCTGATCACCGACCCTGTGACGCCATCACCCTACGCCTTCAAGATGGCAGTTCTATCCCACACGTCCCTAGTATCCGGATCCTCGGTCTCACCTTCTCTACCAACGGCTCCAACGCCTTGGCTCTCAACAAGATATGTGCCCAATCACAAAAGACCCTACGCTTTCTTAAACGCATCTCTAACTGACGAAGGAGACTCAAAGAAGAAAGCCTTCTCCGCCTCGTGCAATCCTTTTTCATATGTCACATTACCTACGTTGCTGCGTACCTCAACTGGTACCGGGCTGAGCAAAACAAGCTCGACACCCTCATACGTGGAGTCTACAAGCAAGCACTTGACCTCCCGCATTGCACCAGCACTGAACTCTTCAACCAACTGGGAGTTCACAACACTCTTGCCGAATTCATTGAAGCCTAACAACGCTCTCAGCTTGAACGGCTCACCCTTACTGAAACGGGACGCTTTATTCTATCCACGCTTGGCTTCACCTATGATCAGCAACAGGGCCCTAAACAACCTATCCCGACCGACATCCGTAGCTGGATCAACATAGACCCTATCCCTAGAAACATACACCCTTAATATAACAGGGCCCGGCGCCAAGCTCGGGGCGGAGCTATCATAAGATTCCTTGCTCACGTACCTGGCGTCACATTTGTTGATGCAGCCCAATATTCCCATGTCACACGATTTGTGGCCATCGCCACACGCGATGAAGTCCTACATCACGCCTCCAGCATCCCGACCCCCACTGCCGAGACGGCTGAAGAAGTGGCCATCGTCCTGGCCACTCTAGATCCCACCTGTCACACCATCGTGTGTGACTCTCACTCAGCCGTCACTAACTTGAGCGAAGACCGTATTTCTCCCCAAGCTCTTCGCATCCTCTGCCGGGCACCACACTCTAAAGAAAGCATGATCTCCCTGACATGAATCCCGGCCCATGCGGGTCCTGTCCACTCACACCTCCCAAATCTCAACGAGGTAACCCACTCCATTGCGCGAGGCCTAGTCAACCGCGCCGTAGTCACTAGAGATGAGTTGGACACCAGGGACAATCTGACAACTTATAACGATCTCGTTAAGGTCTTTTACCTCAGTCGCCGAACCTTCCCCCCGTCACCCCAAGTACAGCCGGGCGCAGGCTACCACCCTGCGTCTGCTAAAAACAAACGCATACCTTTTACCCACCCGCCTCCACCTTATATTCCCCGACGTTTACACAACCCTGCCGTTGCTGTGGCATTCACCCGGCTACGCTTCCGCATATGCTGTGGGAGTGCCCAGCACAGTACACACAAACTAACACCACGACCCTCTCGTCGAGGTTGCATGAGGCTCTGCGGAGCTCCGCCCTCGACGACCAAACCTGCGCGACCCAGCACGCCCGTGAGGACGCGGCAGTGAGGCAAGCAAGCCCTCGACGTCCCCTCATGGGAGGCTTAGGCCCGGCCATCATAAAATGCTGGTTGTACAATAAAAGTTTATTCCTCCTCCTCATACAGAACCACAGCCCTCGGGCACAGGGACATGCTTTCCTGACTCCGTCATAAAACATCGCGCCCGGCGAGCGAGCGAGAGAGAGAGAGACAAAACTTTACTGTGAGTATAAATAAGGGTCGACGCAGCTTGGAACAGAAGCGCGATCGCAGGGATCATTCGCGGAATTTCGAGACGACGAAGAAGCATTGTAGTTGAATGGAAATTTTACACGTCGCTCCTAATTTTGTTCACTTGGTGTTACATGCATAAAGCTTCTTCTGACCAAAAAACTTATTTCATTGATAACGGCTTATGTGAAGCACCTGTTGCACACCGCTCTAACATGTTTCACAATCGTCAAGCATAGTTTACAATATTTTCTAGCAAATAAATCTCATTGCCTCATTATAGTTCAAAACCTTTGCTTGTTTGGGTTAGCGTCCGACTATTTCAGTTCGACGCAATTTCAGACTACTAGGAAACACTAAAAACATCATTTTATCATCGTAACAATAAAAATGCGACGCTATTCAGAAAAATAAAACTCGGGAACGCACGTAAACATTTTAATGCGAGAGTGTTAAGGGCTTCGTGTCGCAGAAAATGCGGTGTCGGCGTCGGTGGCGTTGTCCCCATGCAGCTGGGTCCTCCATGGGGCCTCCGAGTGGCGCATAGGCGTTACTGAACTGCTTGAATTTCTCAAAGTAGAATAGATCAGAAAATTTGTAAAGTACGACTTACGCACAACCTAGAGACATGATAGCCTCGGATTGTAATTTCAATATACGAGAAAAAAATCGTATTAGGAGAGAACGCAATTCTGTTACACGGAAACTCAAACATAAACCCATTTTCCAGCTGCCGTTGGAGGTCTGTCATCGTGTTTTTTCTGCGCCTGTAGACTTAGGTGCACGTTAAAGAACCCCAGGTGGTGGAAATTAACGGAGTTCTCCACTGCGGCGTGCCTCATAATCAGAAAGTGGTTTTGGCACGTAAAACCCCCATAATTTTTTTTCACTACCTCCGGGATCAGCCCACGGAGGAGGCCGCGTTCCTAACCATCATACAGGGGCGCGAGCTCTTGGTTTTTTACAACACAATCTAGATGGCGCGCGCCTCCACGCATTCGCGGCAGCTCGCCGTGCGGGGGAAAGAAAAAAAGAACCAGAAAGCTCATCGTTCGCCGCCAGCGTTTCCCGGTAAACATTACCGTCACATAAGCGGCAGTCGGCGGGAAGTCGCTTCCTGCAAAGTCATGCAGGAAGCGATTCCGCATCAATTTGCAGGGAACATTCCGTATGTACTGTTCTGCAAGCCTGCAGATCCACATTTCAAGAGCTCGAGCAGAGCCAACAGAAGAGCAGGTTGGCAGAGCAGGTCGGCCGACAGCGTGACGTTAAGTTCACGTAGCAAGCGAGCGCACGGCGCGGCAGTATTCACGCAAGTATTCGTGCAAGTGCTTAGTAAACCAAATGTATTCAGACTGATTCATCGACGCTACGTGCTAGCACACAAAATTTAGCAGGAACCGTAGCAGACTACGCTCCGCCTATAGCTTTGATTGCGTCTGCGCCGCAAGACTTTATCGAGGCGCCATTGGTGACGTCCTCGGAGCGTTGCACCGGGAAGCAAGCAGTATACTCCCGGTACTCCCGCTATAGCAGTGGCCACGCCTGTATACACACAGCATCGGATGGAACGCGATACTCGGAACTCGTTGCGACCGCCGCTTGCCTGCGCCACTGATGAGGTGCTAGATGACCGCCGTGCGACCGAATGCGTTCGCAATGTGCCGCAGATGCCCTCGCTTTAGTCGGATACCACGATGCACCCGCCCGGTGTCTCCAGCCCCCACGGTTGGCGCAGCCAGCGCTGACAGCCACGCACTCCCATAGTATCGCATTTCAATCGCTAAGCACTTGGAGTCCAGGGTCTGCGGCATATGAAAGTTGATATTTTAAGGCGAAAGGCTTTCTAGGCTCATGGTGAAGTTTGTGTCAGCGGACCTGACCGCCGGAGTGTCCGCGGAAGCGTCATTACGCCATATGAAGACATATTAAAGAATGAAAAATGATTGATAGGGACAGTTAAGTGAATGATAAAGTTGTTACAGGGAATAGCAGAGGTTAATAATGACTAGTAGTGACTAATAACGAGTACTAATGATTTGTAATGGCTACTAATGACTACGAGATGACCAATACGTCTAACGATGGCTAGCAATGGCCACATTTGAGTAGGAATGTCTAGTAAGGAGTAGTAATGGCTGCAATGACTACTAATGACTTGTCATCATCATCAGCCTGCTTAGGCCCACTGCAGGGCAAAGGCCTCTCCCATACTTCTCCAACTACCCCGGAAATTACTTGTAATTACTGTGATGTTATTGGGCCGGATCACTCCAGAAAAAGGGAGAAACAGCACGCGAAAGCAAAAACACACATCAGACTGGTATTGACGTACACGACACAGATAATGGCACACACACGTGACAATGTCCCAAAATGCCTCATAGGCGACATGCACTATATGTTTCGGTGGATTACGATTGGCCTACAGTTCCGGCGGAAGCGTGTGTCGCCGTGTCCGAGACCTCGTTGAACCGATGCCGGCCAGCGGGGTCGGACGACAGTATCGGCCGGCGGGTCGGGCAGCCGTGTAGGACGGCCGGGACGGTCGGCTGGGTCGGACAGCCGGGTTGGACGGCCGGGACGGTCGGCTGGGTCGGACAGCCGGGTTGGACGGCCGGTTCGGTCGGCTGGGTCGGACAGCCGGGTTGGACGGCCGGGTCGGACCGCCTTGCGGGGCTCAGGTAGCCGGCCACAGTCACCGGGTCGCGTCCACAGCTGGCGGGGTAGCCCTGTGGCCGCTCACCCGAACGCTCGAGTGCCCCGGTTCCGGACCGCCAGCCCTCCTGGACCAGTGCCCAGCGGAAGAGCGGGGCGAGGTAACCTCCCAGCGGGCGACAGCTTCAGGTGTGGCGTATTGGCGCGGTCGGCGATAGCTCCTATGGGCCAGACGCCCAGCGAGGAAGCTGCTTTCCGTCGACCGCCGAACCTCGCGCACTGCTCACGCCACGGGCCACGGGCCACGCTCTCTCGCGCCACGCTCTTCGAGACGTCACTGCCGACGCTCCCAAATCGGCGTCGATGATGATGATGGTTCTTTCGCGGGTATTTGCAAAGAGTCGGTGTCCTCTTCGCCCCCGCACGGCGCACTGCCTTCCTATGCTTATGCTTTCCACTCCCGCGACCATATATTATGACAATACCCCCCTTTTCGAGAAAGTTGTTTACAACTATTCTAACACATGGACGCGGTAAGTAAAAAAAAAAGAAAAAGGAAAATTGTCATGCACGTTTGTCCGGTTGTTCATATGAGCACACAACACATTGTTCACAGGGCATTGTGCTCTGTTAACTAGCACAGGTCCGTTCGCTTTCAAATAAGACTAAGCTCTTGAGTGGTCGCATTGTCCAATCGCATTTTGTTATATAACATGTGATTACGCGCGACTCAAGTAGTCAGCTCCGACATTGTCACAACCTTTTATGTAGTGAACAGTAAAGGAATACTCCTGTAAGATGAGACTCCAACGCAACACTCTGTTGTTGACGTGCTTGGCGGAATTTAAGTACTGTAAGGGTTGGTGATCTGACTGAACAACAAAAGGCTTGCCATATAGGTAAATGTGAAATTTTTGTACAGCCCAAACGAGTGCTAAACATTCCCGTTCAATTGTCGAATACCGAGTTTCTCGAGGTAATAAGTTACGACTAGCGTAAGCAACAGGGTGCAGCACCTGGTCGTCTCCTATTTGGAGCAATACTGCGCCCAGGCTTGTGTTGGACGCGTCCGTGCGCAGTACGAACTCTTTCGAAAGGTTGGGGGCAAGGAGGATGGGAGCCTCACTGAGCTAGCTCTTTAGTGTCGTGAACGCTTCTTCTTGAGTGGGGCCCCACACAACAGTACTACTTTGTCCTTTCTTTGTAAGGTCCGTCAACGGCTTGGTCAGTTCGGCGTAGTTCGGGATAAACTTCCTGTAGTAGCCGGTCAGGCCAAGAAATGACTGCACTGCTTTCTTGTTGGTAGGACGCTTAGTAGCAAGAATCTTGTCTAGTGTTTTGAGAAGTGGTTCAACTTTAGACTTCCCAATCCGATGACCCAGGAATGTTATGCTGCTCTCTCCTATTTCGCATTTACTTGGCTTGATTGTGAGGTTGGCTCGTTTGATTTTCTCAAAGACTTGTCTGAGGGTATCTATGTGTTCTTGCCATGTGTCGGTGGCAACGACAACGTCATCGAAATAATGATGGACGTTCGCCAAGCCTCCCAGTACGGATCTCATGAGGCGCGCAAATACTGCAGGGGCCGTTTTAATACCAAACGGCATGTAGATGAAATGGTAGAGCCCAGACGTGCTGGAGAAAGCAGTTTTTTCTCGACTTTCGGTAGACATGGGTACTTGCCAATATCCCTTAGTGAAGTCAAACTTGGAGAAAAACTTCTTTTGACCCACAAACGCAAGTACTACATCAATACGTGGTATTGGCTCGCAATCCGGGATGAGTATCTTATTTAGTTCCCTGAAGTCGACGCACAGCCGAATAGTGTTGTCCGGTTTCTTAACGACTACAATTGGCGCGTGGTACGGCGACTTTGATCTCTCAATGACACCCATTTTCAACATCTCTTGTACTTCTTTTTCGACACTTTCCTGCAAAGCAAGGGGTATAGGGTACTGCGGAACGTGTACTGGTTTATCAGTGGTTAGACGAAGCGAACATTCGAAGAGCGCAGTTTTCCCAGGTATGTCAGAAAAAATGTCTGCATACATTTCAAATAACTCCTGTATTTCCTGAGTTTGTTCACCCGTAAGATTTGTTGCCAACTTAACGTCAGTAGAAAACTGTGTGCGATGAAGGCTCAAGACAGGCATTTGCTTCACTTCGTCCTCTTCCCTGGTGTCACCTTCGGATGACCTTTCGTTGACCTCTGCAACAACAGAGACTTGGTGTGGTTGTGCAGGTTTCCGCTCCTCGTACTTCTTGAGCATATTGATATGAAAGATCTTGTTCTTTCCAGAAACTCCAATTACATAATCAACGTCATTTTTCCGTTCCTTAACCAGGAATGGTCCTTTCCATTGCATTAAAAGCTTGTTCGAGTCAGTTGGCAACAAAATTAGCACTTTATCGCCGGGATATAATTTCCTAGGGCGACTTTTCCTGTCATAGTAAGTTTTTTGTTTGTCGCGAGCTTTCTCTAGCTGATCATGTGCGATCTTGCATGTTTCCTCTAGGCGATTGCGCAAATCAAAGACATAAGTGTATGTCGTTCGCGTTTCTCCATCCAATTCCTCGTTCGTCCACAGTTCTCGTAATACCGTCAACGGTCCTCGAACGTGCCGGCCGTAAATGAGCTGAAAGGGAGAGAATCCGAGGCTTGCCTGCGGTACTTCTCTATATGCAAAAAGCAGAGGAGCAAGGTATCTGTCCCAAGATCGCGGTCTCTCTTGGCACATTCTCTTTAGCATCATCTTTAGAGTGCCGTTAAACTTCTCGACGAGACCATTTGCCATCGCATGGTAGGGTGTCGTCTTGAGTAGCTTCACTGAGAGTAATCGACTCACCTCTTTCATTAATTCTGAGGTAAAGCTTGCTCCTTGGTCCGTGACTATTTCTTTTGGCAAGCCGACGCGAGAAAAGATCTCGATCAGCGCTTCTGCAACATGAACTGCGTCGATTGCAGGGAGTGCCACAGCATCTGGATAACGAGTCGCAAAGTCGATTAACGTAAGAACGTATCGGTTCCCGCGGTCCGACTTTGGTGAAAATGGCCCGATTAAATCAACAGCGACCCTTTCAAAAGGTGTATGGATCAAAGGCATGTTGCCCAGAGGAGCGACTCCTACTTTCCCCTTAGGGGTTGTCCTTTGGCATTGGTCGCACGACTTCACGAAGCGTTTGACGTCTCCGTGTACATCTGGCCAATAGAATTCTTGTAGGACGCGATCAGTTGTCCTCTTGATACCTTGGTGTCCTGCCATGATGCTCTCATGTGCCACTTCTAATATGCCAGATCTAAATGCTTTTGGTATGACCACCTGCTTAAAGGTTCTGCCAGTGGCCAGGCGGTAAAGGCGATATAGCAATCCTTTTTCTTCGACGAATTCGTAGCTGTGCCCCTTTCCAGAATTGAACGACTTGCTCACTTTGGCGAAACTATGCTTCAGCGTCGGGTCTTTGCGCTGTTCTTCAATGAGTTGGTCTTTTGTTACGTCACGTAAGACAATTGTTGGAACGCACAAGGGACGAATCTTGCCTTGTTCTTGTTCTTCAATTTTTGCTTCAGCCACGCTCGATACATGGTGAGGCTTCCTAGGCGCCTTATTACGCTTCATCCCTATCGACGACGACTCCTCGGTGGGAGCATCGGGGGGTTTCCAGTCAGAGTCTGGATCATATGGTCCTCTGACGCCTGGAAGATTTCCCAGAACGAGGTCGTAGAGGGGCTCGTCCATACATGTCGCTGTTAACTTGCCTGAAAAATACGGCGTGTTCACTTGTACGACAGCTTCAGGCAGGTAACTTGTTGAGCCGTCCAGAAGAACAACGTTGTTCGTTCTTCCCGTCATATACATCTCTGGAACGAGTTCTCGTTTGACAATTGCGGTATTACAACCGGTGTCTCGTAGTACATGAACACTTCTTCCCAGCAGCCGGCCTTCCACCACTGGCATCCCGTCGACGAGGAAAGTTACAGCAGTCCCAGGGTTCTTGCCCTCGCTGTCACTTGATTGGCGAATCTTCTTTCCTGGATGCTTTGATTCTTTCACTGGACGAGTCCGGACTGGTCGAGATTTGGTGAATGCACACGCAGAACTTGGTTTGCTGTCCCCGTACCGAGTTCGGCAATTTTCAGCTGTATGTCCCGTTCTGTCGCACAACTCACACTTCAGCATACGCTTAGGTGGGGCACGGCAGTCAGGTGCCAAATGTCCAAACCGATGACAAAGGGTGCACATAAGTTGCGGTTTCCTGGGCGCTTCAATGTTTTTTCCACCAAAATCCTTTGCGTTATCGGGACCCTTTCCTAGGTTTGTCCAGTTCTGCGCTTCAAGAAAGCGATCCGTCAAGCTAGCAAGTTCGTCAAGGGATTTGCACTCTCGCTCCTTCAAGAAAATTACTAGCTTTGGCTCACAACAACGCAGAAACTGTTCAGAGATCATGTGATCTCGTAGACCTTCATATGTTTTAGGCACATTAGCCATCTCAATCCAATGGTCAAAATAGGCTGAAATTCTTGCTGCTAACTGTCTTCCAGTTTCGCCCTCTAGTGCTCGTGCTTTACGAAACTTTTCTTGGTAGCCTTGAGCCGTGAATTGAAACCTTTGTAGCAAAGCTTTCTTTACCTTCGAGTAATCTAATGAATCGGTGGCAGTCATCCGACCGATCACAGTTAACGCTTCCCCAGTCAGACACATGCTCAAAGCAAGAGCCCATTTTTCTTGTGGCCAGTCCTGTCCTGTTGCTACGCGCTCAAATCGCTGTATATACGCGTGTAAGTCATCGCGTTTCTCGTCGAACAAAGGAAGTAACTTCTGTGGGTTGAGGGATGACGAGGAGGTGCTGGGTGCAGTCAAAATTTCAGAAGCCGCTGCCGGCATATTACGAGCTCCTTCCTGAAGCTGCAGCTTTAGCTGGAGGATCTCGCGCTGCCTCTGGTCAGCTTCCTTGATTGCCTCTCGCTCCGCAGCTCTCTCGTCCCTTTGTTTTGCCTGTTCGGCCTCAATCCATCTGCGAAGTTCTGCGCCTGACAATCCTATTTGGAGACCTATAGCCGTGATTTTCTCTAAATCCATGGTGCCGTCTACTAATGTGTGTCTGCGCTCAAGCGAAACTGCCCCCTTTCACTGTATTTACGAGTGAATCCTGGCAGGCTCGCCAGTTTGTGATGTTATTGGGCCGGATCACTCCAGAAAAAGGGAGAAACAGCACGCGAAAGCAAAAACACACATCAGACTGGTATTGACGTACACGACACAGATAATGGCACACACACGTGACAATGTCCCAAAATGCCTCATAGGCGACATGCACTATATGTTTCGGTGGATTACGATTGGCCTACAGTTCCGGCGGAAGCGTGTGTCGCCGTGTCCGAGACCTCGTTGAACCGATGCCGGCCAGCGGGGTCGGACGACAGTATCGGCCGGCGGGTCGGGCAGCCGTGTAGGACGGCCGGGACGGTCGGCTGGGTCGGACAGCCGGGTTGGACGGCCGGGACGGTCGGCTGGGTCGGACAGCCGGGTTGGACGGCCGGTTCGGTCGGCTGGGTCGGACAGCCGGGTTGGACGGCCGGGTCGGACCGCCTTGCGGGGCTCAGGTAGCCGGCCACAGTCACCGGGTCGCGTCCACAGCTGGCGGGGTAGCCCTGTGGCCGCTCACCCGAACGCTCGAGTGCCCCGGTTCCGGACCGCCAGCCCTCCTGGACCAGTGCCCAGCGGAAGAGCGGGGCGAGGTAACCTCCCAGCGGGCGACAGCGGGCGACAGCTTCAGGTGTGGCGTATTGGCGCGGTCGGCGATAGCTCCTATGGGCCAGACGCCCAGCGAGGAAGCTGCTTTCCGTCGACCGCCGAACCTCGCGCACTGCTCACGCCACGGGCCACGGGCCACGCTCTCTCGCGCCACGCTCTTCGAGACGTCACTGCCGACGCTCCCAAATCGGCGTCGATGATGATGATGGTTCTCTCGCGGGTATTTGCAAAGAGTCGGTGTCCTCTTCGCCCCCGCACGGCGCACTGCCTTCCTATGCTTATGCTTTCCACTCCCGCGACCATATATTATGACAATTACTACTAATGACTTGTAAAATATACTAATGACTACGAAATTACCCATGTGTCTAAGAACGACTTGTAATGATAAAAATAGATTACAAATGACTAAAAATACTTACTAGTGAGCTGTAATGAATAATAATGACTGAAATTACTTGTAATGACTACTGATGACTAAGATATGGCCAACATGTCTAACGACGGCTTGTAACGACCGCAATTGATTACGAACGACTAAATATGCTTAGTGATGACCAGTAATGACTAATAATGACTAAAATGACTTGCAATGTCTACTAATGACTACGAAATATGTGTAACGATGAATTGTAACAACTACAACCGATTGGAAATGACTAGATATGCTTAGTAATGACCAGCAATGACTAGTAGTGATTGAAATGACTTTTAATTACTACTGATGACTATGATATTACCAACAATAATGACGGCTTGTAATGACCACAATTGATCACAAATGACTAAAAATGCTTAACAGTGAGCAGTAATGCTTAAAAGAAAAAGAGAAAGAGGCGAATGATAAGAGGAGGGAGAGCAGGCTTTCGCCGTTCACCTCTTAAAGGAGATTTTAAAAGATCCTGCAGTTTTGAACTCTTCAGTGAACCATGCCGCGGATGATCTTGTAGTGAAGTGTTACTATAATGAGTTTATGGATGGATGGGTAAGTGTTTATTGAATTGTAGCATCATGGCTGAACATTGGAACGGTGTATTAACCATTTTTCGCGGCGATCCCATGGGCGTTGCCATGTTTGATCACGTGGTGATGAGTCCATTGCGTGCCTCAGCTGCTTTACTTGCCTCTGTGCTTACAGTGGATTTTTTATTAAACATTAAAAACATGACACCAGTGCGGCTCTGCAAACATCTGTCGCCGGATATCGTAGACGGTGACTGGGAGGACGACACGCGAAGCTTTGGCTGTACCGCCTCAAAAATCATGTAAGCGCTTTCGGAGATCGTTACGCTTTGTCCAAACGGCGCGAGGAAAGTATACAGTGCTTGCAATAAAAGCGGGGCTAAATATGTATTCCAAGTTATCATAACATTCTGCTTATGAATTGAATCAGTATAATTGTGTTTAGCCCTTTGTTCTTTATTTGCCAATCCATTTGAAACAGCGGCTTGTCATGCATGTGACTCAGTAAGGTTGCTCGCGCACTCCCTATCTGATTGTTTATTTTCTGCCTGATCGCTCGCGAGTGTGCTCAGCCGCAATTGATTTGTTCTTGCTGTGCGTGAGGCTTGTAATGTAGCCATTCAGTACATTCTAATAGCTTGTAGTATATGCGTGTAATCGCTAGCCACTCGCTTACTGTGTGGACCGTTACGAAGCATTCAGCTTCGAACATTAGTGTGCAGTCGGCGTTGTCGCCGTCGCCCATGTTTCGGCGCATTGATTCAAGTGTGCGTTCGTTCCCTTATTTTCTATACGTTGGCGATAGAATGAGCGCAAGTTTGCGTGTGAGTAGGAGTGGCTGTGTGTAGATAACGTGCGAGAAACCTACTATGTGCCAAGAAGCGGCGCTACTCTATTTGTCAATGCATAACGACTGGTGCTCACTTGTGCAGACGTTCCGGGGTTGAAGTCCTTTCCTTTGAGGTTGGATTGGATGGATAAGAGACCTTTTTTTTCTATCCTCAAGGGAAACCGTCCATTGTGAAGGGGCGGCAACACAGGCAGTCCTTGTGTAGCGGCGGTTTAATTAAATGAGGTATACGAACTCACGTGCGGGGTCGTCTCTGCGTGTGTTCGTCCCTCTCTCCTTCCCCGAAGAAAAAAGAAACATGGGCAAGGCGCCAGCAACGCACAGCAGTTCAAGTGCCAGCATTTATCGCACGGTCGCTGCCTCGCCTGCTAGCTCAGTCGGTTAGAGCGTCGTGCTAATAACGCGAAGGTCGTAGGTTCGATCCCTGCGCAGGCCATTAATTTTTTTCTCTTTTTTAGCAGAAGCATTCTTTGGCGAGTACACCCAGCAAAACCTGACCCTCCCGTGACGTGACGCCTATTGTCAGGTTATAATGACTATCAACACAATAGTAAAAACTCGCAGAAACGCTTTTCCGAGACCACTTGGTCAATTTTAGTGATTTTCTTTTTTCATTTGAGAGAAGGAGTTGTATTCTAATGCCTTTTGGAAGCGAAACTCTGATTTAGGGCCTGAATTCTTTAACAGAAATTTCCAAAAATTCGTAAGTTTGTAAAAAATGGAAGCAAGAAGTTTACAAATTCGTAGCTTTAAAGCAAGAACAGATGTCGCATTTCTATAAATTACATCCATTAGGGCATCCAAAGCGGTAACATATGATAGATGGATGGATGCAAAACTTTAATGAAGGTCCTGAGGTAGCATTTGATACATCAATTTATATCTGACGTGAATTTCTTAAATTGTTTATAAGAGCTTTGGAAAAATCCTGCTCACATATCAGTGGTGTATTTGAGAGTCATGTATATTAGATCAATTTTTTCCACTATTGATTTACTTTTACATGCGCTTAAAAAATTGTGATATCGTTCTTCTTTGCTGAGTTACGTAGTTCTAAACTTGATAGTTATGAAGTGTTTAATTTTCAACAATCTTTGTTAAAATGTTCACGCCCTAATTATGAAATTCGCTACCAAACGCCACAAGATTTAAACTTTTGCGTTTAAATGCAACGAGCGTCATTACATTTGGTGCAGCTGTGCCCGCGAAAAATTATTCAGCTTTTCCCATCCATTTAAATAGGATCCCCTGAGCTAAAGCTTCCTCTTGTGGGTTCTTTTCTTCACGGAATCACGCGACGAATCAACAAATGCCACATAAATTCAGCAGATATCCGTCTTCAAGCGTGTAATCGATTTCGCAAAGCGAATAACCTTCCAGAACCGTTAGGTCATTCGCTTACATTGACAAGCATCACAATTGCTTCCGGATAACTTTTTGGCGCAAAAATATCAACGGGCTCATTCAGCGAAAAAGCCGGCGTCTGTAGCAGTGAAATGGCACCTAAATTTCCCATTGGCTGCGATGCCACGTCACGTGCGCGCCTCGACGGAGCAGAGCGGGCGAAAGGGAAGGACTGCTACCGCGCCATGGAGTTGCGTCAGGAGAGAGAGAGAGCTAGGTCACCGCCGCGACGCCACGTCACCCTCGCTCTCGCAAGCCTGCGTTATCCGCGCGTTCCTCATACACGCAAGCTCTCACCTGCTTTCTAACTTCGCCTCGGTAATCGCTATAAAGAAATTATTGTATAAAAGAACAGTACATTCGAAAAAGAAAAGCGTTGGCGGTAGAGAGTTTCGAATCTACGACCTCACGCTCAGAAGCCAAGCGTATTGTCCACTGGGCCAGCGCTGGCCGAGCGTCTCACACGCTCGCTTGCCCCCGAGGAGCTCATAACTCGAAGGACCATTCAGCGGCGTTCAATTGGGCATTAATGCTTTCTCATTGACAACTAAGAAGTGTTTAGGTGTCCTCGGATTTATTTTAAAAAGAGGTCTTCAAAATTTGGTCGAATCACTTTAATACACGTGAATTATCGGCGAAGGCGGACATCATTTCGAAGACAACTCAAAGGCCTCCATTTACTAATTAAGCTAATTATCGTCATAATTACTCACTTAACAGCACATGTTTATAATGAAAAATTGAAGGAAATCGTCACAATGTTCTCGATATAATTTTTTTTTATTTCTACGTGAGTATGTAGAACAAAAAACTGGCGTAAAAATAGAGCGATATGTGGAACGAAGCTTTCGCGGAGCACTTCATTAAATTCTTTAAGACTGTCACTATTCTTCAACGTGTTTAAAACAGTGAGGTACTAGTTTTGGTTAGTCGGCACCTATAATACAGGACGGCAGGTATGCGCACAAACTAAGAGAGACAAGTGTACGTGAAGACATAGACGTCTACACGTGCTCGTTTCCAACTAAATTTTATTTGCCCGCGGGTTAAAGTCTGTTCCCAGATATAATACGACGTAATTCCGGTTGACGACAAGAAATCTTTAGAACAGATAAGTCGACTGTAAGTGACGGGTATACTTGTGGCATGCACCAAGAGAAAAATACGCAAAAAAAAAGTTGGAAGGTTGTGCAACCTCTACTTGAGGTCACTGAAAAACAATGTGTTCCTGGACGAATTGTACTGGTGAGAATGGGGTGCACGACCAAGTGCGTCTGTGCAAACATCAATCTAAAACCGTTTGATAGCGGCACAGCAATAGCACTTACCATCATAGTGGAGCCAACTGAAACAACAGTGCCACTCGCGCATTATTTGAGGCTGCCTTGTGTCCTACGGAATCACGCAGTGATTAAATAAACGACGCCTAAATATACCGCATACGAATATACATCAGCAAGAGGACGGTTGCTTTAATAAAGTAGGCATTTCAAACCGTTCTATGCCTGCTTTCCTAACCATTAGGCAACAATCGGAAGTATACTTCTCTCGTGACAGCGTCAGCTTGCTCCTTCATATAGGAGTAAGCAGTGGCCAAAATAGTAACCTTCGATTTAATTGCTCACATTTTGCGTAATTGGAGTTCCAGTGCGCACTCCAATGCGCAGTAACAAAATTGATTTATTTTGTTTCTCTCTCGTTTCTTTCTTATTTTCGGGGGGAAGGGGGATGAGGGCGAGGGAGGGAGCGAAATAAACGTTCAATGTTATCGACTGCAGGGTTCATTATCATAGGCGACTCGCTTCATGGGGACTGCTGGGTCGAGAACTAAAGTGTTCATATTAAAGAGGTGTACGACTGTATAACTAGAAACTGGTGCCAAGCACAGGATTAGGCTACTGCTAAATGTATGTTACTTCGTTACTACTCAACTTCCATTCGGCACGTTCGACACGCGCTCTTAAAGGAATAATTAGAAAGCTAACTGGAGAAATTGCGTTCATTATTCAACATCACTCTGCAACATGCCTTGTAGATATAGCGTCGACCTTTTCTGCCATAATTGCAATATCTGCCGCAGGAGGTCCTTAATAAGGCTCGTTTCATTGAAACAGATAACCCAGTTTATATACGGTACACTCCCCTTTGTGCGTGGACGTGTGTGTACTTGCAGACGTCAGTTGATTCCTATTTGCTATGCTGAAGAGTTCGGTGGTCGGTAGCAACTTCACTGCGCAGGCTCACACACAAGCGCAATCGCGCTTAATTAATCGAGCTGGAGTATTTCTATATGCCCATACGCATTATGTGAAATAACTACCTCTGCGTGATTTTCCTTTCGTTACTTCCGTGAGAACGTGTACGCTCATAACCGTACGTTGTGCACTCTCCTTTGAAAGCAGCCCTAATGAGAAAGCAGACTGGTGTCGTTGCAAGGCAAAACAAGTGTGGTCGCCTGCACCGTACACAGCTGCACACGATCTTGAGGGCCAAGACCACATCTCTGAGAAGCCACGCAAACCGCAATCTGGTCGGAAGCGTCTGTTTTGGTGTCATTCGTTGCTGTACTCGGCGTGTCTCGCGATATCGAATCGGCCTCTGAAGGCCGAATGTGACTTTTATTCCCCGCCATCACAGAAAACGTCTGCTCACGAATGCTGGCGCTTTAAAAGAGAGATGCCAGTTTCAGGGCATTGTTAGCTGCAAGATTTTGATACTTGCTTTTATCGGATGAGACGTGTACCGAAACGGGCGAGCGTATGCGAAGAGGTAGCAAATGGAGCTTACTGAAAAGTCTCCTCAACGATAAACAGTCTAAGGACACCCTTAGCCTTGCAACGGATAGGCTCATTAAGAAGCAAACCGCAATCGGTCTCACCGACAGGGAATTAGCCAACTTAGCACGTACTTATCTCCCCCTCGCGAAATACGCAGATCACCCGGTAGAGCTTGTGAACTACATGAGATTTTCGGCGCCTGATCTAGACGACCCTTTCACCGTGTCAGAGATCAGACACGCTCTCTTCAATCTAAATGGAAGATCAGCCCCGGAACCTGATGGGATCACGAACAAACTTCAAGGAACCTAGGCGATAGGGCAATCGAGATAGTCACGGCCAAAACAAATAAGGTATGAAAAAGTGGACACGTCCCGATAGAGTGGCCTACCGCAAAAGTGGTACTCATATCCAAACCATGAAAACCCTTACATATAAATAATCTGCGGCCTATTTCCCTCATGCATCGCCAAGGTTGCGGAGCACGTGATACATAACAGGATCACTGAACGTATTGAAACAAAAGAGCTCTTTAGACACAAGCTAATGGGCTTTATACAGGCGTTGTCCACACAGGACGCTGTGCTTTTGCTTAAGAAAGCAATCTTTGATAACCCTACTCACGACGTGAGAGGGATCCTAGCACTGGACCTCTCCAAGGCCTTCGACAGGGTCGCGCCTAAACACATCCTGACGGAGATTTCATCTCTCAACCTGAGTCAGCGGTTTCATGATTACACCAGATCTTTCCTCGCGGATCGCAAGGCACACCTCCGACTAGGTATGGTCACGGGAGGACCTCACGAACTAGGCACCTGCGGCACGCCGCAAGGCTCGGTCCTGTCCCACTCTTTTTTAATATAGCCATGCACAAACTCTCCACTCGCCTCGCTGCAATTCCGAACGTGGGTCACGCCATTTATGCGGACGATATCACGATCTGGGCGCCGGGCGGATCGCTAGCCATGATCGAACACTCGTTACAAAGCGCCTTGGAGGCTATCGAAGATTTTCTTTCAAACACGGGCCTTGAACTCTCCCCCGCTAAATCAGAGCTACTGTTATACCGCCAGTCCAGGCAGGGGGTCAGAAATGCGCCTCTGGAAACTCTGCCGATAGAAATTCGAGCTAAAAATGGGCATACCATACCGAGGATGGACTCGGTCAAGATTCTGGGTCTCCTCATTGATGCCAAGGGTTGTAACTCGACGGCCGTCAACAGGCTCTCTGGACAGGCTAGTAATGTCCTAAGACTTGTAGACCGCGTCTCAAATCGAAGAGGCGGTCTCAAAGAGGACAATTTGCTCAGAGCTTATCAGGCACTCTTCCTGAGTCATGTCATCTACATCGCGCCGTACCTTGATTGGGGTAAAGCGGAAAAGGCCAAGCTAGACTCCATAGTCACAACCGGCCTCAAGCGCGTGCTCGGCCTTCCGCAGTCCACAAGCACTGAGAAGCTGCTGGAGCTAGGACTCCATAACACCATCGATGAGCTAATAGAAGCACACACAGCGGCTCAAATAATGAGACCTTCATCCACTAGGCCAGGGATCAAGATTTTAGAAGAAGCGGGAATCCAACCCCGACATGAACCGGCGACCAAAGTTAGCTTGACCGGGAAACTAGAACTCGCATCATGGTTGACCCCGTTTCGCGAACCATCCACCCAGTGCATAACGAGGGTACAAGATTCGCGAGAGCCAAGTCCATCATTGAAAAGATCAATCAGCCGAAACTAATGCCCTCTCTGTCGATGCTGCCAGATATGGCAGTGGGGATAAGTTCGCTGTCTAGGTGGTAGGCGCGGGGGCAACCTGGTCAATGCAGACTCTGTTTATACGAAGTTTTCCCATGTGGCGGAGGAAGCGGCGACCGCTCTGGCTTTTCACAGCTCAAAAGTTCCCGCGATCGTCTTCTCGGACTCGCGCACGGCGGTTAGATCCTTTTCGTCCGCCCTCATATGTGAACAGGCGAATAGTATTGTGATTAAAGCACTTCGAAGGACTAGGGAGGGCAGCGAAGGAGGATACCAAATCTCGTGGTTCGCAGCCCATCTAGATATCTCAATTAACCCGCTTGGATTTAATGCTAACGAGCAGGCCCATAGGAGAGCGCGCGATTTCACGCACCGCGCTGTAGCGGGTAGCCAGGCTTGGAGCGAGGTCAACATCCACAAAGATCCATTATGTACTTTCCACGACATTGTTTCCCATTATCGACTACGCAGGAGGATATTTCCACCCCCTCACCCCAAATTGAACAAACCTCAGGCTGGCTATTCAGACTCCTGCAGACCCGTTCGTATCCCACTCCTCGGTCCCTTAACAAGATATATAGGTCCTGAACACTCACAGTTGTGCCCCAAATGTTGTCATGACTCATGCTCTTTTGACCACATGCTCTGGCTGTGCTCAGCCCTTGACGCCTCTCCACCCATCACGAAAGAACAATGGCAGGAATCTCTCAAGAGCAGCAATCTCCCCATTCAACTCCAGGCTGTCCAGAGGGCCCACGACATTGCGGCGAGACTTGATCTCCCGGTCACATCGTGGGCGGAGCCACCGACTTCATCGTCAGGAGCCGTCTGTTTTGGCTCCCCAAGATCTCAGTCCGTCAGGACTCAAATAAGGTTCTTGTCATGTCATATCATGCTTTTATCGAGGTTTCTGTAAAACCGAACGAGGGACTTCTCCATCTGCACGTCTTTTATCCCCCGCGCACACGGCAAGTCGATGCAGCTCAGCATCAATAGTAGCAATTTTGCGGCGTCATCGAGAAAGGGTCGCCAACAACGTGGTAGCTTTGTTTCTCTCATCTTCGAATGTCATTAAACGCTCTTTGAATTCTGCTAAATGGTTCTCGAAATGTTCTGAAGATTCCTGCGCGTGCCTGGGCGTTTAGTTTTTAATTGAAGAGCATCTTATGCTAGAAATTATTGGGTGAAAATTTGAATGATGCTCTCGGGTTTTACGTGCCAACACCACTATCTGATTACGAGGCATGCCGTAGTGGGGGACTCCGGATTATATAAATTTTCTTACGCACGCCCAATGCACAGTACACGTGGTTCTTCGAATTTCGCCCCCGTCTATAGAAAAAGATGTCAGCTCCATCTTTTCTTTAAAGTTTCATACGGACAAGAATGTTGCGCCTTTCGCCGTTGGAATTGACGAGAAGTGGCTGTCTGCTTCCTAATATTGGTGTAGTGGGTTGGGTTGCCACAATCTCAAGAAATCGGCCCGCCAAAGCCTTGGGCGCTTAAATTACGAGCTCGCTGGCGTCAGTGCTTCCAGACCCAAATAATCTTAACTGAGGCTTACTGCCCATACCGTGAAATACAGGCAAACATTTGTCAAGGCGAACGCGCCAAACCAAAGCATCTGTCTGCAGCCGCCAACAACCGCGATTATCAGTTCAAAGCATACTGGAAGGGCATATGTTCGACTTAATTATGGGTACTGCGTCAATACTGCGGTATGGGTGCTGCTATAAAGAAAGACGTTCGATGGTCGTGTGCCTTTTACTGCGATAGCAATTATATGGCCTCTCCAGGCGCACTTTTCACGTCGCCGTCACCGCGATGTTTCGTATGATGTCCAAGGGCGGTAACATCGTTGCCGCGCGTCGTATGCTGTATGTGCGAGTGAAAGCATGCGAGGGAAACCGACGACCGCCGCTCAATCTAGCACGCGCGAACGAGGAAAGCGGCGAGCCATTTTAAACGCAAGAGCGCGTATTTTGACAGGGACAAGGAGGGGGATACGACACGGACAAGCGCTGCCGTGTCGCCTCTCCCTCCTTGACCCTGTCAAAATACGCACTGTTCTGTTTAAAATGGCTTACCAACTCGCCCGAACGTCCGTTTTAGCGGAGAGCAAACGCGTCGTCTTTCGTCGCGCGAGAGGCCGTGGGGTGATAGGAGGGAGGGAGGGAGGATGTTATGGGGGGGGGGGGGGGGCTCCAGCAGCAACTGCGTATTTCGCGACCGGGCGCAACGGGAAGTGACGATCACGGCTCAGTCTCGCGCGCGAAAAGGGAGGCGGCGCGGGAGAAGGGGGGGGGGGGGGCGAGGGCGCGGTAGAGACGGTTACCACTCTGCCAGCAAGTGCGTACTTTGCACGGCGCCGTATTACCATTGTGCGCGCTGCGATTTCGCCGCTCTTGCATTGAAGCGATACGCAGCATATGATGCGCAGCAGATGCGTTCATATTTGCCTGTGCACACTGACACCAACTCAACAATACTGGCTACTGGTTACTCAACACTGGCTACTCAACAATAGATGATATTCACACTATCAATCAGGTGATAGAGAAATGTGCGGAATATAACCAACCCTTACATATAGCTTTCATTGATTACTAGAAAGCATTTGATTCTGTCGAAACCTCAGCAGTCATGGAGGCATTACGGAATCAGAGTGTAGACGAGCCGTATGTAAAAACACTGAAATATATCTATAGCGTCTCCACAGCCACCGTAGTCCTCCATAAAGAAAGCGACAAAATCCCACTAAAGAAAGGCGTCAGGCAGGGAGATACGATCTCTCCAATGCTATTCTCAGCGTGTTTACAGGAGGTATTCAGAGACCTGGATTGGGAAGAAATGGGGATAAAAGTTAATGGAGAATACCTTAGTAACTTGCGATTCGCTGATGATATTGCCTTGCTTAGTAACTCAGGGGACCAATTGCAATGCATGCTCACTGACCTGGAGAGGCAAAGCAGAAGAGTGGGTCTAAAAATTAGTCTACAGAAAACTAAAGTTATGTTTAACAGTCTCGGAAGAGAACAGCAATTTACGATAGGCAGCGAGGCACTGGAAGTCGTAAGGCAACACATCTACTTAGGGCAGGTAGTCACTGCGGATCCGGATCATGAGACGGAAATAATCAGAAGAATGGCCGGCATTCTCAGATAATGAACAGCAGGTTGCCATTATCCCTCAAGAGAAAAGTGTAAAATAGCTGTGTCTTACCAGTACTCACCTACGGGGCAGAAACCTGGAGGCTTACTAAAAGGGTTCTACTCAAATTGAGGACGACGCAACGAGCTATGGAAAGAAGAATGATAGGTGTAACGTTAAGGGATAAGAAAAGGGCAGATTGGGTTAGGGTACAAACGCGATTTAATGACATCTTAGTTGAAATCAAGAAAAAGAAATGGGCATGGGCAGGACATGTAATATAGGAGGGAAGATAACCGATGGTCATTAAGGGTTACGGACTGGATTCCAAGGGAAGGGAAGCGTAACAGGGGGCGGCAGAAAGTTAGGTGGGCGGATGAGATTAAGAAGTTTGCAGGGACGGCATGGCCACAATTAGTACATGACCGGGGTTGTTGGAGAAATATGGGAGAGGCCTTTGCCCTGCAGTGGGCGTAACTGGGCTGATGATGATGATGACTGACACCATGTCTGTTAATTGCGTTAGCGAATGTTTCCAAATTTACACGGTCGATAAAATTACTACCCTAACTTCGTATAGCTGTCTACTAATTTGCTATCGCAATCGATGCTGCGCTTTCGGATAAAATTGCAACTTTTTTTATCATGCTCCCAATAAGGGACAGTACGCTCTCAAACCCTTTTTGTTCTAATGTGCCTCATGCCATCAACGTTTCATGCATGCGTGGATCCAGGAGGGATGTCCGGATATACTGACTACTTTTAAGTTAGTATGCGCAGCGCCAGCGTACGGCACGTGAGCAACACGGATTCCTCCTTCCCAGCTGTTACTGTTATTCTGCTCTGGAGAGACAACAAAAGTTTAAAGATTATTCAAGAGAAACCGCGAGCATGTAAAATACTCATTATCATCATCATTACCAGCATCATCGTCATCAATAATCAGTTCAATGTTAGACCTCCACCGCTCCCCGCTAAGAGAACCTCGATCAGCCCCTGCATTCATGCCACGTATTGTGTTTGGCTACCAAAAATTTTCGTTTTTCTCACCGTACGTGCACGCCGTGATTGCTGCACCAGCGGTGATAGAAACTTAAACTCGGCTCCAGGCCGTTAAACAAACGTTCGCGAGTCGCATGCGGGGCCGTATGTTGCGAAGCCATGGCTCAAACCGACTTCGAATAGCGCGCTTGCGCGTGGCTCTCGCGAGTGGCCTCCAGCGGCGGACCCAAGATGGCGCCACACGTGTCCCTTGCGAGCTGCGGCGAAATTTGAAACCGTTGCAGCCGCGACGCGGCCAAGACTCGGCGGCTCTCTAGCAAAGCGGCACGCATTGGGCCGTAGTTGCCGTAGTTTCTAGGGGACCCGGACCGTTCTCTTACGTAATCGGGGTCTCGCTGATAGCCGGAAATAGCAACCGCTATCTTTATGGTCCTTTATCGCTTACAGAAAGCTCGAGATCACTGTCCTATATGCTTTGTATCGGTGACCGCTACGCCGATTTGCTGCAGTAGTCATTCGCTGTTCTTTCTTGCCATTTTTTTTTCTCCGTTACTCCGTTGAACGAGCGCGAATGCTAAACTGAAAGCATATTTGCATACCCCTATCCTCCACGATATTCTGAGCCACGCCTTGTTGTGATACTAAGACGTCGCTATTTGTATTTGCTTGCGTAATAGCACGAGGGACGATACATGGGTTCAGATATAAGGTTGGTTTTTCAACATAACTCAACATTATGGAGCACGTTTTTGCAGTGATTGAATTAACAAGGTGAGGAAGGTATTTATAGAAACATTTATGAAAATTGGTGTTCGCAGTTTTCTTTATTGTGGCGGTCGAAAAACGTCACAGTTCGCAACTCCGAAATGTGTGATCACTTTAGACATTAATTTACAGATAGGAAATGAACATATAGATACGAAATTTTGCGATAATAATCACTGGTATTTGAAGGAACACCCACAGAAACTTCAAAATTTTAGTATAAGTGGTACCATTAAGCCGCTCACCATCACCTAATTCAAACAAGCTTCTACTGGAGCCAAAAATACCACAATATTTCTAGCCGATTTTGCAGCTCTATGAGGTGAGCTTGCGTGCACATAGTAAAAGGGATCTTCAAACAACATATTAAATCATACTCGGTACCAGGCACGTACCCAGGGGGGGGCCCGGGGGGGCCCGGGCCCCCCCCGAAATCAAGTGACATACCCCCCCCCCCCCCTCCCCACCCACGCCACCACTCCTCCTCACACATTCCTAAAGGGCCGCCAGATCAATGTTGAGACTTCGCAGCTGTTCATCGGTCAGCCTTATGCTGCCTTTTTCACTCCTTTTATATGGCGGTAGTTATCGGCATCTCTTGTAATGTGAAGGACAGTTTTCTCGTAGATTCCGCACCCGCGCGATTAACTCGAGATGCGTTCAGTTGTCACCATCTATTCAACCGTCACGCGCATAGCTGTTGCTTTTGTTAGTTCAAGCTTCTTTGTTTAGGCTGATCCTGGGACCAGGAGAGGGATGCGGCTGTTACTCAGCTGGTCTGTACTCTCATGGAACGAGTTGCGGCCGGAGAAAACGCCAATTGCGTTTAACTTATCCCTTTGCTTTCGCTTCATTGTTTCCTTGCGTTACGGCTCGCCGCGACGCTGGCAGATGCCCGGAATCATATACACGTGATATGGGTTAGGTAAGGTGGGAAATAAAATAATGTGAATGAGCGTCCATCCTGAAACCCTGACAACCCTTAAACCCATAAGCAAGATGACTGTCGCCGGTTGCCTCGTCTGTTTTTCCCTAACTGTATAGCACTTTTCGTGCAAAATTGGCAACTGGAAACAAAAATTGCAAGGAGTTGAGAAATTAAGCGATCTACTAAGGGGGAGAGCCAAGGCAACTACCAAACTGCAAGCAAAAGCAAATAATAAAAAAGTTGACGGTTGTTTATGAGAATATTTATGGATCAACATATTTTTATTTAAAAAGGAAGTAGAGAAAACGCCGCCGGAAGTGGAGAACAATTACTTGTTTTGAATGACGCTTCTACAGTTATCGGTCGAACCGCCTCACGTAGCCACTTCTCTGCTGTGCTTATGTGGGTGTTTTTCTAACTTTTCGCAGTGAGCGCAGTACGTCTAGAATCGCAGAGTCCTGCGCTCTATGCGGTTGTATGGGACTGGCGGCCGCACAGCGTTACGCAATTCGCGGAACTGTCAAAACTGATCAACAAGGCGAAAATAACTGATATTCGAAACTATAACATGAGAAAGACTGAAGAAGCCGTAAAAAATGAACGCAGCCTGAAATCAGTAAAAAAGAAACCTGGCATAGGAGAAACCATGATGTATGCACTAAAAGATAAGAAGGATAATATCATCAGCAATCTCGAAGATATAGTAAAAGCAGCGGAAAAATTCTAAGCTGACCTGTATACAGTACCCACAGGAGTCACGATAGTTCACTTAGAAACAGTAATGAACAGGATACAGAAACTCTCTTATAACTAGCGATGAGGTCAGAAGGGCCCTGCAAGACATGGAACGATGGAGAGCGGGAGGATAAGGTGGAATAACAGTCGATTTAATCACGGGTGGAGGAGACATAATGCTTGGAAAACTTGCGGCTCTTTATACGAAGTGTCTATCGGCTGCAAGGGTCCCGGAAAACTGGAAGAATGCAGACATTATACTAATCCACAAAAAAAGGAGACATTAAAGAATTGAACAATTAAGGGACCATTAGCTTGCTTCCAGTATTATACAAAATATTTACCAAAATAATCTCCAATAGAATAAGGTTAACACTGGATTTTGTCAACCAAGGGAACAGGCTGGCTTCAGGAAGAGATACTTTACAATGGATAACATCCATGTCATCAATCAGGTTATCGCAAAATCTGCAGAGTACAATAAGCCTCTCTATGTGGCTAATATAGATTACGAAAAGGCATTTGATTCAGTAGCGATACCAGCAATCGTAGAGGCACTACGTAATCAAGGAGTACAGAACGCTTACGTAAAAAGCTTGGAAAATGTTGCTACATGCGTGAGGTATTTGTTTGTTTGAACGAGGCACGTAGGCGCCATCACTCCAGAAAAGAGGAGGAAGAACGAGCTGGGCTCGCGCTGTGAATCTAACCGGTCAGCGCTGCAACCGTTGTAGTAAATATGTTCTGCAAATAGCTTCTCGTCTTACTGACTCGTCTTTCGCGTTAGAATATATACAGAGGTTCTACAGCTACCTTAATTCTACACAAGAAAAGCAGGGAGATAACTATAGAGAAAGGGGTCAGACAGGGAGACACAATTTCTCCAAAGCTAATCACTGCATGCTTAGAAGAATTCAAGCTATTAAATTGGGAAGGCTTAGGTGTAAAGATTGACGGCAAATATCTCAGCAACCTTCGGTTTGCCGATGACATTGTTCTATTCAACAACAATGCAGACGAGTTACAACAAATGATTGGAAACCTTAACAGAGAGAGTGTAAGAGTGGGGTTGAATATTATTATGCAGAAGATGAAAATAATGATAAATGGCCGGGCAAAGGAACAAGAGATCAGGATGGCCAGTCGGCCACTAGAGACTGTGAAGGAGTACGTTCACCTAGGTCAATTAATCAGAGGGAACGCTGATCATGAGAAGGAAATTCACAGAAGAATAAAAATAGGTTAGATTGCATACGGCAGACATTGCCAGTTCCTGACTGGAAGCTTACCATTATTTTTGAAAAGTAAGGTGTGCAATCAGTGCATTTTGCCAGTGCAATATGTCCAGTGCCAATGCATTTGCCTGTGCATTTCGCAGTGCATTTTGCCAGTGAATATGGGGCAGAGACTTGAGAGCAAGTTAAGGACCACGCAAAGAGCGATCGAACGAAGATTGCTAGGCATAACGTTAAAAGAGAAATAGAGTGGTTTGGATCAGAGAGCGAACGGGTATAGACGATATTCTAATTGACATCAAGAGGAAAAATGTAGCTGGGCAGGTCATGTAATGCGCCGGCTAGATAACCGCTGTACCATTAGGGTTACAGAATGGGTAGCAAGAGAAGGGAAACACAATCGAGGACGACAAAACACTAGGTGGAGCGATGAAATGAGGAAATTCGCGGGTGCTAGTTGGAATCGGTTGGCGCAGGACAGGGGTAATTGGAGATCGCAGGGAGAGGCCTTCGTCCTGCAGTGGACATTAAAACATGATGATGATGATGATGATGATGATGATGATGATGGTGGTGGTGGTGGAGGTGGTGGGCCCCCCCCCGAAAAAAAATCCTGGGTACGTGCCTGCTCGGTACACTGTTCTTGTGATAGAATCCTTCAAATTTGTGAAATTTGCCAATGGCAGCAGCATTACATTTTTCGCCATTATCGACAACATTATCATTTTTCCTGCAGAAGAGCTACCCGGTATTTTACAAGAACATAATGGTTTCCTTTCAGGACACAATTTTACTATTACACATAGGGATTTTGTTGAAAACAAAACAAATAGTGATTGGATAGTCTGGTTTGTTCTTACGTGACCACACCCGTTAATATAATCGGGAATGTAGGCTATTTTGCGTACAGCTATCCCGACAGTTTACAAATAGACTCTGCGCGTCTTTCCAATAGCACGCCCACACAAAAACTGATACTGGGTGTCCGAAAAGTAACTTTCGAGCGACAAATCAAAGAAAAATATGATGATAATTGTGCATGACATCACAGCTTCATGCGCGATACGATAGCGCAATACATCTAGCTCGTCTGATGGCGTCTGTGGTGTGTACTCAAAGTATAGGCGTATCGGAACAATCTTCACTCACTACAAGGGCTACAGTCAGCAACTACCCAGCACATTGCACACGTATGCGACTCCAACAATCCTCCACAGAGTGTTTAACAATATGCAGTGCCACGTACAGGCATGTCTTCAAGCCGGTGGCGCATTGGGCAACGAATATCCACCGGACGTTCGGAGAAGGACTGAGCGTCCAGAACCGATAGAGGGCGTTCTACGGACGATTGGAAGACGTAACAGTTTGAGGGATAGTTTTTCTCTGAAAATAAAAATCGCATGGAGGTCCGCACAAAATCACCCGCGGACGTATCAGTATGTCTGGTTCAGGATTGCGAAAGGACGTCCACAGGACAACGCCTGCGGCCTACGCTGGATGCAGACTGTGTACTGCAGAAAGGCACGCAAGCTGTTATGTCTGGCTACTGCGCTTTCTAGAAAGTAATTTTACCGCTTTTAACCAATTTGTTCGTGTGCGAGGAGTACTTACTAAGGACTGGCGTAAATCTCACAGTCAGCGCCCAGGGTCCGCTGTAAACGTTCATTATCGACCACTTTAGTCACCAATTACGCCGTCACAAAAAGATCGCACGATCCATGCATATACTTGAACATACTTTAACGCAACCGAGACGCGTTCATTAAACACTACGAAAAAATAACATACACACACACGCTGTCTTGATAAACTATGTGGCTAGACGCCGAGAGCAGGACTTTATTGGTGTCCTTGCGTCAAGATTTTTTTCTGTAGCGTAATGACATAATCACTAAGAGATTCATAATCTCTCTATTTTTTATCCATATCTACGCATGAACACTGTACTCTCTCAAAGATCGCAGTTGATAAACCACGGACACCGGTAATGGATGTTGATACAAGATAACGTTTATCTGGTAGCAAATAAAATATTCTCTTGGGCGGCCTTTTCCTTTCTGCAACAAGAAATTTATGCTTAATACTTCATGGTGTATTAAGCATGGCGTCTCTTCTATTGTGTTTTTGCCGTCCTGAAGTACACCTCAGAATTCCAAGACTTCATAAAAAGGTTGCAGTTTCTCCCGAAAGGCGAAGCGTCGATTCCGATGGCAAATTGGTGGACACCTAGATATACGAAGTAATTATACTAGTTTTATCGGCCGTATAAATTTGTAAACATGGGTATACTAACTTAACCAGCATGGTGCCACGAGCGCACAAGCAAACATGAACATATCTCACTCGATGATCGCGGAGACTCGCTGTCAAAACGCTGAAATGAGGAAGCGCGGCAGCACCGAGTGAATTGACCTTCGTGCGACGTCTAGAATCAACGCGAACTAAGCCGCGAAAACACAGCGCGCGGCGGACTCTGTCCCCGTCGCACATGGCGTTCAAGATACAGCGGCCCGGGTGGGCGCACGCGGCCGCCCGGGCCGCCCGGAGTAGAACGCGCCCTGCTCCCTGAGCTTCGCGCGCGACGAAAGACGGCGCGCATCCTCCCCGCTTTCCTCGCTCGCGTTCACTCGCGCATACGGCGCGCGGCGACGATTTTGTCGCCCTTGGACTTTGTACGGAGCCTCATGGCGACGGCAGAAATGCGCCTGGAGTGTCAATATAATTGGTATTGCAATAAATGTGAGGTTTACCACCGTCTGCACTAAAACAACGGAGCTTGCTCCTGTTGCACGAGAAATACAGTAGCCACGTACGCATCTGTACTGACGGTTCGACTTCCTCGACTGGCGGAGTTCTGGTGGAGTTGTGTCTACGCCAACAAGCGGAGTAACACTGCGATTCAAGACGTCACATGTCACGAGGTCTACGGCTGTAGAAATCACGGCTCTGTATACAATGCACTTCCATTTATTGATAGATAGTCCTGGTACAGGGGCCGTGTTTTTCCGACTCGAGACCGGCTTTACACAGCATGCAGTCAGTTCTTCGACGCGGAGCTCACGTACAGTTAACGCACGAAATTGTCACTCTTCACCACGACGTCAAAGAAAAAGACCACGAAATTATTTTCCGAAGGCTACCTAGCTGTTTTGGGTTCAGTGGAAATGATCACGCTGACTAAGTCCCCCGCGAATCAAATCAAGAGCACAACGTTCCCATTCCTCTTTCCAGGAAAGACTCTGCATGGCAGCTTCGTCACCTGGCACGCAAGCTCTCTTTAACAGAGTGGAACACCCCCAAATGGAAGGCGCACCAGGTTACGTTAACTGAATCCTTCGCTCCAACTGCGACCTCCACCAGGACGTCACCGACTTGAGGCATCTCTTCTATACCGGCTGTGCTTAGGAGTGACTTTCACGAAGGCTTGCGCTGCATTGATTGGAATTACCGGCAGTACTGCGTGGGACGTCTGCGGTAGCGAAGAGAACGTCCAACCTTTATTGTAGCACTGTAATCAAATTCAGTCGGAAAAACAAACACTTTATATCGCATTGCGACGACTGGACGATTGGCCGTTGTCCGTGCGGGCGATACTTGAAGGCCGTCCCAATCGGTCGTCGGCCCGCAAAGCTGTCAAGGTACTTTTGTCTTTCTTGAAGGCGGCTGGCCTGTGTAAACGCCTTCGACTTGGTGAGGCCCACAGCGCGCGCGCGAGGTATCTAAAAACGTTGTCCTTCCTTGCCTCCCTCCTCTTATCTCATCTTTCCGTTCCCCCTTTCCCGTCTCCCTGCGTAGGGTAGCTAACCAGACGCATTCCTGGTTAACAGCGGGCGAGTAGAAACCTATCCGTAATTGTGCAGCGCACATAAGCTGAACACGAGAAACGCCCTGTCTTCTTTCTGGTGTTCACTTCGTGTGTGCGCTGCCCAAGAATGGTTCCCTGCCTTCTCTCGTTCTTTTCTCCTACGCTTGATACAATACAAACTCGCATTTTTCATATACCTTTCTTTGACCTATCGCGCTTTCGTCTTTGTTTAGGCAGTGATGAATATGATGATTATGAGACTCAACGGGTGCCCTAATTGAGGAAATATATAAAGCGCGCACTTACTAATTTTATAATAATTTGGCTATATAACTAAAAAACTGGCTGTGGCTTAGCTAAGGTTAAGCCCAGGATGCGAGGCATACTAGCCTTTATTTTAACGCGACAGCGTTAAGGAGCTCGTGTCGCAGAAAAGCCGGTGTCGTCGGCGTCGGCTCAGGCGTGCGGCGCATGCTCAGGCGCACATTTCGTTGTTGCGCCGAACGCTGCGTTGCTCGACGCTCACCGCGTCCGATGCGGGGCGCGTAGTCGCTGCGCCGTATAGCAAAGCCACCTAGAAACAGTCTCTGTAGCACGCCGCAACCTTCGCTTCTCATTCCAACCAGCAGCTCTGTCTCCAGGAGGCATTTCACCTCGTAAGTGTGTAGCAGAGGCAAGCACAGCTGCTTATATACCGCCGCGACGCCGCGAGTTGGAGCCCCGTTTCTCCTCTGTCGTGACGTCACGGTGTCACGTGGTCAGCCTTGAAGGCAACGCCGCGAGCGACGGCGCGAGTTGGAGCCCCGTTTCTCCTCTGTCGTGACGTCACGGTGTCACGTGGTATTGAAGGCGACACCGCCGCGCCTGAGGAGCTGGGTTGAGCTCTAGTGATATGCTTCGCATAAAAAAGTTGGAAGCATCGTCGCGAGCACGGGGAGTGTGTCGCGAGTGGTCGCGAGCTTCGCAAGCTGCGCCATCAGTCACGAATTACGATCGACTGCCGATACGTGTGTGAAACAAAACTTTAACCCAAGTTGATGGAGATTCGACTAAAAGCAAGCCAAGATGATAGAATGACTCTTGGTGCGTGTCATGATGGCTCATCATACTTACGGAGTAGTTAAATATTTAAATATTCTAAAATCATTCACGCTACGTTTCTTCATAAAAAGGATTGAATCACGCGCTCGAATCACATGCACAAGTTATTTATTGGTTGCCAGCATTATTAGAAAGAAAAAGTAACTGGAACGTCCATGTATTTCGTCCCACATTGGAGATTCAAGTGGATACGTCCTGCAAGCTCATCGGCTACGATTCGTCAGTTGTAATATGCGCCGCAATACTAATTCATTCAGGAGTTAATTTCTGGACGTTCCTAATCACTTGGACATGTGTTTCAATATTTCGTTGTATTAATGTTCACCTCTTCGAACAACACAGCCAAGGAGGTTTAAAAAAAATAACCTGGAGTGGAAGCCTCCGTAGTTCCTTACCACGCACATGTGAAGCCAGAGTAGGCTATACTTCTATACTGAAAGAGGACCGCAGCAGCTGAAACTTCTCACAGCTCACGTCCTTTTGGTCAGTTATGCAAAAGTGTGGGAAAAGCAGGCTGCTGAACAAGCAATTGGCAACTACGGCTTCGATTCTAGAAACGCCAGTGGAGAGATGCTGGTAGAATTCGCAGAAAGCAATAAGCTGAGAATAATTAACACCTTTTTCAGGAAGCGTAGCAACAGCAAGTAGACCTGGAAAAGCCCTACTGGTGAAACAAGTAATGAAATTGACTTCATACTTTCTGTTGATCCCAGCATAGTGCAGGATGTAGAAGTGATAGCTAGGGTAAAGGGTGAAGTGAATATAGGTTATGAGGGCTAGGATTCACCTCAATTCGAAGAAAGAAAGAGTAAAATTGGTCGAGAAGAAACAGGTCAACCTAGAGGCAATAAGGGTAGAAGCAGACAAATCCAGGCTCATACTTGCAAACAAATATGCAGCCTTAGAACAGAGCGATGAAGATCACGTTGAGATAATCAATGAAACCGTAACTAGGTTGGCTTCAGAGGCAACAATTGAAGTGGGAAGCAAGGCACCAAGGCAACCTGTAGGCATGTTCTGCCATTTAACAAATGACCTAATAAAGAAACGACAAAGAATGAATGTGTCCAGCTCAAGAGATAAGATAGAATTCGTGGAACTGTCAAAACTGATCAACAAGGCGAAAATAAGTGATATTCGAAACTATAACGTGAGAAAGACTGAAGAAGCCGTAAACAATGGATGCAGCCTGACATCCGTGAGAGAGAAATTTGGTATGGGACAAACGAAGATGTATGCACTGAAAGATATATAGGGTACTATTATCAGCAATCTCAAAGATATAGTTAAAGAAACGGAAGAATTATATACTGATCTGTATAATACCTGGAGGAGTCAGGATACCTCCACTAGAAACAGTAATGGACAGGGTACATAAACTTCTCCTATAACTAGCCCTGCAAGACATGAAACGAGGAAGAGCAGCAGGAGAAGGTGGAATAACAATCGATTTAATCAAAGATTGAGGAGCCATACTGCTTGGAAAACTGGTGGCGCTTTATACAAAGTGTCTACCGACTGCAAGGGTGCCAGAAAACTGGAAGAATGCAAGCATTATGCTAATCCACAGAAAGGGAGACGTTAAAGAATGAAAAAATTATAGGCCCACTAGCTTACTACCAGCATTATATAAAATATTCACCAACATAATCTCCAATAGAATAAGTGCAGCACTGGACTTTAGCCAACCAAGGGAACAGGCTGGCTTTAGGAAGGGGTATTCTACAATGGATCACATCCATGTCATTAATCAGGTTATCGAGAAATCCGCAGAGTATAATAAGCCTCTCTATATGTCTTTCATAGATTACGAAAAGGCATTTGATTCAGTAGAAATACCAACAGTCATAGCGGCAGCACGTAATCAAGGAGTACAGAACGTTTACGCAAATACCTTGGAAAATATCTAAAGAAGTTCTACAGCTACCCTAATTCTACAAAAGAAAAGCAGGGAGATACCTATAAAGAGAGGGGTAAGACAGGGAGACACAATTTCTCCAATGCTATCCACTGCGTGCTTGAAAGAAGTATTCAAGCTATTAAACTGGGAAGGCTTAGGAGTAAAGATCTACGGCGAATATCTCACCCACCTTCACTTTCCTGATGACATTGTTCTATTCAGCAACAATGCAGATTGAGGACCTTAACAGAGGGAATGTGAGAGTGGGGTTGAAGATTAATATGCAGAAGACAAAGATAATGTTAAATAGCGGGGCAAAGGAACAAGAGTTCAGGATCGCCAGTCGGCCTCTAGAGGGTGTCAAGGAGTACGCTTACCTATACGTAACTTAATCACAGGGAACCCTGATCATGAGAAGGAAATTCACAGAAGAATAAAAATGGGTTGGATCGCATACGGCAGACATTGTCAGCTCCTGACTGAAAGCCGTACCATTATCATTGAAAAGTAAGGTGTACAATTAGTGCATTTTACCAGTGCTTAAGGGTTACGGACTGGATTCCAAGGGAAGGGAAGCGTAGCAGGGGACGACAGAAAGTTAGGTGGGCGGATGAGATTAAGAAGTTTGCAGGGACGGCGTGGCCACAATTAGTACATGACCGGGGTTGTTGGAGAAGTATGGGAGAGGCCTTTGCCCTGCAGTGGGCGTAACCAGGCTGATGATGATGATGATGATGATGATGATGACCAGTGCTGACATATGGGTCAGAGACTTGGAGACTGACAAAGAAGTTTGAGAACAAGTTAAGGACCACGCAAAGAGTGATGGAACGAAGATTGCTAGGCATAACGTTAAGAGACAGAAAGAGAGTGGTTTGGATGGGTATAGACGATATTCTAATTGACATCAAGAGAAAGAAATGGAGCTGGGCAGGTCACGTAATGCGCCGGTTAGATAACCGTTGGACCATTAGGGTTACAGAGTGGGTACCAAGAGAAGGGAAGCGCAATCTAGAACGATAGAAGACTAGGTGGAGCGATGAAATTAGGAAATTCGCGGGCGCTGGTTGGAATCGGTTGGCGCAGGACAGGGCTAATTGGATATCGCAGGGATAGGCCTTCGTCCTGCAGTGGACATAAAACAAGTTGATGATGATGACACCCGCTTAAAATAAACACGTGAAGAACCGCCTAATTTTGAGAAGCAGTTAAAGAAGCAAGTGGGGCTGATAGAATCTAAACTGCATTGTTAAGTCCTGGTATTACTGCCGAGCGTTTCTGTGAAGAAAAGCGAAAATTCGATATCATACCATTAACTACTCGTCGTGAGCAAACCGTCTTTAATGGATTAAAGTCAATATAACTATTGTAGAAGTGATATATAGCCAGCGTTTGTGACATACTTGTTGCACCGCGGCAGGTATGGTATACCCCCCCCCCCCCTATAACTGGATTTTTATATGCTATGTTCTTGCGTTTGTCCATCCGCGCATGAAAAACCCGCAATGTGGTCTGCGCAATGTGGTCTGAGCGCAATGGCGGTCTGCGCTCCTTCAGCTGGCACTGTAGCGTGGCCTTTTAGAACTCTATCGCGGTCTATGAAGTACACTTTCTGAATAAATTTTTACAAACGAACACGTCGTAAAATATATTTGACACGACCGACATAAGTATGCAAGCAGAGGCAATGAGAGCGAACAAACGAAAACACTGCAGAAGGCGCCCGGAGACAGCTCGAACAGCAACAGACGACAGGCGCGAGTCCCTGCCCTGACGTCACGCGAGCGGCGCTCGCAGCGGCCCTGTAGTTCGTTCTATGTTAAGATGGTGGTTGTTCGGCTTCACTTCGGATACGGCATCTTCCCTCCGTCAAATATTTCTTAAACCTGCTTAAATGCAGCTAATGGGCAATAATAATGCCATATCTGCCACATGCGATTTATAAGATTACGGAAAACTTACAAATGATCATCCCCTAGAGAGAGAGAGAGAGAGAAGTTTAATGATACGAAATGCTGAGAGGGCGGCCTGAGGTATATTCCTCTAGCCAGCTACTCGGCATTGGGGGAAGGGGAAAAGGGAAAGATCATCCCATATGCATTCAGCTATTCGACAAGGCTGCAACAACAGCTGCCACCTATAGAAAACTTCGCTTTAAGGGTAAGGCGCTGCGGTACTGTGAATTGTGTTCTTTGTTCTCTTTTAGGGCGCGTTGTCCGTGAGGCGGTTGCAAGCCCACACATCGCGAACAACGCGCCAAGGTGCCGGAAGCTCCGCGGGGGGAACGTCCAGCTCTTCTTCTTCCGCCCTCTGTTGGACTCGCTTGCCCTATATGGTCAAGCGTTCAGCTACAAGATTTGATGGTGTGTGCCAGCCGCTGTTGTAGGTAGCGTCCCCTAGGTTGTGTCGCCTCTATTTCCAGCTTCACCTAGGAACCACGAACCCCTCGTGCAAGTTCCGCGATGCGGAAAAGTGGATGCAGTGGCCTTCCGACCCACCACGCGCAAGCCTTACCATCGCCATCGCAGCCCTCTTTCTCTAAGAGCTGCGCAGCTCCGCCGCTGTGAGGGAGAGAAGTGCGATTACAATGGTGAGGCCGCTGCCATGGACGAAGGAAAATTCACGCAGGAACTCCTCCGGGAGTAGTGTAGGTATGCGTGAGCATTGTAACAGTTGCTCCTCTCCACGCAGCCCGATGCCATCATCAATGTTGTGACAGTTATACGACCAGTATAAACGACAGCGCTTTTGCAACACGAGCTGCTGCAGACGGCGGCACGAGGTGAATTGACGAGGAAAGCAAACTGCTGCAGGCGGGCGGTGCCAGGTGCGTTGATGACGTTCCGATCATTATAAGCTGGTATCGCTCTTTAGCGACTTATCCATCCGCGTTGAACCATTATGAGCTGCGCGGACTACACATTGAAATCGATCTGCGATGCGGACAGAAAGTGCCGACTACTGATAGCTATACGCGCGCTGCGTTCCCGCCGCTTAGCGTTGAAGGGGGACGCGCGGGCTCATGTCTTGAAAACGATCTGCGAAAGGGGCGGGGTGCGGCGTGTTCTGAGAGCTTCGGAAGTGCTCTGCTCTGGCCGCTTCGTTCGCGTGTTTGCATGGATGTTGTATGTGCGATTCCAAAGAATGTATGCGCTTTTTGCTTCACGTTGCTGAGTGATTGAAGCCTGCTTCGCTTCCGCCGCGGGTCAGGGCGGTATTGAACTACCTCCGGGATCAGCCCGCATTTTGTCTTACGTGATGGACGGGCGGTTCTCTCCTTCGGTGAGCATAGAAATGTTTACGCACTTAAAAAAATATATTTCGCGGTTGCTACCGACATGCCCCCCGCCAAACGCCCCGTAAAACAGAGTAGTGCCTTCACTGAAGCGGTCCTCTGCAACGATACATATCACTCAGATGGAAAATGGAAGGTTAGCAGAATGTTAAATTTATACTAAGCTTAGTCTTTGTTTTTTATTCCCTGCCACCAATGCCTAGAAATGGCAGAAATAGGTCGGGTCCACAAAAGCGTACCCTGTGTCTGAAGGGGCTACATGCGAGATGATATGACGGCTGTGCCTTCGGCTTGCACTCGAATCCCTGAGCATTTTGCGCGCGCGCGCGTGCTTGTGTGCGTGCGTGTGTGTGTGTTTGTGTTTGTGCGTGTGTCTGTGCGTGTCTGTGTGTGTGTGAACGACATCGTCGTTCGTTTATTTTGCTTTTTTTTCCTTGCACCTCTCGAGCAACTGAAGTTGCCAAGTTACTTCAGTAGCGGTGCTTGCCTCTGGCAAGAAAGTGAATCTTCTTTCTTTTGAATTTGTGGTCTCGAAACGTGGCGATTCACCAAAGCCGAGCTGTGCGGTAGTGGCAGGTTCTGGCTATAGTGTACTAGTTCGGGCTACTTTCTCACGTTTTGCTTTGCAAGTATCGACAAGGAGTCCGTGCGTAGGTTTCGCTGTAGATAGGCTAATGAGAGGACGGCGAAAAAAAGCGAGAAAACATTCAGGCACCTCAATAATGTTTGCGGTGGCGCCCAAACGTAAACGCTGGTGGCTGAAAACGCGATTTCAGCTGAGATGCGATTCTTCGGAAGCCACGCCAACTTTCCAGAGGGAAGGTTCTACAGACAACAGCGTCCACGAGCATTGTACCGAATGCGGACAGTACGATGTTAGTGATAGTATAGCGGGCGAAAGTGGCGATGCGACAACAGATTGCGCCACGCCGATTCTAGAGCAGAGCTCAAAGCGATCTCGCACTTCGGATCTAGAATGTGATGATGCAGTTACTGGCGAATGTTGCAGAGACTCTTTACAGCGCTGGGTGGTGGACTGTTGTATTCATAGAAGCAAATAAACAATTCAACACACCAAACAACCTGAACAATTAAAATTGCTGAAACAGCAAGAGGGCTTCTTGAATCTTCCGAATGACGCGGGCGGCCTCCTGACAGCTTCCGACAAAACCTGCAGTGACAAGTTTTCTGTTATTGTCATCTGTGCAGACTATCTAGTGCAGCCACTTTGAATTGGTGTCTGGCCTGCCGCACGCCCTAAGCCACCCAGAAGACATTTCTCCTGTCATGCCGCTCACAGTAAACGTGGATGGGATTCTACTGGCCAAAAGCTGTAAAACACAACTCCGCCCAATTCAGAGCGTCATCCATGACTGGTGATCTTGCACGATTTGTAGGAGGGGTAAATGCAGGCATATCGAAGCCGACCTTTGTGAATGAATCGCTGCTCATAGAAGGCGCATTCAAAAACATACTGAAAAATACTTTTTGGGAGATGCCGTTTAATGCCAGTCAATGAAATGTGATAAATAACGCTGAATTGCACTTAGCCTGTTACTTCACACGTTAATCTATATTGTTAATCTCTATTTACTGTATCCACACGACTCCAGTTGCCGGGTGCTGCAACCTGGAGTACTGCATTGATTTGCACTTGATTCAATTTCAGCTGCAGTGAGTTGGCTGCCGGATCAAATCATGGTTACTGTTGAGGCACATATTTATTTACTTTTTACTCATTTATACTGTCGATATCATCAGGGATCACAACAGGAAGGGCATTTACATAGTTATCTTAGAATTTAACAACAATAATTAGCATAATATTAAGGTCACACGCAATACATACGCAATTAGCAAAGACAAACAATATAGTAGGCAGAAAATTAACGTAATACATTGTTATAATGTTACGAAAAGGAAGAGGTAATCAAAAAGGTAGAAAATTGACAAAGGGGAACAAGATGGTAGCCATTAAATACACAGTAATACACGTCAGTAAATTTAAGAGTAACAAGGGATAGCATCAAATAGCAATGGCGGTAGGTAGTAATTACAACAGAAAAAGTGGTAAACGATTTGCATAAATAAACATGGTACTCAGTAGTGACAAGTAATACAAGTTATAAAAGTCAGGTATACACAAGAGATCGTAATCCATAAGATACATTTCAGGTTTCTTTAAGCAAATTGGGATTGTGTACACAATATAAGGAAATAAAATAAAATGGCACAGAAATAAATGGTGACACAGGTATACGCCATAATTGTGAAGCATGTTATTCATTTTCGGCTAATGTTAAAGCAAGTAGAAAAGGTTGGGCTGTTTGTAATACTAGGATTCAGCTTATTCCATTCTCGCGTCATTAAATGGAAAAAGGAATGCTTATGACTTTCCGTATGAAATGGGTGTTCGTTTAAGGATAGTGAGTGTTTATGTTGGGCGAGTGGTGTTTGTGCTATAGATAAGTATGTGGAACTGTCTATTTTCAATTCATTATGAATAAGTTGATACATAATCCTTAATCGCGCAAGATTAGCTCAGTTTTGTAAGGTAAGCATGCCGACCTGTTTTAGAAATTCTGTGGGTGAGTCTGTTAACCTAATTTATTGTAAATATATCTTAGTCCCTTCCTTTGAATTGGTTCTAGTTTGTTAATGGGTTCTTTGGGAAAAGAAAACCACACAGTGTTAGAATATTCTAATACAGATCTGACAAATGTGTTATATGCTAGTAGTTTTGTTATTGGGAGTGCTAGTCTGAGACGTCTGTTTAAGAAAAACAACTTTTTCTGTGCGGTCGAAGTAACGTTGTTAACATGGCGCTCCCATCTGAAGTCGTGTGTTAATGTTAAGCCAATGTACTTGTACTCCGTTACTTAGTTAAGTGTGGCGTTATTTATACTGTAGGTAAATTCTGATCTGAGCTTTTTTCTCGTAATTGGTAAAGTAGCTGATTTTTTAATGTTCAAAGTCATTTGCCATTTGTTACACCATATGTATATAAGTGAGAGAGCGTCGTTCAAAGCTGCATGGTCATTATAAGAATTGATTACTTGATACAGAACACAATCGTCAGCAAAATATCTAACATTTACTGGAATATTGGAAGCCAGATCATTAGTGTATGTGAGAAATAAAACTTGAGCAAGAACTCTTCCTTGTGGAACTTCGAATCTTACGCTAGATTTAATGGAAAGTTGCTGGTTAACTTCTACAAATTGAGTACGGTTATTAAAGTAGTATTTGATCCAGTTGAGAATAGGGCCTTTTCCAAAGGTAAGTTCGAGTTTATAAATACATTTCTTATGTGTTACGCGATCGAAAGCTTCAGAAAAATCTAGAAAGTTTAGATCGATTTATTTTTGTAAATCATTGCTTAACGATACATCGTGAACAAGCTCAATTAGTTCTGTGACCGTGGAAGTTCCTTTGCGAAAACCATGCTGACATTCTGCTAGTATTTCTTCCTGTTCAAGGTATTTGCTTATGTGCTTTAAGATAATCTGTTCTAGTGGTTTACAGATGGTGCATGTTAGTGGGATTGGCCTGTAGTTAGCAGGTTCTGTTTTGCTTCCCGATTTATGAATTGGTTTCACTTTAGCTGTTTTCCAATCCTTGGGGAGGGTGCCTGAGGACATTGATTTGTTAAAAATTATTAATAAGTACTTAGCCATCCACTCAGCATATCTGCGAAGGAATGCATTTGGTATACTATCAGGTAATGGTGATTTCTTTGGGTCTAAGTTACGTAGTAGGTTAAGTATGCCTGTTTCGGTTAGTGCAAGTGGCTCTCTTATTTCTAGTGAAGCCTGCTTGTGGTATTGTGCCGTTGTTCTCTGTAAAAACGGAACAGAAGTAGTCGTTAAGCAAGTTAGCAGAGTTTCTATTATCTTCATTAGAGGCTCCGTTGTCGTTACGATTCTTTTGGTTAGTGTAGATCCAAAAATCGTGGGAGCAGTATTCAAAAAGTTTGTTAATGTATTAGTAAAGTAGAACTGTTTAGCTGTCCTTATTTTTGATTTCATACATTGGCTGGCTGTGCTGAGACTGTCATGCGTAAATGTTAATGGGTTAGTTTTCAGCAATTTTCTCATTCGGTTTACTTTGCGTTTCCCATGTGTAAGGTCACGCGTTATCCATGGATTACACCTACTAGGTTTCTTTTTTCTAGGTGGTATGTAATTGGTTATACAATGAGATATAGTGAAGTTAAACGCGAGAATCATAATATCAATGGCCGTATTGGTGTTATGCGAAAGTTGCAAAAACTAGTCGTATTCACTAATCGGTAATCAAGTATACTAGTGTCGTTAGCTTTACTATAGTCGGTGTAAGCGACGATTTGTTGAAGAGTAAAGATGTCATGAACGGGTACAGTGCAATAGGTGATTTTGTGACCAGAAACACCATTCAGTAAGTTTAATTTAGTTTCGTCATTCATGAAGTGAATGCTGAGGATTATTAGATCTAGTATGGAACAGCTGGATCCCCGTACACGTGCAGGTTCAGCTGCAATTTGAGTAAGGTTGAACGATAACATAAAATAGAGTAACACATCCGCACAGGGATGTTGCATTGTCTGTCCATTCACTTCAGGAACGTTAAAATCGCCTGCGATTATTAATCTGGACCCAAGTGCATATTGCTCCATGTATTCATGCAACCGGTGCATATTGTCGAGGCCGGAAGAAGGACTGCGATAGACGCAGCCTACAACTATAGTGTGGGATGCGAAACGCAGTTTACGAAAGATAGCCTCAACGCCCGCAACATCCGGTAACATTACAAACGGGATATCTTTGTTTACTAAAATTGCGCACGCCTCCGCCTCGTGTTGTGCGGTCTTTCCGGATGATAGCGTAGTTGGCGGTGGCTATCTTAACATCTTTAATACCAGCTATCAATATCAGCATATCAGCTCATGGCTGCGGCGTGAGCCCGAGAGCTTCACATTAAAACTTGAAAAAGCCTCACAAGATTTGTATAGATTTTCTATTGCTACAGCAATTATACTGACACTCCAGGGGCATTTCTGCCGTCGGCGTCGCCGTGAGGTTTTGTATGAACGAAAGCGTGTTATGGTGAGCCGGCGAACGCGGTTCAGTCTCGCGTGCGCGAGCGAGGAACGCGGCCCAGATGCGTGGCCTCTGCTGTGGATGGAGGAGGGGCGTTTTTCTCCGGCAGCTGCTAGGGAGCCTGTATGTCCTGCTCGCTCACCTTGTCTTCACTACAGAGTGGCGACAACCGCGGCGTCTACTACGACGTTGGCCACGCGAATCGCGGACGCCGTAGTAGACGCCTTTGGCGGACGCCATAGGGACACTTTGCCGGTGGTGGCGACAACTTTTATTCAACAAAGAGGGTGAAGCTCGTGGGCGCCACTAAACTAGGCGTCGTCCTTAGTCCGGGACGTCAGGTCGAAGCCGCCGCTTGAGCCCGTTGGACCAGAGCTCGTTGTTCCTCTAGTCCGGAGCTGCTGAGCGGGGTCACCTCCCAGTCCTCTCGAATGCGGTGTGAAATAGGGGTTAGCATGGGATGCTATCTGCGACGCGGCCAAAGTGCGTGCCCACGTGGGCTTCATCTTCAAAGCCATATCCGATGTTTGCAGAGGGCACGTAGTGCCGGTAGCTTCGTACGCGCTGTGCTTTCGACATTTCGTTCGAGTTGAAGCGACAGATGCACGGAGGTCGATTGGCTCGCGGCTGCTGCCGCTATTCCTAACTCCAGAACTTTGACAGCGAGTTTTCGGTCTCATCGAGCGAGATTTGTTCATGTCTACCTTAGAGCGTGACACCGTGTTGGTTAATTTAGTTAAAACATGTTGACGGGCTAGTTGGTTTGAATTCATGATAGAATGTGTAAGCACGACTGAACAAGGACGTAGAAAGAAGTAGACACACAAAGACAGCGCTCTCTCTGTGTGTTTGTTTCTTTCTACGTCCTCGTTGAGTCACGTTTACACATTCTATGATTGCTAATTTAGTAAGCGATTGTTTACAAATTTATACGGCCGATAAAACTACGATCCTCAGTTCGTATAGCTACCTACTAATTTGCTATCGCAATCAGTGCGTCGGCTTTGGGGCGGAACTGGGATTTTCTTTATTCGCTTACGCTAAATAGAATATCCAATGACAGCAAAGTGGAGCTGGTTGTGTTTTCATGGGGCCTTTCATAATGTTCTAATTGGGCTCAGTCCAAGTTACGAAATCTGTGTGGTTTGTATTGTTCACCAATTGCACTCGTTAGTCACTGCAGCAAATTTGATGTCCATGATGCCAAAAATTTCCCAACGTGCTTTGTAACGTACATTACGGAAACATTGATAAAAGCCGTCATCTCTGTAACTGTCGCAATGATGCCGTGTAGCAACTGTAACTGAATTATATGTTTTATCAACTTGTATTCGTACCGTCATGCATGCCTTAACAACTGCTGCCAGAGATAAACTCTTCGTTTAACTTGCATACTTGCAGCAACATATTTTTGCGTTCTGTACCCTTCAGTACTTATCTGAGACGTCCGTCACTGAGTAACAGGATAGCTTTTATACTTTTGGCTCAAGCACTCGGGGTTACATGTGAACGCTTGTGAAGTATTGTTTTTTGCCACAAGCACAATAACCATTCCATTATTTTTAATGTACGCTGCATGGTTTCTCGTATCTCTTGCATTTTTTCAGCAGTGAGGTGCTTCACTGCTCTGTCAAATTATGTCATATGTAATGACATTGACGTTTACTTTGGAACTTTGCCAGCTGACAATCCTTTTTTTTTATATATTACCTGCCGTGGTGTCGTTGTGGCTTTGGTGTTGTGCTGCTAAGTACCGAGGGGCGGTATCAAATCCTAGTCGCAGCGGCCGCATTTCGATGGGGGCGAAATGCGAAAGTGCATACCTTGCATTTGGCGCACGCTAAACAAACCCAGGTGGTCAAAAATTACTCTGGTGTCCCCCACTAAGGCGTGTTTCAATCATATCATGGTGTAAGTGAATAAGGACCTCCGAATTTAATTTTATTCATTTTTTAATGTCTGTGATATTTGTCATTTCCACTAATTTGTCTTACCTAGTCAAGGTGTCTAAAATGCACTATACCACTCGCGTTTAGTATCTGATTTGAGGCTTCTTTGCTGCCGAGTGATTATCCTCGAGTAAGATAATGTGCCAGTCATGCCATTCATTTGATATCATATTTTGTTCTTTTAATTCACTACTCGCTACGAGTTCGCGTATATCATATGTGTTTATTACCGTGATGCAGTTTGTAATCAGTTTTTCACCTTCTGACTTTTTTTGTAAAACTATACTATGTGTTCAGTCACGCATGTTTGTAGTTTCTGTATGATCAAGATTTGAACCACGACCCATCTAGTCTCAGTACACCATGTATTCAATATTTTATGTCTTTATGAAGTTAGGCTTTATTGTGTGGCAGTTCACACTTACTGTCGCTGATTTTACTAATAAAAAGATGTTTACCTGTTTGATAGTGTTGATGCCTTAATTAACGAAATAAATGGCTGTTGACATTTGTGAACACACTCTTTCTTGCACACGCGGAACCAAAGCTTGCACAAGCCAACAGTGCCCACACATACACCCAGAGTGAGACAAGAGCTCAAGTGATAGCTGCACTAAATGCAGTAAATGCTCGCGGAAGATTGAAGATGACTGCAGCCAAATAGGAAAATGATTTTTGTTTTTTAAATGCAATATAATTTGTACACCGTAAGGAGTAGAGTAGCACTATACAGAACACTGCGTGTGTCAGGGAGTGTTATTATGCAAATTCCTGCCCTTGCGCACCACCTTTTTTTCTTTTTGCGTATACGTACTAGTCAGCCAGTGCCTGTTCTATATTTTATTTGCACTTTAGGTGGCGGCATCCAACTTGCAAGAGTGTGTGTAAAGCCACTACACAGATGTCCAGTAAAAGTTACATGATCTATTCACAAGAATGCAGCTTCGAGCAACATGGAAATTTAGCCTATCGCTTATGTTGTCGCTGACTTGTATTTGTATTCCTAATATTGATTGTATAGTCGAAATAAATGGCACAACACAACCCGCGAAGCAAGTGATAGAACAGGCTCTGACTGAGTGTAGATCATGTACGAAACAGTGATGCAAAAAGAAGAAAAAAAAAGCTGGTATTTTAATGGACAAATTTGCATAGACATTAAAAAGATAGTGACCACTAATTAGATTACGGCCACTATCCTGGCATGAGCATATAAGCACATAAGAAAATCAATTTCCCAGTTGGCAGCTTTCCTGTGCATTTGTTGCCGATCATACAGAGTGCGTTTTTTTTAGTATACAAATTTTTTTTTTTAGAGAAAGCTGAGCGTAGCGAATGCGGCATTTCTCTAGAGGAATGCGGACATACATTGACGCCAGTAGGATGAGATTAAGAACAGTTGACAAATTCGTTCTAATCAACTATTTTATTAGTGCCTTCATGGTAGTTTAAATGCCAGTTTTGGAGCCAGTCAAATTTGAATGCCACCCGCTAAAAAAGATACTGAAAATTGCGCCTGATTCATGATATCCATCAAATAATTTCATCCCGTTCAACGCTCAATTCAGGCAACAACGAGCGCACCGGGGGCGCAGAAAAGGCATCCCCGCTATCATATCAAATACAGAAACGTTCCGTGACGAAAAGTGCGACGAAGCTTGAAAATGAACGTTGCCGCAAATACTGATACGGCACGTTTTGCTTGGCAAACGTATGCCGCCACATGCGGTATTATTATTTGCCTCGACCTGCCACCATTCAACTTAGTCACGGGTCGTTTCGGTGTGACGTAGCGGCGAGGCGTGTTCCGTTTCGATGTTGCTTAGACTGAGCTTGAAATTCGATGAAGAAATTTATCACGAATTTGACGCAACTTTTAAGATCAATGAAATGGAAGCGCATTAAAAATTTGACTGCCTCTAAGTTTGCGGACAGGCCGCCATTGGAATCTGAACCTGGCAACGTTTAACGTTAGAACGCTATCTAGTGAGGCGAATCTAGCAGTGTTATTGGAGGAATTAGAGGGTAGTAAATGGGATATAATAGGGCTCAGTGAGGTTAGGAGGACAAAAGAAGCATATACGGTGCTAAAAAGCGGGCATGTACTATGTTACCTGGGCTTAGCAGAGAGACGAGAACTAGGGGTCGGATTCCTGATTAATAAGGAAATAGCTGGTAACATACAGGAATTCTATAGCATTAACGAGAGGGTGGCAGGTCTTGTTGTGAAACTTAATAAGAGGTACAAATTGAAGGTGGTACAAGTCTATACCCCTACATGCAGTCATGATGACCAGGAAGTCGAAAGCTTTTACGAAGATGTAGAATCGGCGATGGGTAAAGTCAAAACAAAATACACTATACTGATGGGCGACTTCAATGCCAGGGTAGGCAAGAAGCAGGCTGGAGACAAGTCAGTGGGGGAATATGGCATAGGCTCTAGGAATAGCGGAGGAGAATTATTAGTAGAGTTTGCAGAACAGAATAATATGCGGATAATGAATACCTTTTTCCGCAAACGGGTTAGCCGAAAGTGGACTCGGAGGAGCCCGAATGGTGAGACTAGAAATGAAATAGACTTCATACTCTGCGCGAACCCTGGCATCATACAAGATGTAGACTTGCTCGGCAAGGTACGCTGCAGTGACCATAGGATGGTAAGAACTCGAATTAGCCTAGACTTGAGGAGGGAAAGGAAGAAACTGGTACACAAGAAGCCAATCAATGAGTTAGCGGTAAGAGGGAAACTAGAGGAATTCCGGATCAAGCTACAGAACAGGTATTCGGCATTAACTCAGGAAGAGGACCTTAGTGTTGAAGCAATGAACGACAATCTCATGGGCATCATTAAGGAGTGCGCAATAGAAGTCGGTGGTAGCGCCGTTAGACAGGAAACGAGTAAGCTATCGCAAGAGACGAAAGATCTGATCAAGAAACGTCAATGTATGAAAGCCTCTAACCCTACAGCTAGAATAGAACTGGCAGAACTTTCTAAGTTAATCAACAAGCGTAAGACAGCGGACATCAGGAACTATAATATGGATAGAATTGAACAGGCTCTCAGGAACGGAGGAAGCCTAAAAACAGTGAAGAAGAAACTAGGAATAGGCAAGAATCAGATGTGTGTGTTAAGAGACAAAGCCAGCAATATCCTTACTAATATGGATGAGATAGTTCAAGTGGCTGAGGAGTTCTATAGAGATTTATACAGTACCAGTGGCACCCATTACGATAGTGGAAGAGAGAATAGCCTGGAAGAATTCGAAATCCCACAGGTAACGCCAGAAGAAGTAAAGAAAGCCTTAGGAGCTATGCAAAGGGGGAAGGCAGCTGGGGAGGATCAGGTAACAGCAGATTTGTTGAAGGATGGTGGTCAGATTGTTCTAGAGAAACTGGCCACCATGTATACGCAATGCCTCATAACCTCGAGCGTACCGGAATCTTGGAAGAACGCTAACATAATCCTAATCCATAAGAAAGGGGACGCCAAAGACTTGAAAAATTATAGACCGATCACCTTACTGTCCGTTGCCTACAAAGTATTTACTAAGGTAATCGCAAATAGAATCAGGAACACCTTAGACTTCTGTCAACCAAAGGACCAGGCAGGATTCCGTAAAGGCTACTCAACAATAGACCATATTCACACTATCAATCAAGTGGTAGAGAAATGTGCAGAATATAACCAACCCTTATATATAGCTTTCATTGATTACGAGAAAGCGTTTGATTCAGTCGAAACCACAGCAGTCATGGAGGCATTACGGAATCAGGGTGTAGATGAGCCATATGTAAAAATACTGGAAGATATCTATAGCGGCTCCATAGCCACCGTAGTCCTCCACAAAGAAAGCAACAAAATCCCTATAAAGAAAGGCGTCAGGCAGGGAGATACGATATCCCCAATGCTATTCACAGCATGTTTACAGGAGGTATTCAGAGGCCTGGAGTGGGAAGAATTGGGCATAAAAGTTGATGGAGAATACCTCAGCAACTTGAGATTCTCTGATGATATTGCCTTGCTTAGCAACTCAGGAGACCAATTGCAATGCATGCTCACTGACCTGGAGAGGCAAAGCAGAAGGGTGGGTCTGAAAATTAATCTGCAGAAAACTAAAGTATTGTTTAACAGTCTCGGAAGAGAACAGCAGTTTACGATAGGTAGTGAAGCACTGGAAGTGGTAAGGGAATACATCTGCTTAGGGCAGGTAGTGACCACGGATCCTGATCACGAGACTGAAATAACCAGAAGAATAAGAATGGGCTGGGGTGCGTTTGGCAGGCATTCTCAAATCATGAACAGCAGGTTGCCACTATCCCTCAAAAGCAAAGGGTATAACAGCTGTGTGTTACCAGTACTCACATATGCGGCAGAAACCTGGAGGCTTACGAAAAGAGTTCAACTCAAATTGAGGACGACGCAACGAGCTATGGAAAGAAGAATGATAGGTGTAACGTTAAGGGATAAGAAAAGAGCAGATTGGGTGAGGCAACAAACGCGGGTAAACGACACCTTAGTTGAAATCAAGAAAAAGAAATGGGCATGGGCCGGACATGTAATGAGGAGGGAAGATAACCGATGGTCACTAAGGGTTACGAACTGGATTCCAAGGGAAGGGAAGCGTAGCAGGGGGCGGCAGAAAGTTAGGTGGGCGGATGACATTAAGACGTTTACAGGGACAACATGGCCACAATTAGTACATGACCGGGGTAGTTGGAGAAGTATGGGACAGGCATTTGCCCTGCAGTGGGCGTAACTAGGCTGATGATGATGATGATGATGATGATGATGATGAAGTTTGCTATTTAAGCTGTCTCCCAGGTGCTAATAAAATAATCTTGAATGTCGCTTAATTCTTCTGAAAATCACCTTACTAGCGGCACAGGTCGTCCGCCTCGCCTACAACTCATTTACATTTGTTTGCAGTATACCCGCTACTTTGACGTCCTAGGTATGTCCTAGGACCGAGATAGATCCCGCCTCTGGCGCGCCCTGGACATTCGCTTATCCCACGGACGTCGGCTGGACGTAGTGAAAAGTGCTAACAAAATTTGTCAAAGTCCGAACGTTCGTTTACGAGCTGCATGAACAAGTCCGTTTATGACGCCCGTCGGACCAGCCCAGGATGTACAAATCCTTTGTGCCTTATAGTCATACGGACGTCCACGAGGACGTCCCGTGTATTTTTTTTGTGTGTGTACGTTTTGTGAACATTCTTACTATCCGGCAACGGGATGCGCAGGATGTTCTAGCGTTTTCTGTTGTCTATTGAGCATTTCCGGCACCTCTTGAAGCGAGCAGTGCTACTGGCCCACGGAAAATTTCACATCGTAAGGCCACCGTTCCAGCTTTTCAGTATTTCGGACTACCTTTTCAGGCTTAATTTTAAAGCACGCAGTACAATACCAGCCCGATGGCTTAGCGGCTATGGTGTTGAGATGATGAGCCTTATATTGGCGGCATCAAAACCCGGCCGCGGCTGCCGCATTTCGATGGGGGCGCAATGCAAAAACACCCGTGTCTCTTGCATGGGGGCATGTTAAGTATCCCCAAGTGGTCAAAATTAATCGGTAGTCCCCATGCACTACGGCGTGCCTCATAATCAAATCGTGGTTTTGACACGTAAAACCCCTGAATTCAATTCAATTCACAAATATACACGAATATCATATACAATACAATCATAAAAAATATACAATTACAAAAATATCAAAAATATACAAATATACAATAATATACAAATATATCCAAAATATCAAAATATACAAAATATCACAAATTACAAATATACTAAGGCCAGAAAAATACGCAAGTATTACCAAAACCAAAAGACAACGAGAGAGTGGCTCGTATGACTACGTGTTATTGCAACTTATATAACTGTGCAATAAAAATACCTACAGACTCACACACACACAAACAAACACACGTATGTTTCAATGTAGATATAAAACTGGAGCAAACCCTCAGTGTAAGCAGACATCTCAACAGAAGCCCCAGATCTAATCAAGTTACCATCCACGCTGTTATCTGGGTGAGCCAAAGCGCATCTCTGCTTAGTGGGCATGGCGGCAGAAAATATGCACCTTCCTTACAAAGGAAAAGCAAGTATGTGCAAGTGGCTCACTTTCTCATGTATATGGACTCGCTCTTCGTTGTACTGCGGATTGTGGTCCATAAGGTACTGCTCCGCAAGAGCGTCCAGGTTCGGCATTTGGAGGGTGCCCCTTTGTTCACGCGGTGCAAAGAATCTATAGTGTGCAGGCCACTTTCTGTCGTGAATGGTGCAAACAGGTATCTCGCGTAGAGAACAATCGTCGTGTTCCCCAGACAATCGCCGAGTTAATGTGTTTTCTATATATCAGTACACAACATCTTGGTCGTCGTTTCGGTATCCTGTATTATTTGCCTCTTCATGCAATCAAGCACTTCGTTTGAAGTAGCGAACCCTGCATATGTAGCGGGGCTGACACATTCAGTTTCCGCTAAGCTCTTTCTCTCTTGGTTTGCTGGACGAACCACGCGTAATGAGACAATGTTCTACGCAGCTTCCGTAGAATATTCTGGCCTCAGATGGGACGAGTTCCTGGCGGATCACCACGTTGAGGGAGTGAGCAGCAGCCACGTCATGCCCGCCGGCTACCTGACTTCCAGTTATACCAATATACCACTAACTCAATGTGGAACCCGGATCTTCATTTCGTTAGCGATATTCCAGAGTCTGTCCAGAATCGGAGCTGCGGTTTAAATCTCAATGACTGCTTTCGCACATCGAGTGTCACCTCCGCGAAAACTGCCTTTAACCATCCTCTTCTTTCTTCACCCAGGAAAGCGTCACGCGTTGCTTTATTCCTTAAAATATTTCATACCGAACACCTCACAGACAAACATGCTTTCCGATTATCCTTAGATATCACCTGGCGCCGATAATACGTATAAAGTAGGCATTCCCTTTACACGCACAGAGTTGTTTCGTGCCTCCTTATTACGAGGACATCAAGGCAATAGAACCATCAGCCCACCTTGCCCATAATCAATAATTGCAGCGAATTTATATTAGCTGATAACAATTTGTTTATTTCTGTTTAGCAGCTGCATATTTTATTTGTTCTCTCTGGCTGATAGCGCCTAGTGTTATGCCTGCGGTGTCGAGGAGACTATACAAAACCTGCTGGGTTACTGCCTATGTTTTGAAAATGAAACACTTAACCTCTGCACACCTCTATATCAGCTAAACAGAAAGCCGTTTATCTTGAACAAGATACTGGGACCATGTCCTCGTATATTGCAGCTCCAGAAGGCCACAAATAGGGCTGCTGCGATTTTTGAAAGCTACCGGATTGAATGACCGTCTGTGATCCGGACTGGGTGACCATCAGATAATAGAGAAGAAAACTGTTACCACGTCGGCGATATACACAGTGGACTTTCTATTCTTCTAATCTTTCTGCAATGCTATTCACAGCGTGTTTACAGGAGGTATTCAGAGACCTGGATTGGGAAGAATTGGGGATAAGGGTTAATGGAGAATACCTTAGTGACTTGCGATTCGCTGATGATATTGCCTTGCTTAGTAACTCAGGGGACCAATTGCAATGCATGCTCACTGACCTGGAGAGGCAAAGCAGAAAGGTGGGTCTAAAAATTAATCTCCAGAAAACTAAAGTAATGCTTAACAGTCTCGGATGAAAACAGCAGTTTACGATAAGTAGCGAGGCACTGGAAGTGGTAATATATGTACTCAGGGCAGGTAGTGACCGCGGATCCGGATCATGAAATTGAAATAATCAGAAGAAAAGAATGGGCTGGGGTGCGTTTGGCCGGCATTACCAGATTACCAGATCATGAACAGCAGTTTGTCATTATCCCTCAAGAGAAAAGTGCATAACAGCTGTGTCTTACCAGTATTCTCGTACGGGGTAGAAACCTGGAGGCTTACGAAAAGGGTTCTACTTAAATTGAGGACGACTCAACGAACTATAGAAAGAAGAATGATGGGTGTAACGTTAAGGAATAATGAGCGATTAATGTGCCTTTGAATTCAAGAAAAAGAAATTGGCATGGGCAGGACATGTAACGGGGAGGGAAGATAACCGATGGTAATTAAGGGTTACGGACTGGATTCCAAGGGAAGGGAAGCGTATGAGGTGGCGCCAGAAAGTTAGGTGGGTGGATGAGATTAAGAAGATTGCAGGGACAACAGGGCCACAATTAGTACATAACCGGGGCAGTTGGGGAAGTGCGGGAGAGGCCTTTGCCCTGCTGTGGGTGTAACCAGGCTGATGATGATGATGAATCTTTCCCTCCCATTTTTCCTTTCCCCAATGTAGTGTAGCCAACCTGTCTCAGTGCCGGTAAACCTCCCTGCATTTTATTTATCATTTTTTTCGCTCTCTCTGATTATGCCTTTCGCATTTTATTCTTATATTCCACAGCTGCCTTATGTAGCACCCTCGCGCTTTGAAGGTATTTATTTGTCAGATACTGCTGGCGACCTTTTCGCAGCAATGGCGGAACTGGGTACATAAATAAAATAAAGAATTCAAGATACAAATTACAGAAACGGCGAGGAACCACAAAAGTCACTGTAACAAGCGTTCTAATGCACAGACCTCTTCAAAAATAGTCTGAAAACGTCGCGGAAATATTCACACATGTCGCGTGAAAGAGCCCCTAAAACTCATGGAGGTGATGAGACACATCCACACGCGGCGACGCCACCTTGCGTTCCTTAGGGGGGGGGGGGGGTGATTCTGTTCCACCTCGTTGAGTTGTTTTCGAGGTGACACCTGTATGACACGGGACAACGCTAGGATAGATGGAGGAATGCTATGACCATCCCCTTTGGAACGGGGTGGTGGGCTGCGCCACCCAGCTCTTGTTATTAGACTGCCTAATGTCTTACCTGCGCTAAAAAGACAAAAAAAGGAAAGGAAGAAATAAAACCTAGATGAATTCCCATAAACAAACTTTCTGTACCCCTATTGCGAACTTTGTTTTTGTATACCTGCGTTGTTTGTACGTTTCTCAACTTTTCTTCCACCAATCTTGCAATCGCTTCTTGCTAACCTCTATTGCGGACAAGTTTACTTGCCCCCTGCACTCGCTGAACCCAAGAGCTTCAAGGAGGCCAGTGGTGCCTAAATCGACCGCTAGGCAGATATCTTCAGGCTCTAATAAAAAATGCTCCATCGTTTGCCCAGCTTTACCGCAGCAAGCACATCCTTCTTATTTCCTAAATCTCGCTTTATAAGTGCGTGTTCTAAGGCATCCTGATCTCGCTTCGAAAAGTAATGAGCATCCCTTTGAGTTGTCATATGTTGTTTCTTTCCTGATTTGGTTTTTTCCTCTGAAGTAGTTACTCATGGCAGGTTTCTTTTCCACTGCCGCCACCCATGAGATTATTTCAGCCTCTCTGACTTTCCGTTTGACGTTCTTTGTTGCTGTATTGCCCGCCCTACAGGCCGCATACTTGCTGGTAAGATTACTAGGTATTTTCCTCCGCTGTGAATCAATGTTTTTCCTGTACAAATACCTGGACACTCTCCCAGCCCATTTACTATATTCCATATTTCTCAGTCGTTACCCATCATAAGTTTTGCTCTGATCTTTCCTCACTTCAGAACTTGTCTAGCCCATATCGTCATGCACACCTTCATTTGCAGTCTTCCCGTGAGCACCCAATGCGAAGCGTTTCACTGACCTTTGGTTGCCATCGAGTCCTGATTGCACGACTGGCTACAAGCAGACAACCGGATTTTCAAATGGAAGCCCTGGAACCGTTACAGCTTTCCACAAACGTTGGAGCACCTCGTACCTGTTGTATCCCCATGGCACTCTGTGTTTCATTATGGCCGCATTTCTCTTGCCCTTTAATGTTATTCTTTTTTCCTGTGTTTCCATATATCTATTGCCTTCGGTAATCCATACACCAACGTATTACTATTGATTTACCCGATGTTTCTCCTGGCCCTGTAATGACACTGGCTATTTAATGTTTTCATTGAATACCACAACACCCAAATGTTTAACGCTAGATTTCAGACCTAAATTCTCGCCTTCCTGTGCACATATATTAGCCAGACCTTGCATATCACTTTGCTTGTTAGATAGCAACACAATGTCGTCCGCATAAAATAAACCTGGGAGTTGCTGCTCTATTACTCTGCCCGCCTGTTTGTATGAGGGATCAAACCGGGTATTACTTCCTTCTACCGTCCTCTCCATCCTGTTACGTTTCGCCTACGACGCGCGGTGTAGCCGGCGCGGATGCAACGGACGCCGGGGCTTCGTTCAAAGCGGCGGACATTTTGGCCCGTTCGGAGCGGCCGCGACAGCATTCCCGCCGAGCGCGTCCCGGCATGTTCAGTGCCACGTGTCTTTGTGTGTGCGTGCGTGTGTGTGTGTGTGCCCACGCTTGTCAAAGCGCGGCAGCCGGGGAGAGGAGCTCCCCAAGTGTGAAGCGAGGAGGTCTGACCGGCGCCGGCCCGGCTGATGCGTCACTACACTCGTCTCTACATGTCTCTCAGTCCGTCCGTGCCTCGCTGTCACGTGGTGTCATCCCGTGACCTTCCTTCTTGCCCGCGACGCCAAGAGTATAAAAGCAGCTGCTCCTGGACGCCACGAGAGAGGCTCCGAATTCTTCCGTCGAGAAGCGTGCTCTCCCGTCTCTCCACTTCGGTCGACCTGACCGGCCGCTCTTTTGCGATGCTAGAATAAACAAGTTGTTCTGTTAGCAGTCGACTCATGCTTTGCCAGGACCTTCGGATGCTTCCAGTGGTGCCCCAGGCCGCCAGGCCAACGCTCCCCTTGGGGCTTGCGACCCATTTGCAACAACTCGTGCCAGCGGTGCGACTGCAATAACGGGTGTCAGCACTGAGGTTCCAACAACCGGTGCCATCGGTGGGATACCAACAGCTGGTTGCCAGCAGTGAGATCGCGACAACGGAGGCCAGCAGCGAAGATATGCGGTTGACTGTATGCTGAGCAGCACAACGACCATCCGGGAGCAGTGCAACGAGCCCTGTGTGATGACTGGTTGCCTGCAGCGGAACGACTGCGCTGAATTCTTGGCTGCGAGGTTTGGTGAGTGCGGGACTTTCTTCTTCTGAGTTTTGCCAGGCTTTTTGTTAGTGTCAGAAACAGAGCTGGTAATTGTGGTTGTCGTTGCTGCCGGGTTAGTTTGCGGCAAGACAATAGTAGGCAGTAGAGAAAGCAGCATTCAGAGCAGCCATGGATTTGAAGTCGTTGCGCAAACCGAAATTGCTGGAGCTTGCAAGAGAGTTGGGTCTGGATATCTCAGACAAACTCAGAAAACCAGAACTGCTGAGGGCTATTCTTGAGTTAGAAGCTGAGGATGACGAGCTGTCGGAATGCCTTGAGACCATTGAGGAGAGGGCAAAAAGACAGGAGCGTGAACGTAAAGCACAGATAGAACGAGAGCAACAAGTGAAACAGACAGAACGAGAGCAACAAGAGAAAGAAAAAGAGCGAGAGCAACAAGAGAAAAAAGAAGAGCGTGACCGTCAACACGCTTTGGAAATGAAGCGTCTCGAGGTAGAGATGGAACGCGCTCGTAATGGAAGTCAGGCACACGGTGCAGGAGAACGAGTATTGTTCAAAATGACTGACTTGATGCGGCCGTTTAAGCTTGGAGAGGACATTGGTTTGTTCCTGGTTAACTTTGAGGGAACGTGCGAGAAGTAGGGGTTCTCTCGGGAAACGTGGCCACAGCGCTTGCTCACTTTGTTACCCGGCGAGGCGGCCGACGTAGTCGCTCGCTTGAATAGAGAGGAGGCAGAGGATTTCGACCAAGTGAAATCGAGTCTGCTTAAAAAGTACAGGCTGTCAGCGGAGGCGTTCCGTCGGAAGTTTCGGGAAAATGAGAAAGGCAAAAGTGAGTCATATACAGAGTTTGCCTACAGGCTTATGTCAAACATACAGGAGTGGCTCAAAGAAGAGTAAGCGTTTGGTGACCACGAGAAAGTTCTGCAGTGTTTCGGGCTAGAACAGTTTTATAGTCGGTTACCTGAGAACGTGCGGTACTGGGTCCTGGATAGGCCAGACGTTAGTACGGTGGCTAGAGCCGCTGAGCTAGCCGAAGAGTTTGTGACGCGTCGGGCTCGCGGAGCTAAGGACGGTCAAAAGGGTGAATTTGGCTCCAAGTTTCAGAGGCCGAAGTTCACGCCCATGAGAGCAAAGGGGGACACACGTAGTGCGGAAGCGAGTGAAAGCAGTCCGACGGAACGTAAGGAGACGGCGGCAACCGAAGCCGAACGCAGAAAGCGGTTCGAGACTAGGCAAGCGCGCGTTTGTTATACGTGTCAGAAGCCGGGTCACTTTTCGGCGCAGTGTCCAGAAACAAAAACAAAAGTCGTGTTTTTGTCATTATGCAGCACTGACGAGAACATGAAGCTTCTCGAGCCTTACATGCGAGACCTCCTCGTGAACGGGGAAGAGTGCCGAGTGCTTCGCGATTCCGCAGCTACAATGGATGTAGTTCACCCCTCTTACGTAGAACCCGATATGTTCACGGGCGAGTGCGCATGGATCAATCAAGCCGTGGAAGCTCATAGCGTGTGTCTGCCCGTAGCAAAAGTGCTTATTGAAGGACGTTTCGGAGCGCTTGAGACGGAGGCCGCAGTGTCTTCTATGCTGCTCCCCCAGTACCCGTACCTATTTTCGAACAGGTCCGATCACCTCCTGCGCGAGAAGGGGCTTTTGTTTGGTGAGGCTAGCGTTCAGGCCTTAACCAGATCGAAGGTTCGGGAGCTCGCTGCAAAGGCGGTAGTTGCGTGGCCGACGTTGTCGAACAATGAAAAAGGGTCAGAGGCGCAGCAAGCTGATATTCAGAGCACGCCCGAACTGAATAAAATTGAGCCTGTAGCGTTAAAGGCAGCAGATACTGGAGAGGAAATTCCCGATGCAAGAAAGTTAGAAGAGCTATCTGCAGAATTGCTCATCGCGCCTACGTCAGACGGACTTAATAGGTTGCTAAAAGTCAGCCGGTCGGCTTTGATAGCCGAGCAAAAGAAGGATGGCAGCCTAGAAAACATACGCTGCATTGTCAAGGAAGGTATTGCCAAGAAAAATGCTTGCTTTGTGGAAAGAGGTGGGGTCCTGTACCGGAAGTATCTAGACCGCAGAGGAGTGGAGTTCGATCAGCTGATCGTGCCTCAGTGCTACCGTCAGGATCTGTTGCGCTTGTCGCATGGGGGTTCGTGGTCCGGACACCTAGGAGTTAAGAAAACTAAGGACCGTCTCTTGCAAGAGTACTATTGGCCAGGGTGTTTTCGGGACGCAGACCACTTTGTGAAGACATGTGACACCTGTCAGCCGGTGGGCAAACCAGGGGACAAATCGAGGGCGCCGTTGAAGTTGGTACCTATCATTACGGAGCCTTTTAGACGGCTCGTTATTAGAGAGTTTTAGAATAGGGGCCCCAATATTTTGGGGCCCCAAAGAGCTTTGCGTGCGTTAGCGTTGGGGCACGCAGGAGTGAAGAGATTTAGAATAGAGCTTTGCGTTTGCGGATAGCGTCTTGCGCTGACAGCGCCACTACGGCGTCTGAGAAAAACGATTAAAAATAATTAAATAAAATATACCATTTTATGATATGGATAGTAATTTTGACATGCGTGTATTCGCGTTTAATTACAATTTAGAGGTTATTCTTCAAGAAGCAAACAATTAGTTGTGCTTAGTTTTGAGCAACAAAACCAACTTTACGTGCCTTCACCAGCCAAGCTTAGCCGTGTTAGGCCTACGAGCCATAAAATCCACACTCGAATTCGGAATCAGCGGCGTCTAATGAATCGATCTTCATAACACACGCTAGTTCAGAGAAAGCGATAACTGCAGTCATTTCTCCTAGCTGGCGAACTTCACGCGTTACCGCGAATCGAACCCAGTTTGGTGCTAGGTTAGAGCCATCGCTTCGATGGGTGCCGCCATGTTTGTTGACGCAAAGCTTTTGGGAACGCTATTTGAGCTCCCGCTAAATCGGTGAAATAGCGTTCCCAACGCAAAAGCCAAACGCGGTTTGCGTATCGCGCATGCGCAGTGGCTTCGACGCTATTTCTTTGGGGCCCCAAAACGTTTGGGGCCCCTATTCTAAAACTCCCTATTGATACAGTGGGACCTCTGCCGGTAACAGCCACGGGGTACAGACACATTTTGACTGTGATCTGCCCAGCGACAAAGTTCCCTGAAGCAGTGCCGCTTAAAGAACTCAGCTCAGTTGAGATAGTCAATGCACTACTGTCCATATTTGCGCGAGTTGGTTTTCCTGCGGAAATCCAATCAGATCAGGGCACAGTGTTTACTAGCGCTTTGACGACAGCCTTTCTCGAAAGGTGCGGGGTAAAGCTGTTACGCAGCTCAGTGCACCACCCCCAGTCGAATTCCGTTGAGAAGCTCCACTCCGTCACGAAGCGCGTGTTGAGAGCATTGTGGTTTGAACAGCAAACTGACTGGGAGCTGTTTCTGCCTGGGGTGGTGTTTGCATTGAGGAGCGCGCCGCATGCGGCTACGGGGTTTTCGCCAGCTGAGCTAGTGTACGGTCGCTCGCTGCGATCTCCGCTTCGCATGCTTCGAAACGGATCACTGCCCTCTCCGATGGCTGCAGACTATCTCTTTCACAAATGGCCGCCTCCTGCGCTGGAGCCTCGCTTTGCAACAATATTCCTTTAAGGTGCGTTACAAAAAGGGGAGTCTCAACGGTAACGCCGATGGCTTAAGTCGAAGCCCCTAACGTAGGAATCAGCCTCAAAATTGTTTGTTATTGATGTTTTTCTTCCTGAGGCAGGATTTTTAACATATTGCTTTTGTGTAGTGTTTCAAAGTGATGATGTGCTTTCTAGTGCAATTTTCCGATTTGTGGACGCGTTCTGAGAGCTGCTAGACTACTGTAAGGAACTAGGCAGTAGTATAAAAGGGGAAAGAGCCTGGCATGGCTTAGTGAGGGTTGTGCCGTGCTTGCTGACTGAGCGGCTGAGTTTCGGCGCAGTTCTAACGCTTGCTGGGAACGAGAACAAAAATGGCAACTCTCCCGAAGTCACTTTGCAGTGTCCTGTGTGAACCTGAACGTGAGAACGAGGCCTTCTCGGTGCGCTGCGCTCAAGAAACGCCGAGGGACGACCGACTTCGGTTATGAGCATCATCGAGCGACATCCCTCCGGACAGCGGATGCAGTCCCCTGACCATCGGGATCTCCTTCCCCCGGCGGGGCGGTCTGTTACGTTTCGCCTACGACGCGCGGTGTAGCCGGCGCGGATGCAACGGACGCCGGGGCTTCGTTCAAAGCGGCGGACATTTTGGCCCGTTCGGAGCGGCCGCGACGCATCCCCGCCGAGCGCGTCCCGGCATGCTCAGTGCCACGTGTCTTTGTGTGTGCGTGCGTGTGTGTGTGTGTGCCCACGCTTGTCAAAGCGCGGCACCCGGGGAGAGGAGCTCCCCAAGTGTGAAGCGAGGAGGTCTGACCGGCGCCGGCCCGGCTGATGCGTCACTACACTCGTCTCTACATGTCTCTCAGTCCGTCCGTGCCTCGCTGTCACGTGGTGTCATCCCGTGACCTTCCTTCTTGCCCGCGACGCCAAGAGTATAAAAGCAGCTGCTCCCGGACGCTAAGAGAGAGGCTCCGAATTCTTCCGTCGAGAAGCGTGCTCTCCCGTCTCTCCACTTCGGTCGACCTGACCGGCCGCTCTTTTGCGATGCTAGAATAAACAAGTTGTTCTGTTAGCAGTCGACTCATGCTTTGCCAGGACCTTCGGATGCTTCCAGTGGTGCCCCAGGCCGCCAGGCCAACGCTACCCTTGGGGCTTGCGACCCATTTGCAACAACTCGTGCCAGCGGTGCGACTGCAATAACGGGTGTCAGCACTGAGGTTCCAACAACCGGTGCCATCGGTGGGATTCCAACAATCCTCACCGTGTACACCATAAACAGCAGTGGGGATAAAGGACATGCCTGCCTCAGTCCCTTGTTGATATCAACTTTCTCCTCGCTCCTCATCCCTTCCCATTCAACTCAAACGGTATTTTCTAGGTAAATATTTCGCATAAGCTGCTAACAATCGTCGCCTATGCCTTCCCCTTCGGTAATATCCCACAATATGTTGCGGTCTACGTTGTCATACGCTCCTGTAATGTCTAGAAAGGCCACATATAACGGTTTCCTTTTTACTATGGATATTTCATTATACTAAGTAAGGACAAATAAGTTATCATACAGACGCCTACCTATTCTGAAGCCATTTTGAAATTCTCCCAAGATGCCATTATTCTCTGCCCATGCTTGCAGCTCTAATTTAATTCCCTGCATTGTTAACCTGTATATTACCGACGTAATGGTCTATATAAGTGAACTATACCTTCCTCTTCTTTACCTTTTACATTAAATTCATTCTACTTTGTCGCCAACATACTGTTTTGTCACCGCCCTTTAAACAGGGCCATGACAAATAGTCACCAAGTCTGCGTGATTTAATCAGGTATGCTATACATGTTTTTCATTCTATCATTTTTGTATACTTCTCCGTAAACTTCCTTTTCTTCCTGAGAACTTTTTTATCTATTTTGTACCGCTATCTGTGCAACTGCGACATGACGTGTCATCTGGTGCAATAATATGCGACTGCAATGTAGAGTATGCAATTGTCGACGCTACGCAGCGCGCATCTTACATAGCGCGACTCGTCGCGCGCTTGGATGCCTGTATAGGGCATGTTTCTGCAGGCGCTGCCGAAAAAGGACGCTTAAAAAGGACATTGACATGACTCCATACTCAATTAGGTTTCTACCGTTTAAGGTTACAGGTGGTCCTCCCTATGACATGTTCATGGTGCTTGGTTTATATAGCCTGTGGAGAAGCAGACTCTGTGATCGCCATGCCGAAAGCCCGCGAACTACAAAATCCTTCTTTAGCGAAAGTGCTGCGTATGTAAGAAGCGTGTACGCTGTGCAGGAACCTCCGCCAGACTGGATGCACTTGTTGGATGCATGTGTGCGCTTGCCTGAGCTTTAGGTGTGTAGTTGTGTCCACTCAGTAATACACCTTCAGTTTTCTTTTCCATGTAATAAAGAAAAAAAAAACTGGCGTGGCGCAGTGGTAGCGTAGCTGACTCCTGCCACAGAGGATCCGGGTTCGTTCCCCGTGGAAACAGGTTTTTCAATCTCTTTTATATTCCTAGTGATACCGGCGGCAACGGTGGCGGCCAACATCGCCGACGGAAACGGCTATTGGAATGAGCCCATAACAGTTTGCATTGTAAAACGCGCTGTATGAGTTTCATATCACTGTATACGACAGCAGGGCTGATATGAATGCGTCGACTGACGAAATCTCAGGTAGGTCACGTAATAATTTTTTTTCATTTTATTTCCTTAAAGGCCCCATTGGAGGGGTATTACATAAGGGGTGGGTACATACATACATAAAGAAATTGAAAGCCATATTTTTATAACAGGGTAAGATAATTTGTTACGGTGTTTAAAAATGTGCTAGGACAGGTTATGACTGCGATTTCGTTGGAAAGGCCGTTCCAGTCTGTTGCTGCACGAAAAAAGAATGAAGACGAGAAAGTGACAGTGCGTGTACGTGGGCGCGCGACTTGTTGCGGGTGGCCGGTGCGGCTGGATATGCGCACCGGGGGGAGAATGTATGGTGCTTTGCCAAGTGAGCTGTAAAAGAACTTGTGAAAAAGACAAAGACTAGCAATGCGGCGGCGAGATGCAAGCAATGATAAGCCAGATTCTGTTTTTAGTGCCGATATACTGATGTTGTAGGAGTACTTAGAATGAATAAATCTTGCAGCTCGATTTTGAAGCGATTCCAGTTGTTTGATGAGATATACTTGATGAGGGTTCCAAATGGGGGATGCATATTCTAATTTCGCCCTGACGAGAGACTGATAGGCTTGCAATTTTACATGTTGGGGGGCGTGGCGCAAGTGGCGTTTTAAAAACCCGAGTGTTTTGTTAGCAGATGAAATGATGTTCATAATGTGCGTTTCCCAGGTTAAGTCACTGCAAAGGGTTACTCCGAGATATTTGTAGGAAGGAACTAATTCAAGGTTGACGTCAGCAATTTGGTACGAGAAAACAAGTGGATTTCTGCGGCGGTGGAAGGAGACAGTCTTACATTTGTTAGCGTTTAGTTCCATTAGCCAAAGGTTACACCATTCCTGTACACTTCGCAGGTCGTTTTGAAGGGACGTGTTATCGGAAACGCTGTTAATTTTACGATAAATTACACAATCGTATGCAAACATACGGATGTTAGAATATACATGCATTCATGCATAATGCATATGCATAATGCGTTCCACTGTACAATTATTCACGGAAAGAAGGAAAATTGAAAGGCCTTTTACAATTATCTTTTAATGTTTCCATCTGGTGTGTATTAGCTTGTTCCATCGTTCCTTATACTAAATACCACATGCAACTTTTGGCATAATTCAAGAGTGGGAAGGCCCGCTCATATACCTCAGGTTACTAAGAAATCCATTCCTGCCACACGAATTAGAAATAAGTCTTATTACTTACCTCTGAACACTTTCAAGGTAGCGTGTGTCTGATTTGGTTTGCGGATCCCAAAAGATGTCAGCCTGCTCTAAAAAGGTCTCACTAAAGTTGTTTACACCACAAACTTGGTTTTAGTGGTGCAGGAGTCAATTTCATAGCACAAAACGTTTACTTGAAGCTGCTGAAACCATATATCTCACATGACTGTTCTAATTGAGCTTAGAATTAATTAATATGCCCTGAATTTGAAACACATCGACAACTTTTATTGGATTATTCTTTATATAATGTGTGTAATTCAGCGGCGACTTTTTAAGTCTATATTCATTTGAACGCACGCAGAAATATTAATTTTCATTTTCAACAGCTACCATAAGTTATTGCCTGCCGATAGAAATTAGAGCTAATAGATCAGCACCCGAATAAACATTCATGTAAGAATACAGTCATCAGTAAGAAACGAGAAAGCACACGTGAATTTATCTGCAGGTCGTTTAGATAAACAAGAAAATGTAGCGGTCTGAGTAATGACCTATGTGACACTCCAGAGAAAACGGGTGCAAAGTGCGAGTGAGAGTTGCCTATGTGGACGTAGTGCTGATGCTGTGTAATGTTTGCCTCAAGCCAATGTAGAATTTGTTGATTCTTTCGAAGGCCCCTAACCTTTAACTTTTAAGTTCATGCGTGAAACCCAATAAGTTTTCGAAATCAGGAAACGCCTTACCGATTTGCCCGGCCTTATCCAGTTTAACCACTAGTAAATTATTTGTGTGAATTAGCTGCGTGGTCGTTGACAAGCCACGTCGAAAGCCATCTTGTGAGCGTGAAAAAAAGTGTAACGGCGCATTCTATTGGGCGAAAAGGAGCACTCGTAAGCGTCCCCAAAGTCCTCTCTCAAGAGTAGCTGGAGCGCTCCAATGGGCAAAAAGGAGCAGGAGTGCTGTGATCCAATGGCAGAAGAGGATCAGTGTCTACGCGAGAGCAGTCGATGGGGAGCAGTTCGAGCTGCTACCGCGCGAAAATCGGAGTGCGAAGGATGTCACGTGACGCCAACGCGTCATATCCTTTTATTTTGGTTGCGTTTTCGTCGTTTCAGTTCAGTGTGGGGCAACAACGGCGGCCAAGAATCGAAGTTGGCCTTTGTTACAGAAATCACAGATGAAGAAGATTCGTTGAATGCATTGGCTGTACGGTTGCTATCAGTAACGATAGCATACTCGATCTTTAGTTTGCTAACGATGTTTTTTTCTGCGTTAAATGCAGCCAAAAATATTGGGGGTCATTCATAGGGAAATGATGCATTCTCACATTGTAGAAAGCCCACTTAGGGGTAATGTATATCGAGTCTAACGGTTCCAATGGAACCGCACTCAGAAAGATCGCCGCCAAGACGGAGAGTGCTCTCGGCCTCATTCGGAGGATTGCCAACAGGCACCGGGGAATCAAGGAAGACAATCTCATCCGCATTATACATGCTTTTGTTCTCTGCCACCTTTCATACTCGGCGGCCATGCATAATTGGCATGTTGCAGGGAGGAACAAGCTCAATTCACTCATCAGAAAAGTCTTTAAGCTTGCCCTCGGCTTACCTGCAAGCACCCACACCGAAAACCTGTTGAAGCTCGGAGTCCACAACACGCTCAAAGAGATTATCGAGGCACAAGAGCACTCACAGCTGCTTAGGACATCCGGCACCCCGACGGGCCGCAAGATACTCGACGAGATGGGCCTCAATCCTGTCGACCAGTGCCCTGACGCCGTGAGGATCCCCAGCGACATCAGGTCTCAACTGCACATTGCGCCCCTTCCCCGCAATATGCACCCCGCAAACAACGTCGGCAGACGTCGAGCCAGGGGTACAGCTCTACTCGAGCGTGTCCGCAATAACCACATTGAGGTAAGCTTCGTGGATGCCGCGGCATATGTCCAACAAGAGGCTTTCGCCGTCTCCATCGTAGACTGCAATTCAAGGTTCATTTGGTGCGCTACGGTACGCACATCGAGGCCCGTGGTAGCCGAACAGGTTGCAATCGCGCTGGCTGTGCTCGGTGGTCGCAGAGAGGCAATATATAGTGATTACAAGGCATCCGTTAAGGCCTACCAAACCGGTATGGTCTCCCCCCCGGCCCTCCGCATTCTCCAAAGCACCAAAAGTATCTCTCCGCATTCTCTCATTTGGTTTCCCGCTCACTTGGGGTCGATTGAGGGTTCTCCCTCTAACCCTAACGAGGGCGCACACGAGGCCGCGCGAGGACTCACTGACCGCGACGCCTCAGCAGTCCCCCTGCCCCGCGGGGAACCCTTGCTTACGTATAATGAAATCACCACACATTACTATCTGTCAACACGGGTATTCCCCCTCCCGCACCCCGCCTTATGCAGAGCGCAGGCGGTTACCCTTCGACTTTTACAAGCCCGTGCGTACCCTAACTTCGCGGTTCTTCATCCCATATACCCTGAAAGATATCCCAGTGCGGACTGCCCTGCCTGTGGACTAAGGGCAACATTGGACCCTGTGTTGTGGGAGTGCGAAGCCATCGGCTCCTCCTTCAGCGAGGATAGGTGGGCTGCGCTCTTGGGCAGCCCCGAACTCAGTGACCAAACCCTGGCCGTCCAGAGTGCCCGCGATCGGGCCGTCAAGCTCGGCTTGGCGGTCCCTACGTGGGACTAGCCGGGTGGCGCGGGGTCTCCCCTGCGTCTTCTCTGGACCTAATAAAGTTATTTCACTCACTCACTCACCAGCGCAGAAACATTGCATGGCAACAGCAGCGCCTTAACCGACAGCCAAACAAGCGGAGGAAGGTGTCTTGAGTAGCACATGCAGCGATCTTGCGCAATCGAATTCACCACACATCTTGAGACTCCTTATAGGCACGCAAGTGTCTCCTGTTCCTGACCTGACTAGGCACAGGCGTGTTAGAAGGCAGGAGCGCATGCCCTTCTCGTAACGCCCATGGCCATGGAGAGATGCTGGCCGGACGCACCAGGCCGCTATAGCCTAATATGTCGTGCCATTTTTTTATGGCCGTTCTACCAGACCCCCACTGGGTGCGCATGCGGGGGATGCATGCGGGGGCTGTAGGTATACAGCTTGGCTGTAAAAAAAAAATAGAGGCTTCTTACACTAGACTCGCGTAGCCAGAGTCGGTATAGAAATAGCATTGTCGTTAACGTAGTAATAAATCAAGTAGAACTTACTTGAGTTATGGAAACGTGAAAATTATTTATTGATTTGAGGAAGGCTTTCGGGACGCATTAGGTAGACACTGCGTTCCCGTCCCGTAGCTTTCACACCACTGCCAAGAAAAGTTATCCCCTAGTATAGGTGTCCATTTGCTGGCGGTTTTTAGCGAGGTATTCTGATCACCCACGCCACCAGCGCGTTCTCACCGACGCCCTGGCCACGTGGCCGCTCCGTACTCCGACGCAAGCTGCGTTGCCGGCTGTTGTTCACGTGGAAGCTGTATACAAACGCGAAGCCGATAAAAGGCTTCGTAAGAGGCAAGGACTGCAGATTACAGCCTAAAAAAAAACGCGCAAGCAAAGTGTTGTGCCTTCGTGTTAAGCATATGCAAGGTAGCGTTTAGGTTACATTCATTGATAATTACATTTCAAAGCAAGAATTCTGGACTCCGACGCATTCCGACGCACGTTGCGACGGAGTCTCCTCTTTCTCGCCGTGCAGGCGGGAATCTTGCGAATCTCAATGTTGACCGGTTGGCAGATGCACATTTATTCACAGAAAAGTCCAGGCTAAAGAAATTGTATTTTAAAAAACTGGCATTTGGCATACGGGAAAAACAAAAAAATACGGTAGAGCAAAGTACGACGTCCGCGCATATCGCTGTGCCCCCGCAACAGCAGCTCACCAACGCTAGAGAGATAGACCAAGGCGGACGCTGCTCCCATCCTCAAGCTGTCGCTCCTGTTGTGCCATTACCACAAGCCCGGATTCCGAATCTGCAGGATGCGGAATCTATCCTGCGAGCGCCCTAATTCTCCCTTCACAAGTCAAGATGCTGAGCCGTCAGGCAGCGGTGTCCTGCGGGAGAAGCATCGGCAGGCGACGTGTTTAGACGTGTCAGCGTGTGCCAGACAGCCCGGCGCCGCACCTCCTTTTGCATGGAGGTCTCCGCGCGCGCGAGCTTTGAACCGGGTGGCCAGCGCGGTCGCTGGTTGGACCCCTCGGACGACCGTCGTGTGCTGACTTTGTATTGGGCCGTTTGAGTGACAATGGTTCCTCGGGGATTATAAAAGCAGCGACGCGCTGCCTGAAAAACAGGATCCGCCGACCCACCGGGAGACAGTGTCGCTCCCGACTGGGGTGAGAGGTGTCACGCGTTTTCGTCGGACGTCGCCGTGCGAGAACAGTCGCGTTTGTTGTGAGCACTCGGCCCCAGTGCCGACCCGTTCATGTCCTGTATGATAACCTGTATATAATGTATAAAGTCCCTTTTGTTATTCTCATCGACGCCTGGCTCGGAGTCTTCGCTACCAACGCTCTGTCACGAAACGGGTGACGAGCGCTACGGGACCACAAAGCCGTAATCGTGGTGCAGCGGTACAAGTTCGTAACACTCCTTAGGCGTGCGGCGCGCTGTTGAACAGTGTGTGCGTTCGTTCTCCATGCTTTCCGTGTTTCTTCATTTCTGGCTCTTGTATTTGGACGCAGCGCTAGTGCACCTAGCCACGCGTTTGCAGGACTGATCATATTGTTACGTAGGAAGACGCACTATTGCGCCGTTATTATTAAGCCCCGTTTGAAGCCACAGCATGTGTAAACAGAGAAGTCGTCAGCTTATGAACGCGTGTAGCTGAAAATCAGTGCGAGAATTAGGCAATGCGCGAAGCGCGAGAGAAAGAAACATACGCGTAACTCCCTATCGTGCCACAACTTGACACTTGCTGCGGTGCAACGTGAGAAAAGAGCGCGCGTAAACAAGTCGCCATATCCTCAGCCTGCCGATAAGGTTCGTGCCCCACATACACAGGGCATGCATGGGCGACTTGAGTAGTTTCAGGCCACATAGCCGAAGCGAGACTCCAACGCTGACGGGGCAACCACAGCGCTCATTAGTTGCGTGCATGGAGCTTTATCGTTAGTTTCTACGAACAGCGCGAGTACCTGAGCTTTGGTTTTTCACATGAGATGCGTTTTCTCGCGGAGGGAACGAATCTGGGAGGTTGTAATGCAAGGTTGTTTTGGAGACGTCAGTGGAAAATTCGAAAGCGAATCAACACGTCACCGCAAAAAGAGGCTCGGCTACGGCCCCGGTTTCAAAGCAGGAAGCCTCTTGAGCATGCCCTGCGAGTGGATATCCAAGGGTGCAATGACCAGCAGGCATCAGTGGCGTAGCCAGGGGGAAAAAGGCATGGAGGGAGCAGCTATCACAAAACGGATACATAACGTGTTTTCTTTTTTTTTTACCGTTAATTCCAGACAATGAAAACGTATGAAAGAAGACACGGAACAAAAGCTCATACTTTAGAAGACGCCGTAAATGTAGTCGAATGTCGGGCTTGAATCCATTTTAATACTGTCTAGATCTTTTTTTCAAAACGTCGCAAAAGAAAAAAATTCCCCCCTGCAAAGCGGATTTTGAACTAGTTTAAGAGTCTCACCGAAACCGCGACAAAATCCATTTTAGGACGCTTTCAAACCATAGTGAAGACATCGGTCCAGTGTTTTGTTCTTATTTTTGCAGCTTAGCATTATTCTGTTGTACAATGGCAACGGAAAAAGATCAGTCAGAGTAATCCGCCAGGGCCTCCGAGATCGCGCACGCTGGCAGGTTTTGTTCCTGACGCCCTGTATAACCCCCCCCCCCCCCTTCTCCCACAGAAAAAAAAAAGAAAAAAAAAGTAATGCCGCGCGCGCGCCTGACTGCCCCGCGATGGCGCTGTTAGCCGAGCGCCCTATAATTTCCTTGGCGCACAGCCACGGAGCTCGACGAGGTTCCCTTTAGACTGGCTAATGAACTAGAAGGGAGCTCTGATGAAAGCGGCGCAAAAAAACTTTAAAAGATAGACGAATACCAGACAACTGACGACAAAGTAGAATGAGTTTAATTTATAAAGGTAAGGGGGAGAAACATAGAATTCACTTGTATAGACCGTCGACCGTTACATCGGTAATATACATGTTAGCAATGCAGGCAATTAAATTAAAGCTGCGAGCATGGGCAGAGAATAATGACATTTCGGGAGAACTTCTGAATGGCTTAAGAATAGGTAGGCGTTTGGATGATAACTTATTTGTTCTTACTCAGTGTATCGAAATATCATGTGCAGGAAGCAGACTGCTATATGTGGCCTTTTTAGGGATTACAGTAGCGCATGACAACGTAGTACGCAATATTTTGCGGGATATTCTGGAAGGGAAAGGCTTATGCGACAATAAATAAATAAATAAATAAATAAATAAATAAATAAATAAATAAAACCATTGCCTACAGCTTTTGAGAGAGATTTACCTAGAAAATACCGTTTCCGTAGGATGGGAAGGGATGAGGAGCGAGGAGAAAGTTGATATCAACAAGAGACTTGCCCTTTATCCCCACTGCTGTTTGTTATGTACATGGTGAGGATGGAGAAGGCGCTAGAAAGAAGTAATATCGGCTTTGATCTGTCATAAAAACAGGCGGGTGCAGTAGTAGAGCAGCAGCGTCCATGTTTATTTTACGCGGACGACATTGCGTTGCTAGCTAACAAGACAAGTGATTTGCAACTTCTGGCTAATATCTGTGGACAGGAAGGCAACAATTTCTGTTTGAAATTTAGTGTTAGAAAATCAGGTGTTATGGTATTCAATGAAAACAGTGAACAGACAGTGGCGATACACGGCCAGGAAATACGTCGGGTATAAGAATATAAATACCTTGGTATATGGATAAACGAAGGCAACAGATAGATGGAAATAGATGGAAAAACAAAATTCACACTAGCGGGTCAGAAAATTTGGTTATGGGAATTCATCGTGGTTTTTTCTTATTTTTCGTTTTGAACCTGGGTAGGACATTAGGCAGTATAATAGCAAGAGCTTCGTGGCGCAACCCACCGCCCCGTTCCAAAGGGGACACTCATGACATACATACATACATACATACATACATACATACATACATACATACATACATACATACATACATACATACATACATACATACATACATACATACATACATACATACATACATACATACATACATACATACATACATACATACATACATACATACATACATACATACATACATACATACATACATACATACATACATACATACATACATACATACATACATACATACATACATACATACATCTGGTGATCTGGTGCCCGTGGAGGGAGAGAGGGCTCTTTATTAGAAGAACAGAGAATTTTGCCGGCGCGTATATAACCGCTGGCATGCTACTCTGTATAGGGATGGGGAATGGGATTAAAAGATTCCAGAAAAGAGTGGGAGAAAAAAAAGGCTAAAAATAAATATGAAATGTCCTAGTGGACCTGATACTAATTTTTACACGTGACATGGCGGGTAAATTTAGGCTTTTGTATAGGAAGGATGCAATTTTTAAAGTTTTCCTATTTGACCAATTTCTTTCAGGTATTTGAACAATGAATCCAAAACCCGTCGCTGTTTTGGAGGGCCGGGCATTGGACCTAAGATGCTCGGTAATGTTAACGGTTCGTGGCGAATCATGTCCATTTGGTGCTCAAAAAATTGTCTCTCGTAGCGGTACGCGGGGCATTCTAGTAATATGTGCTCAATTGTCTCTAAGTTGCGACAGTTATCACAGTATGGGTTAGTGGTAAGTCCTATGCGGTACAGATAATTGTTCGTATATGCCACGTTCAGTCGAAGACGATGGTACAATGTCTCTAAGTGTCGAGGAAGTGGTCGTGGAATTTTCGGTCTCATTTCTGGGTCAATGTAACGTAGGAAGTTGTCTTGGTGAAGCGGCAGATACAAGATGCGGTCTTTTTCTTGATAGGCATATTTTTTTGCCATGGTTGAAGCGTCGGCTTTTGTAAAATATGTTCTTCTGAACATGCGGTATTGGAGTCCATTTCTGGCAGCTTCGTCCGCTCTTTCATTTCCCGAAATGCCGGCATGGCCAGGTATCCACTGGAACTTTATGCAATGCCCAGCAATCTTAGCCCTGTGGTGAAGATAAGCAATGTCAAATGCTGCTGGTTGATTATTGCAACGCTTGTGCCTGTTCCACATACTTTGTAGGGCTGCTTTTGAGTCTGTGAATATCACCCATGTCTTTGGCAGCTGCTGACGAAGTATATACACAAGGGCCTCCTTAATGCCATATAGCTCCGCTGAAGTAGATGATGTCGCTCGCTCAAGACGAAACGAGAATCGTTGTCCTGTAGAGGGAACAAAAAGTCCGCATGATGAACCATGTGGAGTTGTAGAGCCATCTGTGAAAATGTGCGTTGCGGCTGCGTATTCTTTGTGCATATATTCTAAAGCTATCTGATAAGTCGCTGCTTGAGGCATTTTCTTTTTCGCACTGATTCCAGGTATGTATGGCACGATTTCCAGTGGGGACAGTGTCCATGGTGAAATGTTTCGCGGCATAATTTGTGACGCCTGAGCAGGAATCGAAATAGATATGCTTCCGACGGCCTGCCCAAAGCTAGATGTAGCACGGGTTCTGGAAATATCCTTTAAAAAGTGAGTCTTCGTATGAATGACGTGGCGGAGGTGTATCGGAAGTGTCTCCTGCGAACATAGCACTTCCAGAGGCAGGCATCCAGCTTCTGCTACAGTCCCTGAGCGGGACGACCCCTTCGGAAGGCCAAGACACGCGCGAAGGCAGTTGTTTCGTGCTGCCTCGAGTTTTCTCTTGCTTGTGGGAGATATTTTGTGCAGGATCGGGAGGTAATATCGTAGTGTTCCATCGACGTAGGCCTTATGGAGGAGCACCATTGATCGACAGGTGCTGCCCCACTGTGATCCGGCTAGAAATCGGAATACGTGCGACGCCGAGGAAATCTTCTCACTCAGTTTTTTCACTTGGGGCGACCATGTGAGGTTCCTGTCGATCGTCACTCCAAGAAACCTTTGCGTCTTGACGTATAGAAGGGCGCGACCACCCAACACTAGTGGGTATTTTTCCATACATCTCCGCGTGAAAGCCATGGCAACGCTTCTGTCGGGGGACAATTTCAGGCCCCTTGGATTTAGGTAGGCCGATATATTTGCTAGCGCTCTCTGGAGGCGTTGTTGGGTGGTACTGCGGGAACGCGCCGCACTCCAAATGCAGATGTCGTCCGCATACAGTGTGATTTTGACGCCAGGGGGCAGGTTTCTTTTCAGATGGATGAGGACTAAATTAAATAATACCGGGCTTAACACAGCTCCTTGTGGCACTCCCTTCTCGACGGCATAAAGCGCCGTGGGGCCATCCGGGGTACACATGAAAAGTTGGCGTCCTTGAAGATAGTCTGCAATCCATGTGCAGAGCCGTCCTCCAAGACCAAGGGTTTCCAAAGCGTCAAGTATTGCGGTATGATAGACCGAATCATATGCTGCCTTAATGTCTAAAAATAATGCAGTAGGTATGTTGCCAGAGACCAATTCCTCTTCAATTGATGAGACCAAGGCAATGACATTATCAATTGCGGATCTATTTTGCCGGAAGCCATTCATTTCCTCCGGGTAAACTTTTGCAGTTTCCAGGAACCAATTTAGTCGTTTGTAGATCATTTTTTTGAATAGCTTCCCTACGCAGCTAAGCAGAGATATGGGTCTGAAGGAGGCGTAATTTTTTGGCTGCTTCGATGGTTTCAATATAGGAATGACTTTCGCAAGCTTCCATTCCGTAGGAACCTCCCCAGTTATCCATGAGGCGTTGTAGTACTCCAGAAGGCGTAGGCGAGATGTGTGACATAGATTTGCGAGTGCTTCATAACTCACGCCGTCATGGCCAGGTGATGATCGCTTGTTTACGTCGCTGATTGCTGCCGTGAGCTCTTCGATGGTGAATGGTAATTCGAAGTCAGGAAGGGTAGCTCGAGGAGGACTAGGCTGACGACTTGCAATTTGCCGCAAAGGTTGTGCCCCGTTGGAAAGGAGCCTGCAGTACTGCTCTGCCACCTCTTTCAGGGATGCGCGCTCATGTAATGAGAGGGCGATAAAAGAATAAAGCTGTTGCGGCTCTTTGCGAATGCCTCTGACGACTCGCCAGATTTTTCTCAGCGGTTGTCTTATGTCCAGTGTCCCACAAAAGTCCCTCCACCTTTTTCGGTCCAGTTTGGTGAGGTAATGTCGTATATGTCTTTGTGCCCGTCGACAAGTTCTGAGGTCTTCGATATTCTTAGTACGTAGAGCCTTCCTTTCAGCACGCCTTCGAATTGCACATAACCTTTCAAATTCCTCGTCGTTTGTTGGTACATTACAATGCTTAGTGGCAGAGCGGGTACTTTGTTTGAGGCAATGAGCTATTGTCGGTATTATTTCTGTATTCGTAGTCGAGGCTGTGATTCCTTTGTCTACGGCTGCTGTGTAAGCTTCCCAGTCTACCGACTTCAGTTTCACTTTTCTGGGCGACGTCCGAAAATGAGGGGCAGAGATTAGGATCGGGTAGTGATCACTACTTCGAGTCTCGAAATCTGTACACCATCCGAACATAGGGGCCACTTGACTTGATACGAATGTGACGTCAATGCAGCTAACAAGCGTCGGATTTTTCAGGTATGTTATGCTGCCATCGTTCAAGGGCTCTATATTGTATTTTGCAAAAAGCTTCGCCAGCTTGGCACCCCGAGCACATGTATGTGAACTGCCCCAGATCTCGTTATGTGCGTTGAAATCGCCACAAATAATATGTGGAGACTGAGTGTTTGTCAACAAGTTTTACAATCTGGTCACGTCGAAAGGTGATCCTGGTTCCAAGTAGACACCGATCAGGGTAAACACTTTGGATGCAATCACTGTGGTTGCGCAAATATATTCGTTCTTGTCATGTGGTGTTACGTCAATCGCAGAGGCAGGTATGTCGTTGCGAAATCCAACGAGCAGTCGGCTAATTCCATTTTGTTTGCCTTGAATGATGAAAATAATACCCCTTTATCCTACAGTGCTCGTCGACGCGAGACTCGGAAGTGACTAAAAAAGGGAATCGGTACACTCGCGTAAGATGCTTAAAGTCTGCTAACTTCGAGCGCAATCCGCGAGCGTTCCACTGGAATATAGTACATGTGCGGAAGTGTTTGTTGGTGGACACCGCTTGTGAGACGAGTGTTGGCGAAGCCATCGTTGCTACTGCGAAGAATCACGGCTTTGCGCCGTGAAAGAAGACGACACCAGCGGTTCCAAAGCCAGGACGGCCTCTACTTCAGGGATGCTCTTAAATGATGGGCTGGCACGGAGATTGCGGCGAACATCATGGGAATCAGCATACTTGATATCTCATTTGCAATGCTACCATCTAACAACCTTTCTTGGTTCTTCCTGTTCTTCTGCTGCGACCTTGAGGACACTTGTTGCTGTTGTAGGGTTGAGGTTATATCACTTGAGGGCTTTGATAGATTCGTTGCAGTTGAAGGCCTTTGCTGGTTTTCTTTCACGACTGAGGTGTAGGACTTTTTCAAAGCCGTGTCGCTGCGCTGCACCGTGTCCTGTTGATTTTGGTTTGTAGATGTATACATCACATCCGGATTCGGTGGTGGTTCTCGTCGTTTCCGTACTTTTCCTTGGATTTGCTCCATAGTCCGTGCAAGAGTGGCTGATTTCTTTTTAGGACACCCTCCGTATGATGCAGCATGCTCAGCTCCACAGTTTGCACACCGAGGCTGGGAACGTGACGTACACTCCTTATGCGTATGTGGACCAGCGCATATCTTGCAGCGGATGGGGCCTTTACAATATTTCACTATATGTCCGTGTCTTTGACATCTGAAACATTGAGTAGCAGACCCCATGTATTCCGTCACGGGATAACTGCAGAATCCAAGCGACACTCGGTTTGGTAAAGGGGCGTCCTTAGAGAATTCCAGGATGACCGAGCGTCTTCGGATTTCCGTTACTACACCATCTTCGTTAGGGACGTAGAAAACTTGCCTTTTAGCAGATATGACTCCTTGTTCGCTCAAATACTCCTTGAGGTCGTCATCTGAGTACTCGATAGGAACGTCCTGTATCCTCCCGTACGTGGCAGAGTAGGAGTATGGAACTCGAGCTTCTACAGGAATACCTGATAGATCTGTCACTGTCAGCAGCCGATTGGCTGCGGGAAGTGTAGACACTGTCACCAAGAGGCTTCCATCCTTGTTGAGACGATGGCTGAGTATCTTTTCTTGGGCTGTTGTCACGACCGCTGAAGCCAGAAGATTTGGGTTTACTTTCCATAAGCTGCTGTCAGGCTGAGTTGGCTTGAATATAACAAGAACACCTGCGGCTCTTTTCTTTTTGTAAGAGACAACAGTGAAGGCTGTCTGATCCATCTCTTCGTTGTCTCCTGCAGATTCTCTTGTGTCGATGTCATCTTCACGTAGCCTTTTCCTTGCTTGCTCATCTTCTCCGTGGTCTACAGAAGCAACGTGCTGACCTGATTGCTGATTGCTTGCGACGGATGCCATCAGAACATCACGAAGGGCGGCCGACGGCGGAGGCTCGCCTCGCTGCTTCGGTCCGGGGCGCTTCGGGAGCCGCTTGCTGTGCTTCTCTCGCAGGACGGTGACCCCCAGACCGGCGTTCGGTGACAGAGAGGCACAAAGAGTAGAAATGGGCTCTACACTTGCTAAAAAAGACCTAAAATTACAGACGGGCGTTCGGAAGCGAGCCTATCACTCGTCGTCTTCGTCTTCGTCTTTTTTCGGTGCCCGTGGAAGCATCTGTAGAAGGCATACCGCGCAAGATGCCAATATCCGCATTACCTCTCTTTTCGCGTGTCGTGGAAGATTTTCTCAGGATGTATCCGCGGCAATTTTTCACCGCTTCGTTCCCTTCAGTGTCCTCATTTTTGCTCTACTCTTTTTATCCCTGTCCATCGATTTTGTAGTTATAGCCCGTACTTATGGTCACATTTTTAGTTCATTTTTCTACACAGATCATACGTATGTTTTTACACCATTGGTTGTCTGTGAACTGGTAGCTTATCGTAGGTGGCAGAGTTTAGTTGTTGTGTGTCTTGTTCTTCTTCCTTTCTTTTATTTTTTATTTTTGTACTGTACATTGTGGTTACTCACCAATTGATATGACAATTTTCTCATTTTACCCTGACTGTGTAGTGCAATGATGTCCGTGTAAAATTTTACCAGTATCTCCCTGTGCGCACGTTATCGTATTTTTTGTGTGTTATTGCGTTATGTGGATAATGTTCTTATTATCTCATACTTTTTGTTGCCTTGTTGGATTACGCTAGTTTTGTGTTGATGGGTAGCTGTATTCCACCCTTGCCCAATGTGTCCCTGAAGACCCATGTAAGGTTTCTGTAGATAGATATATTTAAAGAATAAACATACCGTGAGCAGACTGCGGGACGGCGGCTATTATTTTTGTGTTCCATACAATAAACATTTTAATAATTACTGTGTTTAGTTATGGTAATTGTACGGCACGCCATACGGCACGCCATAGCGTGGGGCTCCAGATTAATTTTAAAGACGTTGGAATCTCTAACGCGCACCGAAATGAAATTACACTGCAGCATGTTTCTTCGGGCGGATCACGCTGCGTCTTAATCTAAGACCGATATCGCTGACCTCGTGTTTGGGCAAGCTCATAGAGAGGGTCATCAACACGAGACTCAGTAGATACTTAGAAGAGAACAACCTCCTACCTAACACTCAATTCGGCTTTCGCCCTCACCTATCGACCCAGGACGCCCTCTTGTACCTGTACAAGGATCTCCTTGAGACACCCCCCTAGTCAGGGACAAGGGACATCCTGGCACTTGATTTGAAAGGAGCGTTTGACAACGTTCTGCATAAAAATATTCTTGAAAGCCTCGCCGACACCAACTGTGGCGCCAGAACCTACAACTATGTCAAAAACTTCTTATCAGCAAGGCAAGCCACTATAAACTTCGGTGGAATAAAATCTGATCCCATCACTCTAGGCCCGAGAGGAACTCCGCAAGGGGCGGTACTGTCACCCCTTTTGTTCAATTTGGCTATGAAAGATCTCCCACGCCTTCTCTCCGAAATCCCGGGTATCAAACACACATTGTATGCGGATTATATCACTGTCTGGTGCAACTCGGGCAGTGACGCCGAGATCTAGGAGCGTCTTCAAGCAGCAGCGGACACGGTGGACCAGTATGCAAGGGAAAGAGGCCTCCAGTGTGCGCCGGAAAAGTCCGAGTTGCTCATCCTGAAGAACCCGAGGACACCCCTGGCGGAGAACATCACGGTGTATATAGACAACCACTCAGTACCGAAACCCACAGAGATCAAGATCCTAGGGCTGTATATCCCGCAGGGGTGACAGAACACCACCACTGTGAAGAAGCTTACAACATCCACCGAGCAAATCCTCCGGATGATGCACCGTATTAGAAATAAGCACCATGGCATGAAGGAAAGGGACGCCATCCGCTTAGTGCAGGCTTTCGTGATTTCTCGGATAATGTACGGGGCGGCATTTCTTAACCTCTCCAAGTCGGAAATTGAAAAGTTGGAGACGCTGATCCGGAAGGCCTACAAGACGGCACTGGGGCTACCAAACTCCACGCCAACGGCAAAGCTCATGGCTCTAGGAGTACATAATACCCTGAAAGAGATGTGGGAAGCACAATGCCTCTCACAACTCAATAGGCTCGCACTCACAAAACCAGGTAGAGATCTGCTCGAAAAGATCCATATTAATCTGCCCTATACGATAGACCAAAGGGAAGAGGTACCACGTGATGTGAGGAGACGCATCAACGTGTACCCCATTCCGCGGTACATGCATCCCGTATATAACATCGAAAGAAGAAAAGCAAGAGGGGAAGCCCTGCAGAAGAAATGGGACGAGCAACCTAATACCCGTTATGTGGACGCCGCAGGGCCAAAGAATGGAGTGATGACTATTGTGGTCTCAACGCCTTCAGGATCGATGGTGAATTGCGCCTCGATGAAAACTTCCAACCCCACTCACGCAGAGGAAGCAGCTATTGCATTAGCTATAGCATCTAACCCCAACGCCGATGTGCTCACTGACTCCCAGAACGCCTGTCGCAACCTCAATAATGGATTAATTCACAGGTCAGGGTTGTCATTGCTGACTAAGCATCCACCCAGCCAAGCCTCAGTCATCTGGTTTCCCGGTCACCTGGAACTACAAGGAGGAAACGAAGCCGCTCACAGGCATGCCCGAGCTCTTCTATACCGGGCGTCTCCCCCTGATGACCGTGAAGAGTGCTGGGACCTAACTGCTTTAGCAGTGTATGCTGACATTCTCGCACCATACAGAAGAGCCAGGAAGGAGTACCCGACACCACATAAATCCCTCAATAAGTTGCAAGAGAACACTCTTAGGAGGCTACAAACTAATACATACCCAACGCCAGCTAAGTTACACCAGTGGTACCCTACACTATACTCCCCGCAATGCCCACACTGTGGAGCGGTAGCTAACCTCTACCACATGGTGTGGGCTTGCCAGTTTAATCCCATAGTTGACCCCATCCCAAATCCCTCAAAAGAGCAGTGGGAGGCTATTCTGCTCAGCGATGATCCTGACCGTCAGCACTGGCTGGTGGGGAGGGCCAGCGCAGCAGCAGTAACCAGTGGGCTACCGGAATAGGCGGCCCACCCACGAGTTCTACGAATATCCTGTAAATAAAGATGTTTTCAATCAATCAATTCACGTCCTATAAACGACGGGGAAACGCACAGACGAGAGCAAGTGCCCACACCAGCAAGCGACTCTGTCGAACCTTTACAACCAGTTCACAAAGCGATCGGGTTACATATAGCCCGAAAATTGCGATGTACAGCGTGTTTCCTGCACGCGTCGAACTCTTGCACATATACTCGACATCTGTGCATACCAGCTAGAATGTAGTGGGAGTACGTGTGTAGAAAAAAATAACCGCATTCGAGAATAAATTGGCCCCCGCAGGCACTTTGCCCCTCGTAGACCGTAAGGCGCTATCCTTCTTATAGTGACTACAATTTGGAGGTACGTGTCAAACTATTTTTTTAGTTTGGGAAATAGAAATAGATACATGCATAATACAGGCGCCGTCGTCTTACGATGATAACAAAAAGAAAACAATTGCTGTTTGTTATCGTACAAGTAAAGTTCTAACAATATGGAAGCCAACAGAAACCAAAGAAAGCATAGGTTAATTTATTTGTACTTCTCAATCGAAATGTAGAAATGTTAAGCTGCTGCTAAATAGGGGTGTGCGAATGTTCGGAAACTTCGAATAACGAATGGCAAAGTGTCCTATTCATTTCGATCTTCGAATCGAATTGTCAATATTCGTAAATGCGATTATTTCTCGAATACTTCTCGAATACATCAGAACGTCAACTGCGTCTAAATGAAGATAAAAGAGGAGCAAAAGTACGGTAAACTTTGACCACCACGGGTATGTGTGGACGTAAAACACGAGGAATTGCGTAGTGGAGCAGGTTGAGTCGCTTAGGTAGCCTCACTTTACAGTCTCTACAGTGGTCATTCGCACTCTCTGAAAGGCCCTTTGCTTGCGAATCGACTACCTGTTTGCTCCTAACGCTCCGTTCGCGCTCTTAATGAACAACGCTTCATAACGTGCTATGTAGTGACAGAAATTTGCCAAGTTTAAGCTGAGATGTGAACATCGTTTTATATTATGTGTCATAGCAGTTGTTCATTACTCTAAAACGATCGGTAGAGCATTCGATATCGATTCGATTCGACTCGCTTCTCGCACTATTCGACTCGGTTTCAAAAAATCTCGCACGCATCTACTGCTAAAGTGGAAGCTTGGGCGAGCTGGTACGACCTATACTTGGGATTACAGCAACATGATGCGAGACCGGCATTAGAAAGAGACAAAGCGCTGGCTCACAGTCGAGGCTTATTAGTTGCAACAGCGCAACATACATATTCGCACAGTCTATGGCGAAAGAAGGGAAACTGACGATAAACAAGAACGATAAAAAACATACGCAAAAATGAAGGTTGTTAAATGTCACGGCTTTCACGGGAAATTCCGGATGACTTGGAAATAGGCAGGTTAAGTGGCACGTGCATTAACAAGCTTTCGGTTGCTCTGTCAAATTGATTTTCTTGTTTCTCGACTTTGCTTTGGTTCTGCACATGCTTTGTAAAGCCATACTGGGGATTTCTGCGAACACCTTAAGTAATGTTCAAAAATAACCTGTGGCAGATAGCAGAACCGTAATCCTTGAGCTCGATTGCTGAAACAGGTGGACATTATTTGTACGAGAAATCCAAATCCATAATCGACTAATTAAGAAAAGTCAATAATTTAATTGTTAAGTAATTAATTTATGGCACACATTGATATTGTCAAATTGTATCCTACCGGTCGCAAAGCGGATTCAATTAGAAGGAATTCTCAGGATGACACCAGTCGTGAAATATTAGATCGCAAACATTGCGAAGAAATACATTGGCGGTCCAGTTACCTTTGTGCATCGATGTATAAAACATGCATTTATGCACAAACATAAAGCATGTCGAACAAGTGCGTGGAACCACAGTGCATTTTTACCGCAAGTTATGGCACATATATAGAAAATGATGTCATTCAGAGAATTTTTTTCAGGTTGACAGGCCTTTCAGTCTCACCGAATACAATTTGTAAATTGCAATATGTGCCGTAAGGTAACTAGTTAAAAACTTCTATATTTAGTTTCAGTCAATTAGTGGAATATTGATTTCGATTTATCGCGCAAGTAATGTCCACCTTCTCCGGTAGACCAGATGGAGAACTAGAAATGTGCCACTCGTCATATGTAGTTCTTAAAAATTATTTAAAGACTTCGCAGAATCACCCGGTACACTAAATGGTCTTTCACCCCTTTGCCCTTTCATTATTATCTTTGTTCTTTATCTTTATATGCTCTTCTATTGTCGTAGAATGCGCAAGTATATATTGCGCAGTTGCGACGAATGAACTTGTGAACCAGTGCTGTGTCTGTACTTTCCGTCTTCCGGACTCTCGCTGTTGTGCGGTCTTTCAATACCCCAATAAACGATTACGTAACAGGAAAAAAAGATGGACGAGACAACAACTTGCCACTGGTGGAATTCGAACTCACAACCTCCGCATTATGCCGTCGTTTCATTACGAAATGTGCTACGACGGTGGCTGTTGGCGCGTCCACATTCCTCATTCATTCTTGTGCATCCCATAGCGAGGACCGCCACTCCGGCATGTTTGATGTCTTCAGGTAGCATACCAGGGTTTATGAGTCAGCTGCCGGCCTGCTCAAAAACTCCACGTTCTACGTGACACCGTTAGTAAGAGAGAGTGTTCCCTATCCGCCGCCGTGGCCTGTAGTGGTTCTGGGTAACACCGTGTGGTGCCATAACACGTGCATATCAGCGGGGCGACGGGAGCTCCCACTTCTCCGCGAAGAATCAAGAATTCCACGAGGGGGACTTCAAGAAGCACCCAGCCATCTCCGCGACAAATCAGGAATTCGACCCGAGTGACGTCAGCACCTGCCAAATCGGTTCCTGCCGACGAGGGGTCGCCAAAGGGACTTAAGAGAGAGCCGGCCTATTGTGAAAAAGAGAGTTGCTTCCCGCCGCCCAGTCGGTCTGATGCGCTTTTGCTGCCACATATACGCTATCATCCGCTATCTGTAAATATTGTATGAAGTCTTTCGTTTCTTCTTCGTCTGGGAAAAGTGTCCGTCTTTCGTCCTCCACCCCGAAGTCCCAACACACCCCCAGGGTCTATATTTTGTACACATACAAAAACACCAAAGAATGGGACGTGGGAACAGCTGCCAGCGTAGCACAATTGGTAGTAAAACGCACCGTAAGACATAGATTGTGGGTTGTAATCCCAGCAATGGCAGGTTGTTCTGAGAGCGCAGTAAGCGCGCTTTCCTGCGTTTAGAGTCGGCGTCCCTTGGCGTAACCGAGCGAACGAGCGCCGCGGAGAATGAAAGAGCGAACGCGGAGCGCAGCGGGGGATGAAAGATGGCAAGAGCGAGGAGAGCGCGAGATGAAAACAGAGGAGGAGGGTGCAGCGAAAGCATGAGGAGATAAGCAGAGGAGAGTGTGGCGAAAGGGCGAGGAGGAAAGCGCAGTGCCGCACGAGACGTGCCCCACGGAGGCGACCAGACGTGCGGCGAGCGCGTCCACCGATACCATATATGGAAACAAAGCGTTGGCTTCGGACCCACTGCGCATGAGCTACTTTGCCTGCACCGTCGCTGCTAGACAATGCGCTCCGCGCGACCCACGCGTTCCCGTGTTCACGCTTCCTTTCTGAACAGTGAGTGACGCAACCGGTGGAAATGTTTCGTCTGTCGCTGCTGCTAAACGAGCTGCCCGAGCAGAGGTTCAGCGGCCGCCGCCGAGAGGACCCTGTCGTTCGGAGTCAAATTATTTGCCAGAATATATAGCGAATTCAAAACACCTAAACTGTTGCGCTCAAAATTCGCATTAGTGAGTATCATAACTGTAGATGAATATTTTTCGCCTGCTTTCATTTTTTTTATTTTATCAATCCTATACTTCAACTAGAGAGAGCAAATAAGTTCCCCTACAATTTTCTTTTTTTTTTCTTGTGCTGTTGGCTGCATACAGTTACGTTAACAAAAACTGTGCCCCTCGGTTTCTCTTCATATTCAAGCAAATTTCTAGTTGCAAATGATCAAATAGAAGCGCAAAAGACTGAACTCACAGAAGGCTTTCAAAGGGCCGTCTTCGATTCTTATATAATAACCAGAAACAACACAATTTCAAGTAAATATATGTAGGGTATACCCAAAAATATTCATAACAGTGCTGACAGCTGCACAGCGTATAGAAGACGCCAGGCACAAAGTCATGGTAAGGCGAAAACAAATCTGGTGGAAGGCTGCAAAATGAAACACTTCGCCAGTAGCACTAATCTTCCTGCAGCGCTACAGTTACTGTAGCACAGTCCCAAAAGATAGTCGAGCGGATTAGAAAGATTGAAAGTCGAGTGAGTTGCAACGAATTCATGTTATTAGTGCGCGATACAAAACGGGTACCATGGGTAGGAAGCACACAACGCATGCACAGACTCACACAACTGGTTGATTCTGAAAAGTGCTACAAATAAAGTGTTCACCGAGGTATGCGTGTCATCATAATTATCTAACGTGAGAAAAAGATTACAATGCGTCAGAAAACGCTATTTCCCATGCGCCGGCATTCAGTTTACGCTGCCACGCAGATACAAAACCAATCAGTGGGGGCTATTGACGGTTGGCTTATGCGTTCTTTTTTTCTTGGTTCTCTAACATAAAACACTTCGCTATCCCGCAGTTCGGTTTTCTTTTTCCCTTCTCCTTGTGAGCGTCCGCGCGCTGGAAATCGTTGGGGCGCACCCACAATCTCAGCAAACATGCAGCCAGGTGGGTCAGCGCGGTGCTCATGTTCTCCAAGGTGTGTGTTGAAGCACCTTCCACGGCACGACATGGGTATTTGGTAAACGATACCTGCATTACGAGGAACGTAGGAACAAATATGACTCACTTGGCGTACACCTTGACATGTGGAAGAGGCAGTTTCTCGCCTTTTTTGTTTTCCTACCTGGATGCCGGCTTCTGAAGTTTCCTCCGGGGCCGAGAACGCAGTCCGCACTCGGTATCACTAGCGCACATTCCTTACGCCGAGCAATATAGTCGGTGCACATCTGGAAGGTTGCTCTTCCCCAGCCTGGTAGTCTGCTCGGAGAACTTTCCTAGTCTTACATGCCGCCGACAGAAGACATCGCAGCTGAAAGCGACGAAGGGACTACTTCGGTTTTTGATAGAGACGGGATTGGACAAGCGGCTGTGACAGTGATGTCACGTACTGCGCAAGAGTGACGGACTGTAACTGACGATGCGTGGGCTGTGCTATGTGCTCTCTCTCTCTCCCTTCTCCATCTTTCATTCCCCCCAACCCGCTCCCATGTGTAGGGTAGCAAACCGGCTAATCTAACCTGGTTAACCTCCCTGCCTTTCCTTCTCCACTTTTTCCTTCCTTCCTTCCTTCCTTCCTTCCTTCCTTCCTTCCTTCCTTCCTTCCTTCCTTCCTTCCTTCCTTCCTTCCTTCCTTCCTTCCTTCCAAGTCATAACATTACTAGCGCATGTAACCGAGCCGTAGCCACCGTGAAGGGTGATAAGTGGCGCAAACCGCCGAACGATTCAAGGAAAACGCTCGCCGTAATTCCTCACGTGCACCGATAATCAAGCGGACTACAGAATGTAGGCTTGCGGTACGGAATGCAATTCTCGGCCCCCGAAAAAACTTTCGAAAGTTCGCACCCAGGTGGGAAAGAGGAGCGAGAGTGCCTCTTCGACACGTCAGGGAGTGTGCCAAGTGAATCACACTCGTTCCTACCTTCCTTGCAATGCAGGTATCCTTTGCGAGATACCCTTATCTTGCCGACAACCTTACGCGCGGTAAAGTGGAAGATGGCCAACACACGCCTCCGAGAACGTGAACAGTTCCTGAAAAATGCAGCTCTGTCCCACCTGGCTGTACAAATTTCCGAGAGTGCGGATGCAGCTACCCCAGCGTCTTGGAGAGCACGGACCCTGTTGCAAGGAGAAGATAACACTTGAACTGCGAGACAGCGGAAGAGTTTTGTGGTAGAAAACAAAAAGAAAAACGCACAAGCCAACCTTTCAATAACCTTCACAGATCGGCGAGTTTAGTGTCTGTATATGTAGCACGATACGTTGAATGCCGACACATGGAAAATAATGTTTTGTTACACATGCTAATTCTTTGTTTGCCCGTTCCTTCCGCTATAGATCTGATGAAACGTCTACCTCGATCTGCTTATTCTGTCTGATCTGTCTACCTTGTCTGTTTATTTGTAGAACTTTTAAGAATGAACCAGTTGCAAGTGTGCGGATACGTGCTTTGTTTCATCCCTTGTACCTGTTCTTTTTTTCTTTCGTGATAACATTATTGGTCAAGTGGAGTGAACCTGCATCTTTCTGGGAACGCACGTACGTCCTTTCTTTTAAATATGTGAAAGGTCCACTTGATACCAATGATGAACAGCAGGCCTTAACTCACGGCACAAGATACCTCAATGCAAATGTCTTTCAGCAAACGCCGTAGCTTTGTTGGTTTACACTCATGTGAAAGGGAACTTAGGGCTTAGCATCAAGTATTCAACTGCACTGATCATAGGCGGAAATTTCGCATTTTTGCAGTGAGGGCTGGGACCCGACCAGCTTTCCGAACCATATATATATATATATATATATATATATATATATATAGATATATAGCTTACAGCTTATAGGAAGCTTACAGCTTACAGCTTAGCTTATAGCTTAGAATAGTAAGCTTAACAGCTTACTATTCTAACGTGTAATCTTCCTTCGTGTAATTGTGTTTTATACTTCACTATCACTAATACTGCTTCGCCATTCAGGAGAAACTGCATCACCTCTCTCTCTCTCTCTCTCTCTCTCTCTCTCTCTCTGTTTTTCTGCTATTTATAACTGCTGTTGATTCTGATTTCGAGTGGATCCGGCTTGGCCTCATTTCGGTTACTGAGTGAATTATACATTATATCCCAACTATCATGCACCAAGACTTAAAAGAAGAGCAATTGCGTTATTCGAAGAAAACCACAATGCTCCAATGGAGTGGAGTAGCCGTTGTTTCCAATAGAGTGGAGTAGCCGCCAGTATTTTTTTCATTACTGAGATTTAATTAGGTAATTATAATTAATTACCTAACTCGAGAAGTACTGTTGTTATTATTAAAGTGTCAATGAGGTATTTCTAGGCAACCCCAAATGACATGTAACTGTGGTGTTTTCAGCGACGTACGGATTGCGTACCATTTTTTCCGACTGCTAAAGAAACCCCACGAAAAATGAAAAATACCACGTCACGGCGTTCGCACCCCCATCATAAAGCAGCGGCCTCAAACAAGCTGGCTGAAAGCAACTGCTTTGCCTGCATCGCAAACCCGAAAGGGCAGCTCAGCACCTTGATAACGGTATGGAAGGAGCACCAACAGCAGGTGTCGTGGCTTTGCAGCTATTCCTTCCTCTCTACGTCATACTTATTATCCGTCTCTCAAGGCCGACTGATCACATTGATAACAAAATCCCCTTGATAACGCGGCGGAAGCGCCGTTCTGGCCACGCAAGAAACGCCGAAAAGCAATGTAATAGGCATAGCACGTTTCAAAATCCCGACTTTTCTCGCACGGCATCGACAGAGTGCGCGCACACCTATATTTCGCGCAAGAAGCTTGTTTCGAACCAAAAACAAATTAAAGTGACGGCGTTATGCTTCATGATAGTGCATACGTGCGGCAAAAAAGAGTTCGTGGCAAAAAATAAAACCAAGATAAGCAGACCGGGAAGGCACCCACGTTTAGAAAAAAAGCAAAACCGATGCGTTCGTAAAAGCAAATGTCACGCTTCTAAGAAATGTGCCCGTTTGCAATGGGGACGTCTGCACAAAAGAAAAAAAAAAACCCACACAGAATCTTCTCTCGGCTTTATCTGAATGAGGCGCAAGAATTTCGTAGTACTGACGTGGTGTTTCGAGGCAGTGTTTCGCATAATTACGAGAACGACCACGCCAGCCTGCTCCTCGTGAAACGGAGAAGCGCGGTTGCAGCACCGAACTGTTACAAGTGAGACCCGCACGAGGCGACGTAGAAGAGGCGAGTAGAAGCACTGTTCACTGGTGTTATAAATAGACCGTAGCGGATGTGGACGTGGGATGAAACGACCAGGGAGATGTAGGAAGTGAAGGAAATATATGTAGCGTTTATGAGGTGCACTGAACCATCATGAGCTGTTATCAACCGTATACTCCGGTAGCGGCTACGTCAGGCGCAGCGGAGCGGTCCCTATCTTGAAAGCGATCTGCGAAAGCAGCAGGGTGCGGCATGTGCTTAGAGCTCCGTGAGCGCTGTGTTCTCGCCGCTTCAGGCATTGGCGTTGAAGCGAGAGGCAGCACTACAGTGCACTAGAAAATATTTCTGGTTCACTGTAGGCAGCACGGAGGTGAATTCGCTTGCTGGTGCGGCCGGGGGCTATGTTGAACGCGATCGTCTTAGGGGAGGCTTTTTCCGTTGGGTAAGGGGGTAGAGAAGCTTGCGCATTTATAAAAACATCATTGTGCCCTTATTGTCTATGAATTCGTAAGCGCCGTTGAACACCAGCTGCTGCGTAGAGAACGTGTTCGAATAGGTCTCCTTCTGCAGCTACGCAGTGCTGAGTCCGCTTTACCACATCTTCTGTAGCTTTCTTGATGACCGACGCTGGAATTCTGCGGCAGACGTCCGTTATCCTAGCCTTGAGCTCATCTGACGTCCGTCTCGATCTTGTAAACACGATCTTTCACATAACGTCCCAAAGAAAGAAATCGAGTGGAAGGAGGTCAGGTGGCCTAGCCGGCCAGTTTACAGGCCCGTGCCTTCCAATCTAGTGCGCATGAAAAGTCGCACCCAGCCAGTTTCGTGCTCGGGTACTGCTATGTGCTGGTGTTCCATCTTGCTGATATCACAAAAGTGGAAGACGTGACAGGGGGACTTCGGTGAGAAACTCATCCACCACCAGTGGCGTATAGCTAGGTCGTCCGGCACCCGGGGCCCATAGGTCTTCTGTGACCCCCCCCCCCCCGGGGGGGGGGGGGTAGCCGGCGGAAAGAGGGGTGTCTTCAGACGTATATGACACCCCCCCCCTCCACTGGCCCCTTGCACCCGGGGCCCACGGCCCCCCGGCCCCCCCTATTGCTACGCCACTGTCCACCACACCTTCAAGTATTTCGTCCTCGTAACGCTGTCCAGTTCAGTGTGTGATCGAAGAAGACGGGACCGATTGTAGCAGCGGCGTAAATTCGGAACAACACATTGAATGACCATTGGCACTGCTGCCGTGTGCCCTTCACCCAGTGTAGATTGTAGTCACTCCAATAATGTGCATTATGGCAACTTACCTGGCCGTTTCTGCAAAATTTGGCTACCACCACAAAAGCGAATTGACAACGTCAGTGCAAAGGTATGGAAGTGCGTTTTGTTTCGTCCCAGTCGCCATGTGTGTCTACTGAGCAGAAGGAAAACATGATCCTTGCCTTGGCTAGCTGCAAATGGCCACAAGAGTAAGTCTCGAAATATATATCAGTCATGGAAGTGTGGCGGTAAATCAAACGTATTGATTATCATCAGAAATTATGAAAAGCTGGGACGAACCGGCAGCTTCAAGAAACAGCATGCGCAAAAATTGCACATTATGTTGTTCAAGAAGTCCGGTAATTCAGCGGATTTTGTGAGGACCGAGGACTCAACTCGAGAAATCTAGACGATTCCGCAAGTCCCTATTTTCCAAGCATTGGTGCAGTTGGTAAATGTGGTACGGGCGAAAGGCCGAGTCATTTCGAATCATTCAAACTGATCACTTAAAGATTGGCACATGGGCGCGTCGCTCACGCTAGCATGAGGGTTTGAGGCCATAAATGCTAGAACACCCGTGCGTAGGCAAGGACTCAAAGATGAAGTCATCCGCCGCTGTTTCTAGAAGCTGCCGGTTTATTTTGTCTCAGGTTTTCATAATTTCTGGTAATAGTCGATGCGTTTGATTTACCGCCACACTTCCATGACTGATATATATTTTCAGCTTTCCTCTTGTGGTCATTTGCAGCTCTCAAGATAAGGACCATGTTTTCCTTCTGCTCATTAGAGAGACATGGCGACGGGGCCGAAACAAAACGCACCTCCATACATTTGCACAGTCGTTATCAATTCGCTTTTGTGGTGATAGATAATGTGGCGCACACACACACAAAAAAAATATACATCCGTGCATTTTCTACCCTAAGACGACACCTATAACAGCTTGTTTCCAACTAACACCAAATGCGACATATTAGAGATTTTTAGAATAGGGGTCCCAAACGTTTTGCGGCCCCAAAGAAATAGCTTCGAAGCCACTGCGCATGTGCGAGACGCGAACTGCGTTTGGGTTTTGCGTTGGGAATGCTATTTCACCGATTTAGCAAGAGCCCAAATAGCGTCCCCAAAAGCTTTGCGTCAGCAAACATGGCGGCACCCATCGAAGCGACGGCTCTATATAACCTAGCACAAAACTCGGTGCGATTCGTGGTGACGCGTGAAGTTCGCAAGATATATATAGGAGAAGTGACTGCGGTTATCGCTTTCTCTCAACTAGCGTGTGTTATGAACACTGATTCATTAGACGCCGCTGCTTCCGAATTTGATTGTGGATTTTATGGCTCGTAGGCCTAACGCGGCTAAGCTTGGCTGGTGAAGGCACGTAAAGTTGGTTTGCTCAAAACTAAGCGAAACTAATTGTTTGCTGCTTACAGAATAACCTCTAAGTTGTAATTAAACGTCAAAACATAAAAGTCAAAATTACTATTCCTATTATAAAATAGTATATTTTATATAATTCTTTCTAATGGCTTTTCTTAGACGCCATAGCGGCCTACTGTTTCCGCAGCAAAGGCACTATAGCCGCGCCAGCGAAACTCGTTCGATGTGGTGTCCCACAGCAGACGCGCAATAACTGGAAATATACGGACCGCACCGGGAGAAATATCAGCGTGGGTTTTTGAACAGCACAAGACGCTATCCGCAAACGCAAAGCCCTATTCTAAAGCTCTTCCCTCCTGCGTGCCCCAAAGCTAACACCCGCAAAGCTATTTGGGGCCCCAAACTATTGGGGCCCCTATTCTAAATCTCTCTATTACTTCAGCCGGGGCGCGGCAGATAAGGAACTAGCTCGATCAGGCTGTTTTTCTTTATTTCGTTCTGACTAACTCAGAAGAAGCTTGTTCGGAGGTCACTGCTTTATGAAGCGGGTAGGAACGCCGTCACGCGGTATTTTTCATATTTCGTGGCGTTTATTTATCAGTCGGGAAAAAATTAGTACGCAATCAGTACGTCGCTGAAGATACCCCTGTTAGATGTCCCTTGGCTGGGCCTACATATGCCTCACTGACACTTTGACAATTAGAATAGTACGTCTCGAGTTATATAATTCATTACTATTACCTAATTAAATCTCAACAATGAAGAAATTACTGACAGCTACTCCCCTGTACCGGAAGCAATATGCACTCGGTTTTGTTCAAGTAACGCAACTGCTCTTTTTTTCTAAATCTTGGTGCATGGTAGTTAATTGGGACACCCTCTATATATTTATGACCTCTGCGTGCAAATGACGATGTTTCCATGCCAAATAAGTGCTGTAAATTATTGTAAGAGCTTTTTTTTTCATCAGTCGTTAGCATTGCTTACTGGAAAGAGGAGCTATACTGAGCCACACAACATTCACGTGCATTTTACATGCCGTTGATAAAAGACTATGCCGAAGGGGTCACTGAAGTGTACAGGTTCTTTTTCAGGGCGAAAAAAAAAAAGCACGCAAAGCAATTAGAAGCGAGGTGAAGAACAGCAAAATATTTATTGTCTAGACGTAGGGTATTCATACCTTTAGAAATAATATTTCATTGGCTACCTCCTTCTCGTTCGAAATATATTAAACTTTGTCCTTTGTGTATACTTCAATATATTGTATATGTGCATGGTGTTTACAATGAAAATTTAGAAGAGTGTTGAAGTAAGAAAATGCGGATGAGGCAGCCGCTGCTAGTGCTTCTAATGCTCGTGTCCTCCTATTGTCAGGATTTGCGGAAATAAAGCGAAAGTATGAATTAAAAGCGGTGCCCGTCCGCGCCAACAGTGATGCCCAATAAGCTATTAGCCAAAATAAAACATTAGGTGAAAAGGTCGAGGCAAGTCAAAAGAAACCTCAGATGATGTTGGTGACAAACTCTGGTAATGACGGCTTAGCAGGGAGGGGGGGGGGGGGAGGCATCGCCAGGGTGGGGGGGGGGAGGGGGCTCCGCTCTCTCCGCAATACTCCAGAAGGGGTTCGGGCCTCGGAGCTCCCCCGTAGTCGGCGCCTATGGCGCTGATAATAGCAGCACTTCTAGTTATTTGGTTTTGTATATGCATACTGTAGATACAGATGAGAGATGACGCAGGCTGCCAGGTGCTGCAGTCAACTGAATTCTATTTCAGCTAAGAAGTATGGCACATAAGTATATTTTAGCACACCATCTGGCATATAGTTCTATACGTTCAGTAAAAACTAAAATACCTAGCCTCATAAATATGTATATGGAAAGATGAACTCGCAGACGAGTTAACATATGGATGATATACGTAACCACAACGTCAAAGTAAATGGGGGTTTAGCAGTTTTTATAACTTGAGTTAGTTACCTCGGGTATTCGTGAACAAATCCATGCAAGGCGCATATATCACACCACTAATAACCCTTTAGGTCTGAAACAAAACTTAAACACATAGCCAGTTAGGCAGGCTAATCCCTCTAAGAAGCTCCTCACGAAAGCTTATGGCTCCTTTTTTCCCCCTCTGCTCATAGGCCCGAAGAGAACGTGTTGCATCTCCCGCACGTGTGAGAAGGCGACGGAATAACTCGGCGCCTGTCAGCGATGGTACAGCGGCGTGCATATAACTCAAAATTAGCAACATTAGTGCTTCGCCGCTCATTTCTGGGACGAACGACTAAAGAAAACTGGTACCGTGCACGATGGACGCGACTATACGCTCCATCTCACAAGTCGTTTCCTGCGCAGCAGATAGTGCAGGACTCCTGAGCCAATAGGAAGGCCGAATGCCTCCCGGCATGCGTTCATCCGCGCCTTGTCGTCTGCTCACCGTGGCAACAGTTCGCTGCGTAAGACGTGCGCGCGCGAAATTCTTAACATATGTCACCTATCGCTGTAATGTGTCACGCACCAGAAAAAAAAAGGACCTCTCTAATGCCGCCAATAACCAGAAAGTTACGCTCGCAGAACTATATTCCATTGCGCAAGGATATTACGTGTGTACGCCTCGTACCTTCTGCAGTGCCGCGGACGATTTGTGAACTTAATGAGAGCAGCATTCCGGGCAAGTTAGTAATCCATTACTCAAGTAATATTGCGCAACAAAAAAACGGCATGGACGTAAGAGAAGAAGACACACCAAGCGCTTGTTGTGTCTTGTTCTCTTATGTCCGTTTCGTTTTTTTTTTTTGCGCAATATTAATTGAGTGACTATTTGTGAAATGCAGCATAAAGCATTGACCGCTCTAAATTCGGTGCTTGCAGTATGCGGGCTACTTCTTTCGTTCTGTTGATAAGAAGATAGCCAGGCAAAAGTAAGTTATTTAAAGCATGTTTGAGGAATAGAACTCGATTTATTAGGTGTGCTACTGCTACGGGTCTTAGCCGGCAATAATTAGAACTTTTAGCTAGCCTCATATGCAATTCACCATTGGCGATAATCGTCGATCAAACACCGGCTCTATTCGGGGGTGCCAACAGCTACTGTTCGTGATACTTTTTCGACTAACAAAAAAAAAAAGATCCTTTGTGCAGAATTTTTTAGGTGCGCGACTTTTTAACAATTCAGAAACGTTTCTAAACCAACGTGTTGTTTAGGCGCTGAAGCGTTGAAATTTACATGTCATTGGCGAGCGCGAAGCGTGCCGCCCTATTTTGCATTCCTCCTCATTTGCATCTGTAGCAGAGAAACCAACAGAGCGCATTGTCAGTCGATTACTTCTGGGAACGTCGTTTTCACTGTCCGTCGACTGACTGTGACAGCAAAAGCGCTTATATGAGCGTAGCATCAAATATTGCACCTCCTGCTAGCATAATTCTTGCGTTGTGCGCAGTTCTCAAATAACAGAAACGCGAAACATCGCATCACGCCAAAAAGCGAACTTCTTATTACCACATAGTTAGATGTCAGAACTTATACGTCTTCTTTGTATTCTTGAGATTCTAAGTAGGCGCTCTAATGTTTGCGATTTGAAAGCTAAAGAAAGATATGAACATGAAAAGAAATTGCAAAGGTCATGGAAACACTTCAAAAAAAGAAAGTTAACCTGACTGCATAAACGTTCAGCGTGTGCCAGAACTATTGTTGCCGAGTGCACTACTGCCGACACGAGGACCAAAATACGCTCCGCTTATTTTGCAAAATTTATTCGTCGACGAACAATGTCGACCTGATTATTAAGGCATATAATATTAGGTCTCTTCGATTTGGCTACACATTCCGCACTAGTTTCACTCCAGTACAGCGCGAGTGCAGTGCAAGTCGAGAACGCTCAAGTGCAGTGCCTGCACTAGCGCTGCACGTTTGTTTCAGAAATGAACAGAAAAGTGCAACCCTTGAGACGCGCCACAGCGTTACAGTGCACTATGTAACAGCAGGCTGCGGGGGATCGTTATAGCGTTTGCTGTTGTCGCTAAACCGCTCTACAGGTGTTATTTGAGTTGGTGCGGTTCCTCGCGGCTCGAGGTATGCTTTGCTCTCAACTACGCTGCATGTGCTCGAGGTTTTTCTCACGTGCGGGTATACTTCTGCAATCTGGCAGCACCTATCATCGCCTCAGTGCAGGCCTGTTGTGAACCATTTCGTCAGATTTGCATGTAGCGAAAGGGAGGTTTTTTAATTTTGGTTATCATAATAATCGCTATCGCGATGGTGCGCATCACGTCCTGAGACCGGCGTGGCGGGCGTAGTTGCTGCTTCTTCGCCAGAGAACGCGTTGAAAGCAATTCAACGACGGAAGGCAATTTAACACGTCACATGACCTAACTATATATATATATATAGTCGGATACAACTTTAGAAAAAAGGGGGCGTTTACTCCTCCCAGGCGAATGCACAGGAGCATTCACCAATGGGCGCGCACTCTGGACCGACGTCATGCGCCGCACGGCCGGTGACTTCGCCGCTTCGGTCATCTGGGCGGGGCCTCCCCTTTTTTCTAAAGTTGTATCCGACTATAAGCTGCTCTCACTACAATTCAGACATCGAAGATGTATTGCGCATTCTTGTGCCAACTGCACGAACTGTTACAACAAAAAGCGGGAGGTATTCACGTACGCACCGCCATTATTAAACTAGCACTGCGCCGTGTCGTCTGCTGCCGAGAGCTTGCACGACGTTCCCAGGAGAAGCGAGCGCACAGGAGAACAGTGAACTGGTGCGGAACTTGCCTTGCACGAAGTGAAATCGAAGTGCGCAGTTCGCGTGGCACGTACGCGCTGCACTGTGAAATCGAGGACGAACGTGATGCATTCCCTGCACTATAGTGCAGGAAGTGCAGCCAAATCAAAGAGGGCAATTTATGTCATTCTCGCGGTGTCATTATTTCATTCGAGCACATCCTTTTTTTTTTCTTCTGTGCGCGTAACTTACGGACAGAAAAGTGGCGCTAACGAACGAACTTTAACCTGCATTGCGATATCGAAATATAAAAAGAATAAAAGAATAAACTAAACATCACTTGCGAGAAGGAAAAGATCCGCCTGCGGAGACTGGTTTCCGAGTGGCCGTTCTTTGGGTGTTATCCTATGCTGTGCGTTCAGGGAGCAGGTACATTACCGGCTGGAAACAAGAAGACAACACCAAACCGCTATTTATTTCTTACTGCGAACAGCGGAGTATTTCTTAATACCAGGTACGGTGTAGACGGGCGAGTGGGCCTACTGTTTCCTCAGCAAAGGCAATATAGCCGCGCCAGCGAAACTCGTTCGATGCGGTCTCGCGCAACAGACGCGCAATAACTGGAAATATACGGACCGCACCGGCGAAATATCAGCGGGGTGCCTTCAACAGCGGAACCGAAAGTGAACCGCTGAGCGCGGTCGATTTCTCTCGCGAGAAAGACAAACAGAAAACAACGCCAAGCGCCGGCCAGTCCGCTCGATGTGGACGCGTGCAAGCCCCGGAGAAGGCCGGAAGTATATAATGCACCACTTGCGGTGCCGCCGCGCTAACTGCCGGCTCTTCTTCTTGGACGTGGTTGTTGCGTTGCTGCGGGCTTCTCGAATCGCAGGGCCCTCGCCGCAGTTGGCGTCTTGCTTGGAGCGTGCAGCAACAGGCGCGCAGAAAAGAAGCGCGCCGCAGGAGGCGGTGGCGGCGCGGCGGGGGCTACTGCGCTCGTCGCCCGCTGCGAGCGCTTGGCGCGCGTGTGCAGCAGTGCGCCTGCGTCGCCGGCAGGCAAGCAGCCGCCGCCGCAGCAGTGGAGCAGGCCGGTCGGTGCGTCTTGCCGTGCTCGCCGTCGTCGGCGCATCCGCTGTGGGTGTGCGTGCCTTCGCCGTGTGTGCGTGTGTGTGTGTGTTTTGTGTGAGTGCGGCGTCTCCCTAGCCAGCCAGCTCGGCGCAAGCAGCGGCAAGGTCGGCCCCCCATCAACATCGGCCATGGGAGACGACGGAGGCGGCGGCGAGGAGCAGCTGTCCGAGCAGTTCACTTCGGGATTCCGGCTACGAGCGCGCAAAGGCGCTCTCAAGAAGAAAAACGTCTTCGAAGTGAAGGACCACAAGTTCATACCGCGCTTCTTCAAGCAGCCCACCTTCTGCTCGCACTGCAAGGATTTCATCTGGTGAGCCGAATCCGCAACCCTTTCCTTCCTTTCACCTCGCGCGCGCTGCTTCTACTGCAGCAGCGGTTGGGATAGCGCGCCACCGGACCACGGGCGGTCCTCTCTGCGTACCCTTCCCGGGCCTCGCGGAAAGCCCGTGAAAAACACTCGGGGGAGCAGAGCAACGAGACATTTCGCCGAGTCCTTGGCCTCGGGCGCCCCCTTCTCGATCCGGAGCAGGCGGTCCCGTCCTCCGCGGCTTTGACAGCGCGCACGAGGAAAACACGCCGCTTGCGTGCTGCCAGCGCGATAGCCGCACGCGGCGTGAGCTGCCGAGCCTCGTCGCTAATTCGAAGGCTCGGGTGCGCTTCTCCTTCGGCTAGCGCTGAGGGGATACAAGGTGCCCGATGCTTTCGCTCGATTCTGCCACGCGCGCCCGTCGTGCGAGCTCGCACGCTGGCTCCTTTCGTCGTGTGCGCTGATTTGAAAGCCGTCTGCGAGAGCGGGGAACGCCCATCCGCGCGCGGTGCGATACCTGCGAGCCGAGCGGCTGCCGTTTCCCCCACTTGTCATTTTGTGGAACCGGTAATTTCGACGCGCGTAACGCACCCCTGCTGCCATTTTTTACGTGCCTGGACAACGATTTGTTTTCGTTCTTGATCCGGCGTTTCGGGGTGCCGTAGGATGGCACGCACAGAAACTGGGTCGGGCGCAACTTGCTCGATTAGTGACTGCTTCGCGAAAGGAATTTCTTACGAAGTCATGCCGTCTGATGGTTTTCTTCGTGGCTTCTTGATGCAGTTTATTCGGAGTTGCGGATCTATGTGCAGCATATTTATTACTGCGCGCTTTTTTTTTTTTTCGTTGGTCGTGGTGTAAAGTTTGCTGGCAGTGGGTGGCACCTGGCGGTCTCCCAACTGGCGTGGCGTGCAGACATCTGTCTCGGCCGAAAGTGCGGAACCCCTTACGATGACTGCGCAGATACATCAGCTTTTCTCTTCCGTTAAATAAGGCCGGTTCCTCTAAATAGCAAGGTGATACCCGGCCGGTGTGCACATTTCGAACCCTTCAGCGCACCGCCGTCCGAAAACTACAGCACGTTGACACTTTAGGAAAATGCGCAGGCACCGCAGGTGTCTAGCTACAGAGTCGGCCTTTAATCATTACGACTGCATAGTTGGACATCGTGTTTAGATAGAAGAAATTTTAAGAATTTTGGTCTTCATGACATTTCGAGGGTTAGCTGTTACGTTACGAAGGGCGCACTTTTTCGAATGCACAACACTAAAACGATGTTGCATAGCGTGACAGGCCATCGCTGAGAACATTCAGAACAGAGTCCGTGGCATTACTTGAGATGAGACAGATTTCATTATCACGGAGAGGATAATGTAAGCAATCTACGTTCGTTTGTAGCTCAGAAGAGACGCTTGAGAGAATTTGACTTCCGCTGTTCAATAGAAAAGTTTGGATAGCATTTGGATATTATCGGCAGGTGTTCCCTTCTTATCTCCAAAATTGAACTGCCGTATGGATTGTAGCGATACTAACTAATCATAAATATGGATGGCAGAACGTATTAGTTTCTGAACGACAGTTCTATGTAGAGAGAGTTAAGCCGTGCAAGACTGTTTGAAGCTTGTGCAAACGCAAACCCTTCATAGAGAAGTATTTCGGGCTCGCACATAGGCTCTGATGGCAGGATAGCAAGATAAGATATCCTAAAAATTCCTGTAGAAGAAAACAATGTCTACATGTTGTGACTAATATCTATAGGTAAAAAAAAATGAAACAAGGTAAATGCTCCTGCGAAAATAAGTGGGCTGTTTATTGTAGGCAGGTCGGGCCCTCGAGCTCTTAGTTCTTTGCAAGATTGTACAGTGCCGTCTACTGCTGTGTGGAGCGCGCGAACGGACGGCTTTGCTCTGCAGGGTGGCAGTTGCTGGTTCCGAGATAGTGTGTGATAGGAGCATGCGCGGCGTAATACCACGCATGCCCCTCGGCCACACTATCTCGGAACCAGCAACTGTGAGACGTGAGCGCAATTGGTGACTGACTCTCATCTTCCTCATCTATGCATATCATCGCGGGCGTAAACCTTTACCACATGTACATACCATCAGCGCGTGTCGTGCCTTGGTCGCCATAGCTTGGTGAGAATAAAGCGGTTCTTCGTAATGTGTGATGTACTATACAAACATTTAGTGTTCATGATTTACATGTTTGACCCATAATCGTTCGTCATGCCATGCGCTCCTGTTGGGGCAGTTGTAGTGGAAAATGGCGTTAGCAATGGTTTTCAGCGGGAGTAATGTAATCATTGCCTTCAGCAGAATTGTCTTTTCCTTCTCTAACAAAAGCGAATAGAAATGAGGTGCACCCCTCTAAGAGGGGGGGGGGGGGGCACATACATAAAATGAAAGGGTGAGCCTCTTCTAAAGTGCTCGTTGATACATTTTTTGTTGTATTGTATGTCAGTAATGGTCAGTGGGTCATTGTATACAAACCAATTTTCTGGAGTTTTCACTTCTGTGCTGTTTGAATTTAAAAAAAAAATACTATGGAGTTCTGAGCGAAATTCTTGTCACATTTGGTTAATTGATTGTGCTAGGGGAACAATATATTCTATTGTCACTATTTTTAGTATCTTTCTGTTAAGAAGAGGGATTAAACACTGGGCATTCTGTTTCTGAGAAGCAAAAGAAACCTGCCACTTTGTTAAAGGTTGCCTCACTTATTGCCATGTGCATTGTTGTAGCCTTGTAGCTTTTTACTTGGAAAATGTGAAGAACTTGTGAGCTTGGTATTCTATTCATTAAAGACAAGAAGGCTTCGTGAAGAACTTCATTGCATGCAGTTTGTACTTTTCGCTATAACCACTGCCAGATAAGGATCTCAAGAACTGGGGCAAGAAAAGTTCAAGCTTATTCTTGTGTGTCATATTATAACGGACGTGCATTTTCGCAGTTTAGCAAATTATATTCCATAGATAGTATTTGGCTTTTATTTGCTGTCGTACAAAAAGGTAATAATGTTGAAATTGTCGAACATAAACATCATGTTCCATTCTATAGTTAACACATTCGCGCAGTCTCGTACGTGCGCTGCAGGATCTAATAAAAACGAAATTTTCGTAATTTCAGACATCTGCTTTGTTAAGTTGCATTTCCCGTATGGAAAGTGATATATCTTTGTGTGTAAGGTAAACATTTTCTTGAAATGCAGCTACTTGAATTGTAATCTGGTTTATTGTACCATACATCCTTTTAGAATTCATCAGCCTGTGGAATACGTACTTCAGGGTTATTGTAGTCGATATCGTTCGTACATCCCGTCCGTTAACGAGGGTGAACGGAGTCATGCGCGTCGTCTCTTGTTTCGCCGTGTTATATGCGAAGGTGATGTAAGGTAGAATGTCGTCCCAATTTTTATGTTTGACATCCACGTACATTGAGAGCATATGTCTTCAATGGTTTCGTTTAGGCGCTCTGTCAATCCGTTGTTTTGTGGACGGTAGGCGGCTGACTTCCGATGAGCCGTTCCACTTAGCAGCAAGACGTGATCTAAAAGTGCCGCCGTGAGTGCGGTTCCTCGGTCTGTTATTACGACGGTCGGTGCGCCGTATGGCAACACAAGATGCTCAATGAAAAAGCGCGCCACCTCGGCTGCCGTGCTTCTCTGGATTGCCTTCGTTTCAGCCTAACGTGTGAGATTGTCGGTTGCGACGATAACAATCTATCAGAATCTGTTTAGTAATAGCTAATTGACGACATAAAAATAATGATGTGATAATGTAATGTTTGTAATAATGAATTCCATAATCTGGCGGTACGTAAAACACATGAACTCCGCATTCAATGTTTGGCGCCGCGCTAGCCCATTGTCTGTTGCGTTGCGTTGTTGAGCTCGAGGTCTCATATTCGATCCCGGCCGCAGCGACCGCATTTCGATGGGGGTCGGGGGGGGGGGGGGGGGAATGCTAAATGAAAAAAAAAAAAACCCGCTCGTGTACTTAGGTTTAGGCGCACGTCAAAGAACCCCAGGTGATCAAAGTCAGTCGCACTGTATGGCGTGCCTCATAACCAGATAGGTGTATTCGCACATAAAAAAGAACGAATGGAAATTTTTAACATTCAGTTTTCCAAGAAATTTAAGTTGCGTTCTGTGCCGCATTATGTTTTCTTCATTCTTTTTTTTTTCAATGGATACAGTCATGGGCGTTGAACTGGAAGAGGCTGGTTTAATTAATGCTGCTTCCTCGCCTCAGTAGGACGCGCACTTTGACCGCTTAGCGAGAACGGTAGTAAAATTTTGCTAGTATGTGAGGCTTACGGGTGTCAGTTAAACTTAGGCCATACATATTTTTTTTTCGCAACTTCGATCCCTTGCAGCAAGCAGCGGGACCGTGGGCTCCGTAGTCTCGCCGCAAGTTCTGTTTCAATATTAGCGCTCGACGTACCGAACCGTGGCCTCGGACGAATCACTTCTACGGCTCACACTGTGCCTGTCTGTCATCACGTGAGCGGGGAGGTATTGCCGGAGAAAGTGGCCATGAGCCCTGTTGCCAAGAGATGAATGTTCAATGTGCCGGGTGTTTCTTTTTTTTTTTGTTTAGGCCATACGGACTTGAAACAAAAAGATAGCCTGTAGCTAGGTATCATAATTCTACTCATTTAGCTGGATTGCTCTAAGAAGCGTACATTACTTGCACGAGAAATCCAGATAAACGACCAATTGCCAAGAACTCACTAAGGAACTTTTTAATCACATACCTCACGGTACTTATTGCAATTAACGAATTGTAGCAGGCCAGTTTGCGAGGCGTGTACTACACTTCAAACGAATTTTCAGGACGAGACCGGATCCGAGACATTCGTTCCCAGAGCGTGCGACAAAGTACATTGGCTTTCCAGTTGCTTTCGTGCTTGTGTACATAAAACGGCTTGTTAAAAAAAAAAAGTACTGCAGTAGTGCATTTTTACCACAAATTCCGCGGCGCATATCTCAAAACCCGTGCGATCCTTACAAGTCGTTCCAAGTGCACGGATATGTCGTGATAACTCAACGACCACAAATCCATAGAAGTCGCGTCCCAAGTGGATATGTCTTGAATATTCACCGGCTGCAGTTGTACTAGATCAATACTACAATCAATTGTAGTATGTGCCGCAATGTAATTAATCAACGTTTTGATGAGCGAACTTATGTTAAATAGTCTATTAGACATTTCGTGTTCCCGAGTGAGCAAAGTCCGCCGCTTCGAGTGATCTGTAGCTCAAGGACTACAGCTACGCCAGATGCATGTCACAGGCGATTTTTAAAAAAATTGTACTGTCTACAAAAAAGAAAAACAAAACAGCCTATATATATATATATATATATATATATATATATATATATATATATATATATATATGATGGCGCGAAGGTTTTGGAGTCGACGGCGCCTTAAGAAAGAAATTTCGTTGTGCTCTAGCCGAAAAAAAGAAAAAGAATCCTGTGACGCAAGAATGGTTAACAGTTGTACTTAAGCGCATTTCTTTTTTAATGTCGTTACAGGCGCCCCTGTCTTTCAGGCCATGCCTGTTTTGGCGACACCGTAGACGTCATGACGGCAGTACCGGTTTCGAGGTTTTCTCGTTCTAAATATTTTTTTTAGTTATATATAACTTGAATTCCATATTACGCTGAATAAGAGCCGCAGTGGAAACTCACTTCTCGATACTTAAAAAAAAAAAAAAACAGATCAGTGGCGGTTCTGCGGTTTATAAGCGAGAGAAATACGGTAGTATGACGTCGCACCTCTTCTAGGCCCCATATCCGTGATTTAAACCGCGTTCACCACATTGCAAAGTATTGTTCAGGAGCTCACTCGACACACATTGTGCCTCCGAAGCACAATGTAATGCATATGTATATATATAAAGCACACAACTACCACGTGACCGGCTTCCCACACTTCGCACGTGCATATTCCATTTTGACAGAGCTAATGCTAATGCAATAAAACGCCGCAGGTGTTTAGAACTACATCCTTTTCTGAGGCACTTAGTGTGTATATGCTAAGTATACATATGTCGTGCATTATACATTGTCGGACAGGCGAACGAGATCTTCTATAACTAAGTGATTAGGGCCTCCGAAACCATCCTTTGTACAGGTCACTTCGTAACGGTCGCGCATCGCACAGCTCACAGTAGAGCCCAGGCACAGTTATTTCTTCGTTATAAGTGGCATGTCGTAGCCGCTTCTTCCGTAGCTGTCCCTGTTCTATAGGTTTAAAGTTCTTCCTACGCAAGAAACTGAGGGGCCATTGGCAACCTACGTGGGACACTCAAACACCTAATAAACTTCCCGTTATTAAGCCAATTTAGCGTAGGAAACTAGCCAGCAATTAAAAAATTACGACAAACTGAGGTTATCATATCTGCCGTCTTGTGATAGGTCACACGTATGGCACTCACTCGTACCGCTAGAGTGGGGATGGGCCTCCAGTCTGAGACAAATGTGGCGAGACGCTAACGGTCCTTTACGTCTTGTTAATGTGTCGGGAAGTAGAACCTCAGAGAGAAAAGAAAGTACTTTGCCCCGGCATACAGATAACAAATTACCCTCCATCCGGCAATGTTTGTCGGATTCAACCACTTTTCTTTTTTTGACATTAGGTTTATTTAAAGTGTTTGCGAGATCTCGGTACATTGAATATTATCAGCCCAAGGTATGCGTATAGCTCATTATCTAAGGCTGCTGCTGCTGCGATAGCATTTCTTGTAATACACGTTCCTCCCACACCTCGCGTTCAAGAGCTCACGGGTATAGGGTATACACGCGTTCTACTCACTCACACGTTTAGTACGTCATCCCTTGGTAGTAGAATGTTCATGCTCGTGGGGTACGCCACTAGTCGTTGTCGTTATTGCAATACCTCTACATTTTACGCACTCTAACGCGACTCATCTTTAACCCTCTCTACAGCCAAGTCACGTCTGCCACTCGCAATTCTGGTTCACAATTCCGACATTTGCCGCGTTCTACCATCGACGGTCCATTCATTATCCATTGCTTGGCGCTCCCTTGCCATATCTGGCCGCAGCGCCAATGAAATCAATAAATCATCGTATCATCATCTTTATATAGCGGCGTTCGTTGTGTGGAGGTGCTCGACTGTGCATGGTCCCGGGTCTGTACGTCGTTTTTCCTTCCCTCATGAATTTAATCCTTCCAGCATGAGGGAACAAACTGGCCAGCACACAGGCTTAATTGTGCTTTGGAAACGACATTTTTTTTTTACCTTTACCAGACGCGCGTTTTTTTGTATTTTCGCATTGATGTATCGCTTCGATCACGGCGTTCTGCTACACTGGACGGGAGGCGGCGGGTTCGGTTACCGGCAGCGGAGCCAGCGTAAAGAGTGCACGAAATGTCCAACAGAAAGCGCAAGCCGATTCGGAGCCCCGAGCTGCGATGTTCCAGTTGTAGTATACAGCTGAGGAACGCGTCGAGCCTTGTCAGTTATTATCATATCGCCGCGGCAGTCGCGTGCTTCGCCCGATGTTGAGCGACCGCCGCGACGCGTCGGGGTCATTGGAAGATGATCGACGCGCCTCAATGTCGCAAGCACGCGTGACTGGCCACGGGCTACGGCGCGTTCGAGTGCTTCGCATCGGGCGCGCACCTCGGAACCACCTGGAAGCGTCTCGAACGCGCCGCCGAAATCTCGCCACACTCCTGTACACTCCGGCACACCAGGCACACTCGCCGTCTGCCTGGTGCTGCCGTCGTCTGCTCGGCGGCAACTGAACGCGACGAGCCGCCGAGCCGTAGCCGCAGGTGCTCGGGAAGTGGTGCGACCCGTTTCTGCGGGCCCTCCCCACTGCCTTCTTGGCAGTGGTGCGAACCGTTGCTTTCTTCGTCCCCGATGGTGTATGTATATAGTTTCGCGCGGGGGAGAGAGGTGGCGGAAGAGCCGTCGCTCGCGTTTAGGCGGCGGCCAAAGTGGACCGCCGCTGTAGATCTCGACACTCGGAAGGCGTTGACGCGCATTCGTTCGAGCGAGAGCGTTTGCAGCCGCGTGCGAGTTGCGTTACTTTTGGGGCGAAGGCGGGGTTCGTACAGCGGAGTTGCTACCGGGTTCGTTGCTCAATGCAGCGCGTGCAGGGATGGCGAAGACTAACGAGCCAGTGTCACTCGTCCTTTCCTGTGTCAGGTTTCCTCTTTTTTCTTTTTCCTGCACTGCAAGTTTTCGTCGTGGATCAGCGTGCTCTCAACTGCGAAACTTGTCGGAGCACGCCATCCGTCGAAAAAAGAAAAAAGAAATTTCGTCGAGTTGCTATATAAGAGAAAATCCAAGCCGATCGCTAAGCGACGTCGAAATTTCCTTACGAGTTCCGTGCGCCGAATAATTCGACAGTCGTCTCTGTACCACGTGTCACGTATGTCTGTGTGCGACTTCGTGTGCTCTGTTAACGCGTGTCGCTGGGAGTGTGTCCTTCCTGGGCGCGCCGTCGAAAGATTGCCGCTGACGGGCGCGACCAGAACGCGCGCGCAGAAGGGACAGGCGAGGCTTTCTTTGCGCGTACCTGCTTTGCATATGCGCGTGCCTGCTCGCGCCCGTCTTCCACGCAGGAACATTTCGTCGGTTACGCCAGTGAAGTAGCTACATTGCTGCGTTTCTCTTCATTTTTTATTCTTGCGGCAGTCGTGTATATTCGTTACTGCGAGTGAAGCCGTGTAATTAGTTTTAACGTCGCCGTTTAGTACGTGCATGCCAGTCTCTCTATAAATGAAAAAAGCTACGTGCGCTCAAAAAGGTGAAGGGGCCCGCTCGCATAGAAATGTTTTGCGTATGTACGAAAAAAAACTTCCCGCAAGCCAAACCAATGCTTGTTCGTGTCGCTGAGCGCTCCACGAAAAAAAAAAAAAGCGAGAAATTAAAAAAAAGAAGGCAATTTGACGAGTTCTCGCCGCCCGAAGAGCCTCGTTGTCTCTGGTTAGTGACAGATCGTATAATTACTGAGGGGCCGAGGAAAAGAAATACGTGGCCCCCATCGATAAACCCGACTTTGTATCTGGACAACTTAATGCGCGGCGCATTACTCGCTGCCATTCGCGGGAAGCCAGCGGCTGTGCGTTCGTCGCGGCGAAACTATTTCGTGCAAGCGGCTGTAAAAGACGACGCGCGTGAAAGTAACGCAATAATTTATACCTCGTACTATCGTGCGTTTTATACTCTTGGGTTATCTGTGCACCGGTGAATCGCGGCGTAGAATCTGGCGGCAGGCGGTAGCGAAAACAAATTGGTGGCGATCCTCCTTCGGCGTCGTTCGAGTGCCATTAAAGTGACACTGAATAGGCGCGCCAAATTACTCTAATATCGTGTAGCATTTTTCTTCGTTTTTTTTTTCGAGACTGTTTTCATTAATCTGGCAGCGAAGCGTCGATTACGTGCGAGCGCAAGGAGGCAAGAGTTCTCGCGGATAAATTTCGCGCGCAAACCGCGCTACCCTATGGAACGTCAGTTTTACGCCCCGGATTCCACGCTCTTCGCGTGCTTTCAGGGCCCTGTGCGAATGAACGTCTCAGTTCGCCATAGATGGAGTTTTTAACGCGATAGCGTTAAGGAGCTCGTGTCGCAGAAAAGCCGGTGTCGTCGGCGTTGGCCGTGAGCGATATTTCGTAGTGCTACGTTAATCAGACGCTGTCAAAATCTGTGACCTCGCGGGCAGCTATATGCGCGTGGTCTTCGGGATGGCGTTGCCATGCGCGTTTCACTTCTGCGCCTCTTCTGACCTAAAGCTTTCCGCACGAGGAAACATATTTAGCTTACTAATTCATATATGAACTCAGTACTCGTATCTTATGCTCCCTCTAATGTATAGCTAATTCTGGGATGCACCAAACGGGCTCCATATTCTCTACGACTGCAACAACACTGAACTCTTTCCTCTTCACCATCTCTTTCTCTCTCTCATTTGCTCCTCCTTCCCTTACCCAAATTTGTAGGGTGAAGAATTGAGTCACATTAACCTTACTGTAGCGTACAATCTGTATAGGCATACCTGAAAAGGCCGATTTGTGATTTTTCTTTCATCTATTCAAAAAGACATGCTGAGTCGAAATGTATGCCCAGTGTAAGATAACTGCGATACAGGAACAACATACAAATAACAGGCGTTTCACATTTTGCAGGTGAAAGGGAACACTCGCGCGTCTATTAAAGACTATAATACTTAATAATTAAATTAAATACATAATAATGAAAGGTCATTTTACGTATCGAAAAGACCTGTAAAATACTTTGTGCCAAGAGAAGGTTCTATAGGTAAATACTCAGGATAGTCTAATCGTCTGTGTATGTGTATATATGGGGGCCCATAGTATTGCGCTTGTTAGTGTCCGTGAACTTATTCATTATCGGCAATAACTGCACTAATGAATGAATGTTGTAACGACTCTTGCATTACTTACTTCAGGCAAGCTTTCTTTTCGTACTGCAAGATCTTACGGTAATATTATGACCAGTTTGTCCAGGCAAGTTCCAGGTCTGTAAAACAAAGTGCGAGATCTATAGCTTGCGAAAACATAGGTCGAAAAACTTGTTTTCTATAAATAGCCCATCTGATAGTGCTCCGAAACATTTCGCTCGAAATTTATTAGAGTGACATATATACATAAAGGAAGGCTTGCGGTCGCGTCAGCCAACACAAGAGAGACAGAGAGAGCCAAAACATGTATTGCGTATCAGCCACAGAGGGGGACCCGCAGGGGGCTGTGCGCGTAAGTGGATTTCTCGGTCCAGGACCCCACGAGCCAGGGCCGCCCGGGGCGCTTTCCGGACCGGGTCGAGCCGGCTCCGCGAGTCCACGTCGGACAAGCGAGGCCTCCCGCTGTGCCGTGGCGTGGGGTGTGGGTGTTGCGGATGGAGGTTGTGGAGCGTTGGCACGCACCACGTGGCGCGGTTTCGTCGCAGTCGAGACGTATACCCGTAGTTGTTCGGTTCTAAGCCGACGATTCCTTCTCTTTTCTTATATAAAAAAAGGGTGCCTAGATAAGGGTGGATTAGATTCGGAGATTCGGTCCGTTGGGCCGCGTGGTCGGATCAACCGCGCGTCGCTGGATTACGACCGCATGGAAGGACGCATCCCGGCCGCCGTCCTCGGGCGCGGGTTTCGGAGGCTTTGCATTTCCCAACGCACTGGCCGGCGCAGAAGACAACGCATTTGGGAGGAGGGTGCACAGAGCGCTGAGGTACCCGTTGACCTCGACGTCGATGACGGTGATGAGTGAGCGGTTGCATGCGCCATAGCTGCCGCAGATTCGAATGGATAATCTTAGGCTTTAGGAAGGCTATAGTACTTTTTTTTGTCGGTTTACATCGGCTGAATATTTCTTTTTTCCATACTGGCTTTTCGATTTTAGGGTGTTGGCTTAGAATCGGGGTCGGCTTAGATCCGAGTAAATACGGTATGTGCGGCCACAGTGCGGGTTATGTATGGTGCGGCGTAGTGCGAGATACGGGGAAGTGTTAGTTCGCAAATGGCGCCATGACGCGACTTGGTTTCTTGTGAGGACACAAAAAAAGAAAGAAAACGCCAGGGGCTCCGCTGTTCTTCGCCTCAGATCTCGCTCCGTGCTGGACGCGGGGCCTACGTAAGGAGTCGTCGAAGGTTTAGTAACGTGCAGTGGGCGAAGCGCCATCTGTCTTCTTGAACGCGCAGCCGGCTGTAGTTATCGTTCGCCTGGCATGAGCCCTAGCCTCCTCTGCACTGCAAGGATTTAATTGCGAGGAGTACGTTACGTTCCCGGGGAGTGAAGAAATGAGGCCGACCGAAGCTTCTCCTCTGCCCTGTCTGTAATGTTACGCTGTAGACTGTACAGAAATAGACTGTACAATTAGCTCATCAGGTGGAACTGCTCATGAGTTTATTATTTATATTTACGAATAGCTTGCAGGCCTCAATAAAGACGTTCAGCGAGGGAGGCGATGTCGCACGACTAAATATAAAATAGAAAAGTGCGCACGTAACTTAGCGGAAAAATAAACAGCTAATAATTAGCGCTTTAGGAAACTGACCAAAGCCAAGAAAAAAAATTCTTGCGCACTCTTTGAGAGAACTATAGTTCGAGCAGATATAATTAAGACAGAAACACGGCCATAATAAGCGCTTGCGGGCCTGTGGGGTACAGCGAGACGGGATGTCCAATACCGGACGTTCCGTCTTGTTGGGCATTGTCTCGGTAGTACATTTGGTCTCGTTGGGCATTCAGGACTTTCGGAATATGTAATAAAGGCTGTCGTGCTGATAAGGGCGCTATACATAATGGTATACGCAATGTAAGGGCGCAATGGTACCTACAGAAAGAAGTGAACAGAACGTAAACTCCCTTTAAGCAGGGGGCAAAAAAAAATAAAAGTTTGGACGCAGCACTGCGAAACGCGCACTTGTTTATCAGGGAGGCAACGTTATGCGGGAGACGGTTCCGCGTGCGGATAGCGCATGGCAGCGGTGGGAGGCTTAAAAGCGCGTGTCCCACCCAAGCGTATACGCGTGCAGGCACAGGCGAAGTTACGCGTGACGTGAAGACGTACAGTCAACCGCAAAAGTTTACGGGACGCAGGATCTGCCAAGAAGCTGAATTCTCGCAAAGCGTGGTCACGCAGCCTCGAATTAAATGTTCCAGCATGTAGTAGCCTTCGCCACCTACACAGTGATTCATTAAACACGAAGTGTCATGCCTTAACAGTGCAGGAATTCACATTTGAAGAGGAAACCGCATCCCGTACACTTTTGCTGTTGGCTGTACATACTGTATCAAGCGCGGTGTAGTAAACCTCGATGGGAGCGGCTAAATGTGGGCTCGTTCGTATCGGCCATTTCGCCATTGTTACGCAGCGCGTGTGCGCGGGCCCGGAAACAGGGAGACGACGCATCGGAGGACGTACGGCGTTACATTTTGCCGTGTGCTGAACGCCGCCTCACGTGCATTAATTCTGCGTCCCTGTCGGTGTGACCGCGCTATACTAGGAATGAGCAGTTAACCTCCTTGCTGTAATGCAGCGATATTTGGCATTGTTGGTGTGACATCGTCAGGCTTATAGCGCGTGAAAAGACAAGGACGAAAGGAAGACGTGAGACGATAACCTCCTTGCATGTTGCTGCTCTCTGATCCGCCGATTTGGTGGGCCGCCTCGTGGTTTCGCAAAACTCGGAGGGTGCCTCCAGCGACACACGCACGCACACGCACGCACACGCACACACGCACACGCACAGAGAGAGAGAGAGAGAGAGAAGTGCGTGTGCGCATGCGCACGTCGTAGCCCGCAGTACAGAACGAGCAGTGCGTGTTCTTTTTTTTATTTTAAACGGCAACTACGGGGGAGAAAACAAGGGCGAAAAAAAAAAACGCATCACTGGTTCTCGCCAGTGTCGAAAAAATCAAACAAAAGACAAGTAGCGATAGGAATCGTTAGTGACAATTGTACCCAAATATATGCAAAATGAGGTAGAACAAAATATATTTATATGAATACGTGCGCTTTATTTCCAGTCGTCTGTGGACCTGCTCGGCTGAAATGATCCGTTTTTCGAGACGCACCCCCCGAAACCAACGTTGTTGTCCAGCTCGTGCGGCTCCTCCTCCGTCAATTTCCTCCTCTCCCCGATCACGTTTTTCGCCGTCCGCTTCGAACGAGAAGAGCCGAACACGATCCCCTCCCTCCGCCCACAGTTCATCACGAGGCGCAGTGTTCCCAAAACGGGCTCTGTCTCCATTCTCGAACTTTCTTTCGGGGAAGCACTTAGCCGGATTGCACTGCAGCTTCCAACTTCGTACCGCTTCGAAACGACGAGGAACCCAGCAGGGTTCTTCTCATTTAAGTTCCTTTTTTTTCCGGTTCGCTTCGGCGAGGATTGAAAGGAGTCTGGCTTTGAAGTCTCTAATTCGCTTGATCACTTTTCTTTCTTTTTATCCCTTTTTTTTTACTTTGATTCGCAGCCAGCTCCTTTTAGGTGATCGCTTTCTTTCACTCGAGCGACTCTTTTTTTCGTTCCGGTTTGATTTAGTTCTTCGCGAGTGTCATTAGTGTCATTTTTTTGTGTCCCGCCTTGAACCGAGCAATACCGCTTCGTTATCGTTGTCAGGGCACGTGATTTACCGCCGAAGTAAACGCTGAATGTCTTTTTTTTTCTTTTTTTACGCTAGGGATAAATGTTTGGCTGAATTGGGAGCCTATGTACAGACGTGCACGGAATAGCGGGTATGGACGGATCGCATTGATTGAGCGAGTTGGCGTTGCAATACGACGATTTGCTAGCGCGAGACAGAATGAAAACAAGAAGGAATGACGTCACGATAAGCGCTACGAACTGGAATTTAATTAAGGCAGACAAAGAATGTGCTTGTGTCGTCGCTACATTTTGGCCACTTGCGTGCCGAGCTGCCGGATCGTCTTAATTGCAGATAGATCAGGCTTACGCTGAGCCGCAGTTTCTTGGTAAACCACGGAGAACGCAAAACAATAAAGGTAACGATCAATAATAATAAGAGACCTACATTTTTCCAAGTTGTCGCGTCAATAGCCCGTTACCTCACTCACGCCGATAGCGTTACGCGGCGAAATTCAAGGTCACGGAGTTCGATCTTCCATTTCGCAACGCTGTCGCGAGCGAAGGAAAGCATGCGCTTCCCGAAGCCAATCGAATCCGAGCCATTGACATGGCGAGCCGCCTGTGCGTTGCCATAGCGACGCGTTTGCGCCGGTCGCTAGGCCATAGTCCCTCGTTATCGAGAACCGATCTCAAGAATACTGCCAACATAACGACCGAATTGCGTTTGCGGCCGAGGTTAGGTGAATGTAAGCGAACACCTGCGGCGGCATTCTCTTCCGGCGAATTGCACGAAGGGGTAAGACGTTGCTGTCGGTTTGTCTTCCTACAGCAGCCACTAGAAGGAACCCCGCTGCTAGGGTCCGCGGGAGTTTAAAGCATGAGCCAGCATGAGAATGATGATGATACTACACGGATATGCTTACACTGATTCCTTCTGGCTTCAAAGAGCTTTGTGACTTTGCAAACTGATCATTTTCAGCGCAGTAGTGCGTAACGAATTCGACAATTCGCAGTGGTTACCGTTGTGCGCAGAGCATTGTTGCCGTCTGCGTTGAGAATAGGAATGCTCTAAAATTTAGGCCAATAAAGGCGAAGAAAAGGATAGGAAACTAGAGCCATAAGAACGTCTATAGCCACAGGAACGAAGGTCAGACAAAACCACGCTTTGATTATCTTTGCCGTGATAGCCAAGTGGTTGCAGTGCCGGAGTTCTCTTTACTAACTTTAGTAGGAGACTATACGGCCTCAAGGGTGCCAAGCTCGGAGGGGAGGTTGGTGTTGCGTGTCCACCATTGTCACAAAAACGTAAACCTCGCTCGCCGATCCGGCTGCCAGCCACAAGCCGACGGAGCACAGGGGTCCGCTTTACGCTTTACCCCGGCCTACAAGCGAGAGGATTTTGTACAACATTTATTTTTTCAGGGTTGGTCTGCCCGAGCAAGGCGCCCGTGTATCGGTGCGTCGGCAATCACGAAGCAACTCGTTGAAGGGGGATAACAAAGCATTTAATCATACACAAAACTGATCAAGGACAGTAAGGGAACAAATAATTCAAAGTAGGAACGAACAAAATTGGCGAGAAGCGCACACAATCGGAAACACGACCAGAACACACAATAATCAGGCGGGGTTACAACAACAGTAAACAAAGGAGTTTAGAGGCACATGAGTCCTTGAGAGTTAACACAAGAAAGGAGAGGACAAGCCGGCGGACAGACCATATGGGAGCGCGGCGAAGAACGGGGACGGCTCGTGTGGCAGTCGTTGCGGCGATGGCTCGAAGGCGGCGGGCCCGGTTCGATGAAGCGCGCCTCGCCGTCAGGAATTCGGCCCCGCACGCCGCAAAGACTCAACCTTCTTCGCTGCCTGTTTCCAACCGACTGTGTCCCTTCCCACCGAACTGCTAACGAGCTGGCGGAGGGAAGACGCTGGTGAAAGGCAGTGCTGTGCCCAGCGGTTATTTATGGGCGTTTTTTTTTTTTCGGCGCCACCGAAGACAGCATGCGCACTGTCGATTTATGGCCCCGGCCGTCTCCGCGATCCCGACCAGCGGAAGCGACCGAACAGTGGACACAGAGCGCAGTGGCGTAGCCAGAAATTCTGTTCGGGGGGGGCTACGCCACTGGCCCTCCCTCCCTCTCTCTCTCTCTCTCTGTCTGTCTCTCTCTCTCTCTCTCTCTATATATATATATATATATACATAAATATATATATATATATATATATATATATATATATATATATATATATATATATATATATATTTATTTATGTATATATATATCCGTAGCTGCAGCTCAACCTCCTCCTTAAGAGGAAGCTTTAGCTCGGGCGCTCCTATTTAAGTACATGTATAGAAGGGGAATTCGTTTTTCCCTGCAACCACTTCACCAAATTTGAGGAGGTTTGTTGCATTTAAAAGAACAAGTTTAATTCTAGTGACTACTGGTTTCGAATTTTTCATTTAGGTGGTCAATTATTTATTAAAAATTGGCCAAATCGAAAATTTTCAGAAAACGAAACTATCAAGTTTAAAACTCCGTGACTCAACTATGAAAAATGATATCACAATTCTGTGAATTGCATCTAATAGCACATCTACAGCGGACAAAATGGATATGTTACGCATGAATCTCAAAAAAATTCAGTATTGTGGAATTACGGCTTTTGCAGAACCCGTGTACACAACGTAACCAATTCACGTAAGATACAAATTGACATAGCAAACTTGTCCGCTTTTACTGTTATAGTAGATGCCGTTTACAGAACCACAATGTCTGTTCTTCATGCATAGCTATTCGTTTGTAAACGTCGTGCTTCTATTTTTTCAAACTTTAAAAATTTTCAAAATATTTTAAACAATATTCAGGCCCTGAATCGAAGTTTTGTTTCGAACAGAACTAGGATTTAACTTTCTCTCTCAAATGCAACAAATTTCAATAAAAGCGATTAGCAGGATTATCTAAGAAAAGCGTTTCTGCGTTTTACAAGTATTTGAATAGGCCGCGTCGGATTGGGCCCGAGCTAAAGCTTCCTCTTAAGAGGAAGCTTTAGCTCGGGCCCAACTCCGACGCGGCCTATTCAAATACATGTAAAACGCAAAAACGTTATTATGAGATAACCCCTGGACCGATTTTGATGAAATTTGTTGCATTTGAAAGAGAAACCTAAATTCTAGTGACTGTTGGAAGCAGAATTCCGATTTAGGGCTTGAATTTTCTTAAAACGATTTTCAAATATTTGACCGTTTGAAAAAAATAGAAGCACGAAGTTTACAAATTCATAGTTCTGCATGAAGAACAGATATCGCGGTTCTGTAAACAGCATCCATTAGATCATTCAAAGCGGACAAATTCAATGTGTCATTTTACATCTTACGTGAATTTGTTACGTTGGTTACAACGGTTTTGCAAAAGTTGTATTTCCCTATGATTAAGTTTTTTTATATTCATGTGTACCATATCGATTTTGTCCGCTTTAGATGTACTATTAGATGTCATTCACAGAATTGTATTATCATTTTTAGTGGTTGAGTTACAGAGCTGTAAACTTGATAGTTTCGTTTTCTGAAAACCTTCGATTTTTGCCAATTTTTAGTAAAGAATTGACGACCTATCTAAAGAATTCGAAACCAACAGTCACTAGATTTTAAGTTTGTCTTGTAAATGCAACAAACCTCGTCTAATTTGGTGCAGTGGTTGCCGAGAAAAACGAATTCTCCTTTTACATGTATTTAGATAGGAGCACTCGAGCTAAAGCTTCCTCTTAAACAAGTTGTCAAGGGATCAAATCCATGAATAATAACTGCATTGTCATTGCCAAAGATGCTGCAAACGAATTCTTGAAAGCTACGCACTGTAAGTACAAGTAAAATATCTTTTTTTTCATAAAATATTATACTCGTATGTGCCAGAAATTGTGCCCAACATAACTGACGTCAATGCTTCCATGTTTTTTGTCTATTTATTAAGTAAAGAAAATATCACACGAACTTTAGAACTATATCAGTTCGAAACCAGGAAAGCAGTGCATGCCACTGATATGAAAAATTAAAAGGCAATGAACTGAACAAGTTGAGGACAAATATGTTAATGAAACTTTGTCATTCAAGAACCGTGCTTACATTCTTGTATATATGCAATGGCCAGTGAAAAATCTCAATGACGCTGTAATTTGTTTTAATGTATTACGCAAAAGCAGCTGTCACCGGTCGTGTATCGTGAGTAATTGCACCGAAATCATAGTCGCAACAGAGAGCACGTATAAAAAGCAGGAATTCTGCATGATATACGAGGGCAAGTCAAATGAATGTGAGCCAACAACGGGGTACTTTATTTAAAAGTAGTCTTCATGAGAATTTAGACATTTGTCCCATTGACTAACGAGTCGCGTGATTCCCGTCTTATAAAACTCCTTGGGTTGCTGCTTCAAGAAGTCTGTATCTGGTTCCCTTGAGCTGTTTTTTCGGTTGCCCCAAAATGTAGAAGTCGCAAGGTGACAGGTCTGAGCTGTATGGCAGATGTTGCAGCGTTTCCCACTTGAACTTTACCAGTTTTGTATTAACCACATAAGCAACGTGGGGACAGGCATTGTCGTGGAACAAGATGACCCCATTCGTCAATTTTCCACGTTGTTCGTTCTTAATTGCGACACCCTGCCGTTCTGGCGTTTCACAATATCGGAAACAATTGATAGCCTCTCAAGATTTAGCAAATTCTATCAGTAATGGACCCTGACGGCCGAAAGAAAAGTCAACAACACCTTTCCAGCGGAAATGATGGCCTTTGCGTTCTTTGGGCGTGGTAAATTCGAATGTTTCCACTGTAAGCTTTGCCGTCGTGTTTCAGGCTCGTAGTAGTGGCACCAAGGTTCGTCCCCGATCACAGTTGCAAACAAGAAGTCGTCATGCTCATTGTGATACCCGATCAGATGAGTCAAGGCAGCGTGAAAATTTTCCGTCTTCTCGCGATGGATCAAAATCTTGGGGATCCATTGCGCACCAAAGAGCCGATAACCGAGAAGCTCATGAATTATGGCGTGAACCGAACCGTGACTGATGTTCAGACGGTCTGACAGTTCATCGATGCTTATCCTCTGTTCTTGTTTCATCAGCTCATGAACCTTTGAAATTGTGTGGGGGGTGATTGTACGATGGTTTTGGCCCGGTCTTGGGATGTCTTTACAACGTCCTTTAAACCGTTTACTCCAATACTTCACAGTGGTCAATTAAATGCCGTGTTCGACGGCATTTTCATATCAGCCATACGGCGATTAATTTCTGTTTTGGAAACACCTTTAGCTGTCAAAAACTTCGTGACACCGAGCTGTTCAACTTTTGAAGTGTCCATTATGTGACGCAACCATATTCAACCCAGTGTATGAGAGCATTAAAGAATATTTATCTTCACACCTGCGTGTCACTTTTGCAAATGAGGCATGCCGTTCTCCTACGCGCATGCCTCGCAGATAATGAACCGAACCATTATTGCGCGGTTAGGGCAGGCGCACTTTCATTTGACTCGCCCTCGTACATTAGAAATGCAGATACAATGGGATATACTAATGCGAAAATACGGCTTGATAAAGGACAAAAAAGTGTCACTCGAAACAAAGTTCACTGCATGTATACACAAAACCTCGAAACAAGATATTTAAGTATACATTCTAGACATTCTAGACATTCTAGACAAAATCCGGAGTGATTTCCGGCGCCGGGGGTCGCTTTGGTCGGCGGTGCATGGACAGCACGAAAAAATTTCGGGGGGGGCTGAAGCCCCATAAGCCCCCCCCCCCCCCCTGGCTACGCCCCTGACAGAGCGCACAACTCGCTTCGCCGTGCGCTCTGCCTGCTCCACTCTGGTAATATTACACCGCGGCCAAGCCCCGACTCCGTCGAAGGGGACAGCGAAGCCGCCTCCGAAGAACAGCCGCTTGCGCGGCTCACGAAGCCGACCATCTCCAGATGCCCCTCGACCCTGGGCAGTCCTCTCCGCCCTCTCTCGCGGCCTCCTCCCGTAGCTTCTGAACGGGATGCCCGAAAACGCATTCTAAAGAAATATATATATATATATATATATATATATATATATATATATATATATATATATATATATATATATATATATATATATATATATATAACATGGTTGGCGCCGGTCTGTGACAACCATGACGTAGTTTTTGTTCCGAACCGACGCCGGAAGTCCGTGGGAGGCCTAGCCGTAAACAGCAGCTTCCGCGTTAAAACGCCACAGCGGGTTACTCATTAGCGGGGGCGTTTCTTCCTACCGAGCCGAGCGAAAAGTAAGCGAAGGCTGAAGTTTTTTTACATTCTTCTGATGCCCTGCGCTCCCGCCTTTCCTCTCTCCGGAACTATGCGGAGGCCACGAACGGCATGAAACTGAACCGCGAACACTCGCAATAAAAGATGCGAGCCCTGAGCAACCCCCTCCTCCCACTCTCCCGTTGACTTTGCTCACCTTTGATGATGACGATGAATTGTGGCTAATCCCTTTGGAAGGCGCGGGCTGCATTAAAGCGGCCTAGCCGGAGAAAAACTATACATGACGATAAAAAAAGGGGGGAGGAAAAAAAAGAAAGAGAGAAGAAAGGGGGCGGTGGAGAGGGCCCGACCCCGGCTCTTTTGCACGCGCAGCCCCGAACCCTTGTCATCGCGACCTCTCAGGTGCAGCTCTTTGGCGAAGCACGCGCGCGCGGGCTCCGCGCCAGCAACCTCCCCTTTGTCGTGAATCGAGCGAAAGCCGTCGCTTCGCTTCGCGCCTCTCACTCCGAAGTTGTTTACGCCGCATATCGGTGCAGACGACGACCGTTCCGCCAGGTCACGGAAATAGTTTCCCGCCGCCGAGGTTTCCTCTCTTTCCGGCACGACCGTCTGCCGCTTTCCTGCACCGCCGTTGCAGACGGCAAAGGTGCGCGTCCGAGCGCCTTAGTACGCGGATTTGCGAGGCTTAGGGGGAAGGCGAAAAGAAAGATTCGTGCTTGCGTGACCGCTCTGTTTTGGTGAGACTCGTTCAATTTGTTTTTTTGCTTCTTCCTCGCCGCGGAAAGGAACGCTGCGTGCCCCGAACTTGACGCGCCTTTGCCCAATATTGCCTGCAGCGCCGCGGAGCGCGATTTGCGTAGCCGTTGACGTCACGATAAGAGAGCAGCAGCAAGACCGGCGCACACTTTTGCCGCGCTTCAAGGTCTGTTGCTTGCGGGCGCGCGTACTTCTTCTTTTTTTTACTTTAGTACGTCAGATTTAAGAGCGTCGTCACGCAGACGGGCACGGAGCACGAGTGTTTCGGGAAAGTTAGTTTGTTCGACATGCTTTGCAAGGCCGGCTACATAAACATAGGAAGATATCCCTGGAACTGAGAACGTGACGGCGCTGTACCGTGTAGCACGATGTGCCATTTCAATTGCCCGCGCGATTATATTTTTGCCGCTCCCAATGGCTAGCTGCCTGTGTCCCTCTTCGGGTCAGCATAAGGTGTTTGATTCAGTGCACTGCCGTGGCACTTCCCGGTGGTGAGGACACTTGGCAAACCAAGCTACACTGCTGCGATGCTAAACATGCTGTACGTACCCGCAAACCAAAATCTTCACGCCTTCATAGAGACGTTGTTGGAAGTCTCCAACGCCAGTGCGCGGAAATTTCGTTTCACCGAGCGAAGAAAACCAAACTTCCAGATAACATGCCACGCGGCTCGATCCTCCCCCTTCTTCGCCGCATGTCTCGTATGGCGAATTTGGTAGCTTAGGAAGATCAAAACGTTGCATCGGTCGTTCCATTCGTTATACGGGAGGTACGGCAACAAACAGGTTATCTTCTGCAGAAGTACGCGACTTGGGAGGGGGGGGCGGGGCTGTTACCTGTGGCAGCATTTCTCAATCCGAAAGTTTATCCCAAGTGATTTTTTTCACGGATAGCGAAAGCACCCGAAATGCTATACTTGGGAAGTCTGCTGACGTCTGATGGGCGCCGGCTCGTTGTAGCTGAAAAGAAAAAGAAAAAAAAGAGAAAGGAACATTTCGCTACCGCAGTTCTGGGCGTATTGTACGTGACGGTTGGGCTTGTGTAGCAGTGTCAGCAGCGGCGTATTTAGTTTCCCGAGTTTCCGGGCAACGCGAGACCTCATTGCGCTCCCACTGCGAAAGAGAGAGGCCGCCAGTACGTGCTGTGGAGTTCCGAATTTTCGTCCGGAGGCGGCTGCAGAGGCGACGCCTCCGATTCCCGTTCCGGGGCCGCAGCCCGCGTAACAGTATCGTCGGGCAAACGTGACACTTGGCGGATAACAAAGAAACGAGACGAGAAAGCCGATCTACGTGCAGCGAGTGACACGCAATAACGAATTCGTCATTCGTAGATTTTTTTTTTATCCAGAGGCCGTGGCACGTGGCGGCTTCCTTCTTTTTCTTTCTTTTTTTTCCCCCGAGCAGTTGTTTTAAGAACTTGAGTTGCGCGCAGTTATTACACCGCACGCTTTGAAGCTTTGCCCCGGTGTTACATGCCGATTCGAAACGTTGCCCGCATAGAACCGCGTTCCATCACTTGTGAAATGATTTTACAAAGGCAGCGTTTCATTCACGCACGTTTTATTTCGCGAGATCATTCACAGCTATGCCCCCCCCCCCCCCCCCCCACACACACACACACTCATTTTGCACTAAATCGGATCTCGGTGGCGTCTGTACTTCTCCCAACTATATAGGGCAGCCGGCTAAATGCGGTGCCGTCTGTAAAAACAGGCTTGTAGTTACGATCCTAAGCGCTTGCACGCATAATTTGTTGCAAACGCCACAAGTCACCTACACACATTCAACTTTGCGTACGCGTTGCCTATAAAGTGTCCTTTATTTTAGAAGAAAGTATAAGCGAGATTCCTTGTATAATTCACCGGGAACACCGGAGGAACCAACTACGAACCTCTTATATAACGCATGAATAATAAGGGAATAAGGAAAAAAAAAACGAGAATCCAGTTACTGTTTTCAACGCTCCTTATTAAGCGAGATGCGTTAAGCTTTCGCCTCGCTTCATATACGCTATACTCATCCCTCCCCCCCCCCCCCCCACCCCCTCCCCGTCATATTTGCACGGCATTTAAACTCTTATTTTTTTTTTTCTGTTTTAGGACTGTGCAGGAAACATGGAGGATAACGGCAGTGCGACACTCCGGAAACGCTTGACTAAGACATTTTCTAGAAAGAATTTAACCCGCGCATATTAAACGCTCATCGCACGTCACCAGAAACGCCTTTCCTACTTCAGCGAATTATAAACGACGTGTCTCGTATTGTTCACCGAGGAGACTGGAAAAAACAACTACGTGCCTCGTACAAAGCACGAGAATTGCGGGAAAACGAGTATTCACTAATAATCAGTTTCAAAGCACATAATTAACCTACAGACTTCAAACTATCGGTACCTGGCACACATAGCATGGCCTTAATTTTTTTTTCTTTCCAATATTGAATTCCTGCCGCCTGTGGTGCTCCCGTGGTTGCGGGTTAACTTTGCAAACGTTTCATATAACGCCTCTAAACAGGCCGAAAACGAGGATTTAGCCATCTTAGTTCAGCCCCTAATGAACCCATGCACTTCAATATTAGCTAGCATATCACTCGTAATATTTGCCACATATACTCAAGATAACATTGGAACAATTTTTCTTTTTATAAAACGTTGATAGTGGCCATATACAGTTTTTAAGCGACTGTAGTCACATTCATCTTGATCTGACAAAGCCTTTTGATAATATAAAACATGATATCCTAGAACAAATATTATTCGACTACGGAATACGTGGTGTTGCTCTTCAACTTATTAAAAACTACTTATTTTCCAGAAAACAATGTTAAAGTAGGAAGCTTAACGTCAGCAAAAATTGAACTTAAGCAAGGCGTCCCACAAGGTTCGATGTTAGGACCCTTATTATTCATAGTTTATATTAATGATATATGTAATATCCCTTACACAGAAAAACTAGTTATGTTTGCTGATGATACGAATGTCTTTTTTAGTGCTGATTCAATGAAAAGTCTCCAAGTTACTGTAACAAATTATTTAAGGCATTTGGAAGTGTGGCTAAATGAAAACAAACTTGCATTAAACGCACGTAAAACAAAATGCTTTATTTTTAGGCCTACGAACAAACCATGTATTAATCTGAAATTCTCATTTCAAGGCACAACGTTAGAGTGCGTTCGCAAGCAAAACTTTCTCGGTGTTTGGTTCGAGGAAAGCATGTCATGGAATACCCTTGTGTCAAGGCTTGCTTCTGAATCGGGCAAAACTGTAGGCTGTCTGTACAGGTTATCAAACCTAGCTCCATTATGGCTAAAGAAAGCTATATATTGCGGCCACTTCTACTCTCGCTTGTCTTACTGCGCGCTAATATGGGCAAAAACGACTTTTCAGAACCTAAACAGACTCGAAGTGTTGCAGAAGAAGGTTCTCAGAATATTTGAAAATTTTTATGGGCATCCTCGTGAACTGCGTGCTCATCAGCTGTTCATAAAGCACGATATTACTAGAGCAAGTGATCTTTATACATATAAACTACTTTATACGAAAAAAGAGAAGCTTTATGAGCATTCATTTGATAGTTCCCCCGATACTCTCTCCGTAATCAATCCATACCAGTTCCTTTTTCCCGTACAAGCTACGGAGAATGTCTTCTACAATACCAGATACAAACAATACTGAAGAAATTCTTAACTTGTACCGAATTCGAACTACCAGAATATAAATTCAAGAAACATGTGCGAAATATGCCTTTAAACATGTAAGAACCATTCGAACAACATATTTATTTTGATATCTTGATATATATTTCATTTTTATGAATAAAATTATTTTTTGCCTTTGCATAAGTGCTTACAAAGATTTTGTGACATCTGTATTATATGCAATTATGTTGTGCACTAATAGTGTTGCGTTGCGTGTATTATATTTCATGCCTATATTTTTGTACAGCGTTTGAGATGATTATTTTTGCAATCTTTCTGCTGCTGTTTAATGGGTTGTTGGGCACTCTCAAGATGTCTGCGACATCTTTTCGCCCAAGGAGCTCCGACTCGGTGTTGGAAATAAACTTCATTTCACTTCACTTCACTTAAAAGCTTTTCTGTAAAACATGGACGAATATGTAACGTCGTATGGGTTAACTGTCATATTGATGCGACGCTTTAGATTTTCACTTCTTCTGTTCTGTATTCAAAACGGACTTCACGGGCTTGCTTAATGTAGACCGCCACAGCAATCTACATTTAAAATCAGTGGTGCCTTTCTCTCTAAAGGCTCATTCATACCGCCGACTTCAGGAGATCGCGCGGCTATTTGCAATTAACTGGTAACCGAATACCGACTGAAGGCGACCGATGCTCACACCGGCAAGTCGCCATCTGCTCACAATTGCATCGTCACGTAAAATAAGTATCAGCGTATACAGGCGCCACGTTGCTGCACATCTAATATACTTTATTCATATATATAATATATGCTAATAGTGTAATAACATAATTTTATGTAATCGTTTCTGAGCTAATATTGACAGATTTGAAGCACTGCGCAGTATAATGTGCAAAGCGTGTAAGGACCGTCCTTAATGTCAATCAATATCCTCAAACTGCCGACATGAAATATGTCCTCTGAACCGATCTTATTGCGCCCTTTTCGCGCATTCAGTATTTTCAGTGCTTAAAGTGATGCGACTCCTGCCATAGTCCATCACTAATGGTTGTATTATGTAAAAGCAAAGGAAATCAAAATAATGAACTTCCGTGTACCAACCGAACCGCATCTATGATGACGATGATGAGGAGGAGGATGACGATTTTATTGCCAACCTCTTTGGAACGGGTGGTGGCAAATACCCACGTAGCTTGCATGATTAAATCAGCTGTGCTATACATGCTTTTGGTTCTATCATTTTTGTATACATTTTAACCTTTTATCCCTTCCTCGACGCTTCTTTATCTACCTTGTGCCGCTACCTATGCCTGTAACTGGTCTGGTCGTATCAATCTATTCATTGCTTCTTTTCCACCAATACTTTAAACGTATCTTGGTTATCTCGACTGCTGACCGGTTGATGCTTCCGTACACTTTGAATCCAAGCGCTCCCGGAAGGTGTACGTTACCTACGGGTCTCGCTGGGTGAATCCCTTCGCATTCATTTAGAATGTGCTGAGTGGTGTCCGCATTTTTTCTGCAGCAGACGTATGTCTCATCTTACAACGAAAATTTGTTGCTGTATGTTCTTGTCCTCAGGCAACCAGCTCGAACCTCAAATAGCGAGGCACAACCCTTTGTGTTATCGTGCCAACTTTCCCTTCTAATTTCTTCCTTCCCATTCTTCTAAACCTCCATGGTCTTGTGTGTTTCCATTCTTTGCATCCAATTCATTGTCTCCGTTTCTCTCACTTTCTCTTTGATGACTCCTGGTTGTCTATTTACACTGTCGTTTACACTGTACTTGGTTGCCAGCTTCTTTTGCCCACTTCCTCCATTATGTGCCCACGGTTTTGACGTGCAGATACGCGTGCACCTTAGCCGCCCATTTATTTTCATCCTCTTTGCACGCAGACAAGCCGCACCTACCGGTACGGTGTTAGTGCGTGCCACTGAACTGGCTAGTTTTGCAGGAAATCATGTGGATGTCTGGTACACAGAGCCGGTGTGCTGCTCACATAGCGCAGGTTTAATTAGATGTCTCTGGCGGATTCCCCGTATCCTTCAGGGGGCCTAATTGACCGTTCTCGTGTCCCTCATGCCCTCGTGATTTCAGCGCCTCGAACTTCATATGAGACCGACTGGCCAGAGCTATCCATTAATTAGGCTAATGATGTTGATCGCGACGATGTCTGCAGTCATCGAACGTGCGCTTCTATCTGTTCTTACGCGACCGTTGGAGACATAAGGCATTTCGTAAACGTTCCGGCGTCGTTCATTTGCTCGAGTTGCGCAGCGAAGAAGAAAGCTTTCGCGAAAGAATTCGCCGATACTCGTTAAAAGAAAATAATTGCAACTATACGAACTCGCACGGTGGTAGGGTGTATTACTATCCGCCCTCATTAATTTGTGCGCCGTTCTCGGCGAGACTCGGCGGGTTCGTAGGCAGGCCTGCTGACTTCGAACGCGCGGATTCTGGGCATTGAAGTATACCGAGCTCGTGTTTCGTGTGTATACTGTTGGGGAGAAAACGCAGGCAAAACGAACACATGTGCAGCGATTCTGTGCCCGTTATTGGAGACAGCTGTGTGCACGCACGGGGACCGTATCACGGCGGGGCTGGTGGGTTCGTACCGTATGTGGTGCGCTATAAGCGTCCTTTCGCTTTGTTTCGCGTCTAAACGCAGGGTGATATGCATGGGAAAGGCCAGGGGGACGTACTCAATGCATCCGAGAAATAGCGCAGCAACGAGACCAATATGAAAGACCAAAAACCGGCACAGTTGATTAATCTAGTATGCAGAACGGTCCGTTTCTAAATGGCGACAGCTTACGGAAACGAGGTACGCGTTCCATACAAGATAATTCTCTCGGTTGTTGTCGCCAAGCCCGGTCGCCGTTGCGAGCGCGTCCGCACCGTATGTAGGCCGTTCTGATTTTCGCGCGGGTTGCCACGGGGCATACATAACTTCAGTACGAAATTAACTACAACACGTAGGCGCGCTTTCGTGCAAATACTGCGCAAGTGACTCTCCCAGTAAAATGTGTTGTCCACCAGCCACCGCTCGTATTCTCTTCGGGTTGATATCGCTTCTCGTCTTCGCGCCCGTACACTTTCGCGCTGCATGTCCAACGTAGATGGCAGGCGACCGCTGCAGACACAGGAGCGGAACGCTTTGGACACTGGTCATCGTCTTCGCGTGGTTGACCATAAGTACAAGTGACGGCCGGTCTGATGTCTTCCGGAGAGGGGCCTCCTCCACCCGAGGAAGATTGCGGGGAAAGGGGGGGCACGCGTGTTAGCCGCCGGTGGATAGATTTTCGGGCAGCGGCAACTGGCCGCAGGTCAAATGGAAGGGAAAGTGGAGTTGTGGGCGCCACGAAAGAGCGACAATTTGCGGCCCGCAAGCTCGTTACTGTGGGCATGACCGGTGTGCCAGCACGCAGTGCACGGGCAGTAATGCTCGAGCGTCAATAAAGCCTGTGAAGTTTGTGAATGTGCTCGCATAATGCGCAATGTTTTCCTTGTTGTTGTTGTTGTTGTTGTTGTTGTTGTTGTTGTCTCAGCTGATTACGTGCACTGAAGCTGTCAGTACAAATGTGGGCTTCGTTGATGACATCGGTAAGTTGACGAGGATTTCCGTCGCATCGTGTGTTGAATTAATTCTTTGTCATACGGAGTGTACCGCGTGTTTCGTTGACGACATATACCTGCCAGATTATTAGAGACATGTGATTGGAGAGTCTGTAGTATTTATTAATTTTTTTTTTGTTTACGGAACGATCTTAGGAATAGCGGTGGACGTCGCAATTTGCGCCCCAACCGTCAGACGACTAGCGGTCAACAAAACAACTATAAATTTTAATTGATTGCCCTTACGGGGTATGATGTAATTTCAAAATTGAAGTCCCAAAAATACTCAAAGCATAACATGTGGCCTCAAACTCTGTTCCCGTAGCACAGGGTGCGAGAAATGCGAACTCAGGTTTCGGGCAACACATGCACTTACAACACATAAAGCAAAGCTGTGTGCGGCAGTTTTCACAGCTTTCGGAAGTCGTGCGTCTCCGGTAGAAATCTACCCAAGATTCTGCCAAGCGTTTCACCTATAGCCGGTTCGATTGCTTCGCTATACCAAGCCTTTCCAAATGCTTCACTGTGTAACTGCGAGCTCAGTACTTCTATACTGTTCGCTTATGAATCCGACACCGGCTCGTATATACCGACACCCGCCGTGGTTGCTCAGTGGCTATGGTGTTGGACAGCTGAGCACGAGGTCGCCGGATCGAATCCCGGCCACGGCGGGCGCATTTCGATGGGAGCTAAATGCGAAAACAGCCGTGTACTTAGATTTAGGTGCACTTTAATGAACCCCAGGTGGTAGAAATTTCCGGAGTCCTCCACTACGGCGTGCCTCATAATCAGAAAGTGGGTTTGGCACGTAAAACCCCATAATTTCGTATATACCGACGCCAGCGTCTGGCTGCGCGTTCCGACGGCACGGCATGACATGTATGTTGCTGGCTGTTCTCGGCAACGTAGCTCGTCAGTGACGCCGGCATCGCAGTGCGCGACGCGGACGTAGGCGCCGTTGTTAATTGCTCTTTGATTGACATTTGACACCGACTACGCCGTCGCACACCGCCCGAGACCCCCTGTGGAACCGCCTTCGAGAACTTCGCGGTAAAACGAGCCGTCGAATGCGTCGTCGAACCAGTTAGCTTTGGCCCGCATTGCGGGAATGTATCGGTAGCAACGGCAGTGCATTTCGCGACAGATATTACAGTGTGCTGTAAGTGCTCAAACCTTGCTTCAGGCAGTTTCTTTTTTATTTTTGTTTTTTTGGCAAAAGTTCGAGCTGCGCCGGCTTTCAGTGTACCGGTTCGAATGCGGCCTCGCTTCTGATCAGCAATTACAGCCGTGACCATAAAGTAATAAAAAAAGTACAATTACTGATGATTTTTTACTTGTGTTGCAGATTATTGAGTAAATTCTGACGTCGGTCGCCTTTGCTGACAATTTTGGTTAACAAAAAGTGTATCGAATTCCCTGCTGTCAATAACGAGACAGTGGACCTGTCGAAGCATGAGGTATACTAGGTACGAGATAGTTTAAACCGCCGCGACAGCTTGGTGGCTCAGTTGCTCTCTGCCGAGGTCGCGGATTCGACGCCAGCCACGGCGGTCGCATTCCGACGGGGGCGGAATGAAAACGAAAAAAAAAAAAAAGGAAAAAGAACGCTCATGTACTGTGCACTGGGCGCACGCTAAAGAAACCCAGGTGGTCGAAATTAATCCGGAATCACCCTCTACAGCGCGTCTCAATCTGGTCGCGGTTGTGGCTCGCAAACTTCCAGAATTTATTTTATTAGTGCTCGACATGCTCTAGCGATAGCGGGCACATTGCACACTGTGTTAGTACTTCCCCCTTTCATTTTTTTGTACGTGCTGAAAGACCAAGGGTTGAATATGCAGATAACAGCCACTTCCGTACAAAAAGAAAAAAGAAAAGAATAAAGGAAACGTGGCCGCGTGAGATCGCTTTATCGTCACACCGTCGTCCGCCAAGTGTGGCCTTTGAACTGCTGCACGCGTTCGCTTCGACCCTGAGAGGCTTTTCCTCTCGAGTGCCGCGTGTCGAACGTGACGCGTGCGGTAGAATAAATATCTGTCAAGGGCGCGACGCCGTTGGTCTGACGGCCAACGCCCTTTTTCCTGCACTGCAGAGAACTAGCGACGGAGGCGAGGGTGTTTGCATAACTGAACAAGTTAGCGGGCCTGCCGAGGAGCGCGTCAAACAGTGCCGCGAGACTTTCAGTGTTATATGCAACACGTTCAGTGTCAGGTTACTGCCCTCGTCATTTCGCTATCGAAAGTCTGTCTGCAGAAAATGTAAAACACGAAAGCCGGCAGATCGAGATCTTGCTCTATTGCCAGCTGACCGCCGGAAAGAAATAGAAAGACACTGCTTTATATGTTTGTTTAATGTGTTCATTCCGGGGGTAATGCCAATGAAATAGAAGTGCGTGCATGAACTTTGGAACCGCCTAAGCTAGCTCGCTTGCTTGTATTTGGAATAATCAGTGCCGTTCTAGAGCTGTGCCGATCTGTTGGGAATGTTCGGCTATGCTGGGTTCCGCACATGGGAAATGTCCCTCCAGTTGTGCCTCTGCGATCATCTTCAATGAACACGAGGTCAAACGCTTCCTGTTTGCTGCACCTTTCTGTGTCGTTTCACGCGTGGGTCATCGCTTCAAAGCAGCGATCCCAAGCTTGTACACAAACACTCGGTTTTCATCGATTTGTGCCGGAGATCTCGACCAAATGGAATCGCCAGTCGACCTCACACTCCCTCCTTACCCTCTACCTCAGCCTTGTTCACGTTGTCTTCGTTATTAGACGCGAAACATGGGAAGTTTAACCGCAGAAACAGCCGGCCATCCAGGAAACCATGGCTGAGAAAAGCAACAACAAGAACGACAACGGAAATGCAAAAGACTATGGCAAAGCTATATATCAGACAAAATAGCAACACACCAACAAACAAATACATGTATAGTAAAGAAACTAAACAAAGCGAAGAAAACAATCGATGGATGGGCCACGTATCTGTGTGACGCAATCATAAGCGGTACCCTCTTTGTTTATAATACGGAAATGTCTTCACTTCAACTGTCCTTCACTTTTACGTAGCTGAACGCTCCTGATTCAGTAAACGCTCTATAGTCGCATTTGGTTCTCTGAACTCATCCACTCTCGGCTGCTGCCGTTTTCTTTGATATTCCTTGTTCTGCTTTTTATATCCGGCTCCCAGTGGCCCGTACGAATTCCGCGGATGGTTCAAGAATGTTCATGTACGCGGCGGCACGCGCCCAGTTGCGCATAGCCGGTGTCCCCATAGTCGGCATGCATTTGGCCATACACGCAGTGGAACGTAATCAGTGGCCCGAGTGGTTGTATACACTTGGCAAGAAAGCAGGCAGCAGCCGCGAAAAAATAAATGGGAGGGAGAGGCGAAGGAAGCCTCGCCTTAAAGAAGAAAGTTATAAGACATAAAAACACAAGCGTGGACAGGTAATGGGAAGATAGATGAAATTACAAAAAAATTCACAGAAACCACAGTTCACGAGGAATTTATCGAGTCGCTCGTCTACAAGAAAATCAATCGCGTAGACTTGAGAGCTATAACCTCGGCTTGTTGGGCCCGACCAGGTTGCAAGCCGTTTTTTTTTATTTGTCAGAGTATGAGTGCCTGCTTTAATTGTTCGAACGACTGGGAAATGTCGTGCCACGCAATTGAGACATGCGGTGCTCGACAGAAGCTTCCGTTAGGCTTCACGTAGCTTCACGTTCCAATAACTTATTTGTTATTGCAAGAGCATATTCACTAATCATTTATTGAATATGTTTACCTATGCACTGTAGTCTTTTTTTATTGTTCTGTCCGTGTTCTGCTGCTGCCGGTTTTTATGTACGGGGTTACGCCCCTCTGTCAAGCCAGTCATAGGCTTTTTGGGTGCACCCCTAACATTCCTGATGTTGAAATAAAGGTATTTGTATTTGTATTCAGTGCGATCACTCGGGTGGTGTCCTTTTCCTTATACGATGCGCTGTCTTTATATAAAAAAGCATTGTCTAACAAGCCGGCACCCATAGCTTCCGAAATGAGCTTCCTAATTCTCGTGGTGGCTACGCTCTCGCTATCGTTGATCGCCAGTAGCTGTGGAAATGAGCTTTCGCTTCCCCGAAACTCAGCGGACATGTTAGTTATGAGGCGTATCGTGTCAATTTTTTTAGAACATTAGGCGATTCTTGCGTCCGTAGGCGTAACGAGGCGCATAGCCATCGAAACTATACGATGGTTGTTAGTACATTGTCTTGGCTTGGCTGTGTTTGGCACGAAGCACCTGACGGCGCCCTGTGTTTTAACATTTCCGTGCGTTAAACCAAATTCCTTCAAGGGACGCGCGCACCGTAACGCCTCGCAAAGGTACTCGCGTCCAACGCACGTCAGGCGACAAGCCCTATTCTAAACCTGTGTGCCATGCGTGATTACGCAAGGATCCTAAACCGCGGACACGTTGCAGTCTTAAGTAGAGAGACCTGCACATTGTGGATACCATGTGTATAGCGTTCCGTTGCACCCTTCACCAAAAATCAGAAAGCTTGGCTTGCATGCGTACACATCGAGGCGCCAGGATTCCCTTAACTACTTCTATCCTGCCGTGTTTCTGCAGAAAATGGCCAGCTATTGCGCAATCCGTTCTTGAGCTATGTACCGCTCTGCGGTTATATACTTTGCAGGCAACGGGGCCTGTTCCAGCGTCCACATTCTCGGGCATTTCTCTTTAATTTATCATTTCTGCATTTCAATTGAAACTGCAAATAACTCGCGCTATGCTTTCCTTGACGGGATTGCTTGTTGGCTACATATGATCCATTAACAGAAATCGAGCCCCTTGGATCCCCGAAATCTACTCGTTCACACACTCACACACGCACATGCATATATACGTGCATATACACTGAGTGTGCACGCGCACATATGTTGTAGCGAAGCCGGAGAGGCGTGCTCGGAGGCTTAGTTAACAGGCAGCCCAAAGGGAACCGTGCTACCGCGTTGTTTGCGCGTGTGTGTGTATATATATACACATAATCTCGAGTTCTCTGTAGCAGGGAAATCCCCTGCCGGGCTACTGCTAAGCAACTACCTCGTCGTATTGTTATTCGCTAGGATATCTCGGCATTGCTTTCCCGTCTGCGGGACTTTCCCGCGGCGAGAAAATAAAGATGGCCGGTCAAGTGCGTGGCGGAGGGGCGTAGACGGGGCAGGCGATGGTCCCAAGGGGGACGATCGCGCACAAAGAAATGCCGCTCTGGCCTCGCGTTGTCGTGAGTCGGGAGCCTTTTCCCAGGCGTGTGCTAAGGTCCGCAATCGCGCCGGCTGAATCGCTTTTGCCATTCGCGCGCGCACAGGTGCTGAATAATGTGGTCGGTCACTGTGTGATCGTTTCCTTGTTTTCCGTCTTCACCTAAGCATTCATCCCCTCGTTTCTCGCCTTATGACGGTTTCGCTGGCAACACTTTTGTCTTTCTTCTTTTTCCGTTGTAGTTCTCCATCTGACCGGGACAGACGTCATGACAGACGCCATGAAGGAACAGACGGGCAAATGTACCGACGGAAGGGCGGGCAGGTCAACCGCCAAATATAACCGCGCAGCCGCCAAATATCTGCAACAGGCTGCCACTTTTGTGAGCCTCGTCACCCCTGATCAGCGCAGGTCTGAGTTCGAAGGATTATACCTGCACACTGCGGCAGAGTGAGCTCTCCCAGGCGCGATCACTCCCCGCTCCGATCCACGAACGTATGCTGCCGATCAGCTCAATCTGTGAACTCCGAGCGGGAGGCTAAATTTAGCTCCGATTGCGTGGCGCGGCGAGGGCGCCATATCTGATGCCGGCATACACGTACGTAAAGCTGACTAACGGCTTCTTTCCTCTTCACACCGATACCACAGCGAGGCGCGTGGGTAGCACGGTTGCAAATGTATAAGCGGTAATAGTGTTACGTGTTTTCGTTGCGTGCGGTTTTAGCAAGCGTGACCTCCTTTGCGAACCGAACTGGAAGGCGTTTCGCGTCAAAAAAAAAAAAAAAAAGAGGGGAGGAAAAAAAAACGTGGTTTTGGAACTTTTGCCACTAAGGCTGTGAGTGCAAGCGTGACGAGTCTCCCAATATACTATATAGCTGTGCGCTGAGAATTATAAGACTCTCTTAAAGCGGAACACCGAAGGAACTGGAACTTTGTTCCGCTTGACCGATATTTTGTGCATTTGTAGTGCAAGTGTGCGAGCGTTGTGTAAATGTTAACTTAGCCTGCTGTCACTGATGCGGCAATATTTAATCCTTGCATTGCACGTGTTCTGTTTTCCATCCAGCGTAGGTTTATTTAAAGAAAGAACATCGGTTCGTCGGTCTACAGGACTCTGTGCCGTGGATTTCTGACCCTGTGACGTCGTTTGTTCGCATTTTCCTACTACATATTTTTTATATAATGTTACTTCTGCTATGAGAAAAGGACTAGCCGTCACGACTGTACGGTGACTACATCTTTCTTTCATTTTCGTTTCAATAACAAAAAAAAAAAATCGGTCCGGTTTTGAAAGTGCTTGGAAGCTAATGTGCGATAAAGGCACATTGATCGCTCATCTTTAGACGGAGTCAGACAACTGAATCGTGATGGCTTCCGTTCAGTTGACGTTTAGAACACGAAAGTAATTGGACCTTGCACTTTTGCGCCAGTCAGCAGGCGAATAATAAATACCTTAATATGGCTTATGGCCGGCACAGCCGGTTCTTGAACGTTACTTTCCAGCTGTTTTTCAAAAGGAAAAAAAAAGTACGCAATTACTGTATTCGAAGCGTTACTCACCTAAGGGCCTTAAACATGGAGGTTGTCAAAGAATGCTCGAGGGAAGGACCCTGCAGTGTAAGAGAATGACATGCCTCACATGAAGAGATGGCAGGGCCAAATTTGGGTATAGATCATATTCTTGTCGAGCTGGAGGCGAAGAAGAGTTTTAGCAAATCACGTAATACGTACAACAGGTAACCAGCGCTCTTCTGGAGTAACGAAAGCTCCCGAAGGTATTATATACGTGAGTGCAGTCGACGACGTCGGCAGAGAATCGGATGGATCGATGAGCTCCGGAAAATTATTCGGCATGCACTGTCCATGGCTTCGATTGACGACAGACGCGGCTGTATACAGTTGCAGGTTCCTAGGAGAGAGCTGCCTTCGTATTAAGCGGAATCGATTTGGTGGCCGTTGTTTATGACGGTGACGTAAGAGGCGAGCCTTCTTTATGTCCCGCTGCAGGGCGAAGGATTGATCCAGAGACCAGCTATACCGTCGCTACTGCTTAAGCCGACTCGATTCTGTGCCTGCGCCTCGGGGAGTATACTGCGCCGCATTACACAGCAGGGTCAGGTCTTGGGCGTCTCGTGCATCTGCGAAGGACGTGCCCGTGCTTGCGTGTGCTAGTTTTCAACGAAGCTCGTGGCGTTGAACTCGTACCTATTGGGCGCGTCACTTGTTTCTCTTTTACGGTGACAGCTGTCACACAGCGGATGTACGCTTTGTCGCGTCTGTCATACGTCCGTCTGATATTTTTGTGTTGGGAAATGCAGTTATCGGAGAACCCGCGCAGACATTCTTTTTTACGGATTCTGGAGATGTTTCCTAGTAATACACCCTAGCGTGCTACTTCAGACGAGGAGTGATTGTGAGTGGATGAACAGTAGAAGCTTCAACCTGGAGCCAGCGTTTCGACAAGCTTTCTTTCTCTTCGTCGACCGGCCTTGACGAAGACCAGCATGCTTGTCAAAGAGTTGGCAGCAGGCTGGGGATTCCCTCTTTCACTCATTGCCGCCAAATTCCTCTCCGAATTCGTATGATTGCTTTCTCTTGCATGGATTCAGACGGCTAGGAAATCTCTTTGGTAAACATTTACTGATCCGAGCAAATCAAGTATTTTATTATAGATTGCGCTTACGCATAAAAAACACAGCCTCCATGTTGTCAGCATATCCACCTCTCCTCGATACCCATTACGTTGTCAAACCAGAAAAATACCATTCTCTACGGACGTCAGGTTATAAACTATCAAATACCAAGGCTACTAAACATCGTTGAGCAAAACATTGATTTCTGTGCACCTAAATTTAAGCAATGTATAAAAAGCCTTCTCATACACAATCAAATTATTTATACATAAAATGCTATCGCACAAAAATTGAAGCATAAATGTTTTTTTCACATAGTCATTTATAATGTACACATTATCTTGTTTATTTGTATTTTCTACATCGTACTTGCACGTTTCTTGTTGTATTTGCTTTTTTTCGTACATTGAATCATCATTAACACGAACGCGCTTAGGAGCAAGAGCCCCTGTCAAGCCATATGGCCTTTAGCTCTTGTTTCCTCTTTCTGTAACGAAGAAAGAAACTTCAAACTAGGGTGCCACGTTATCGGAGCCGTTCATACGTGATACGTGCGCAGACAACAGTATGCGCAAAGGCATACATTCTGAGCACCCTGCAGTGAACCAGTGAACATGGTCGAAGCCGGCGTTCCAGAGGAAGAATAAAATGGAGTCAGCGGCCGGAAGGATTTTCTGGAGAGTGATTAGGCATTTGCAAACATCTACACATACACATAAAGTGTCTGTCTGTGTGTATATGTGCGTGCGCGTGCGTGTGTGCGTACGTTAACTCCTATATTCCGCAAATAAAATTGCTGTTAGCTGGGAACTCCACTTACATTTCAATATCCTCGCTGGCCTGTGCGTATTCGCTATCAGCTGACGTGGTTATCCTTGTATGCTTATGAAGAGTGCGTTTATCCTCGCCGCTATAACAGTTTAAGGTGTAGCGAACCAATAGCAGTGAAGTGCTAATATGGGCTCGTTGAAGTTAGTGGGAGAGTAGGGTTGAATAGCAATATGCAAAAGACTAAGGAGATGTTCGAAAGCCTGGCAAGGGAACAGTAAATCCCAATCGCCAGCTAGCCTCTAGAGTATGTGCAGGAGTACCCTAATCTAGGTCAGTTACTGATTGAGGACCCTGCGCCTGAGAAGGAAATTTGCAGAATAATGAAAATGGGTTGGGTGGAATATGGTAGGCATTACTAACTTCCGAGTGGGAGCTTACCTCTGTCGTTGAAAATAAGCGTACAACCATCGCATTCTGCCGGTGCTAACATATGAGGCAGAAACTTGAAGGTTAACAAAGAAGTTTGTGAGCAAATTAATAACCGCGCAAAGACCGATGGAACGAAAAAGTCGCAGTTTCACCCAAAAGGGAAGCATCACGCACAGGCACAAGCAAACATGCACATCTCACTCGATGACCGCGCTGTCGTAACGCTGGCGAGAGGAAGTGCGGCAGCAGCAGCGAGCGAAGTGACCTTCGTGCTGTGCATAGTTTCAGCGCAAACTGAGCGGCCAGAACACAGCACCCGCGAAGATATCAGTACGTGGCGCACCAGACTCTGTACTCGTCGCAGATCGCTTTCAAGATTGCGCCCGCGCGGCCGTACCATACGCAGCAGCCGCAGTACCCTTGCACGCTTTCGCGCGCGCACACAGCATGCGGCACGCGGCGACAGTGTTATCGCCATTGGACTTTACAGGGAACATCACGGCAACGGAGACAGAAGTGCGCCTAGAGTGTCAATATAATTGCTATCGCTGTAAAATCGGCTGATGCTTGTGAGGATGGGCTTATTGGTACACGTTAGAACTAGATAGAGTAACAGCGCAGAGGAAAGGATAAACGGAAAATATGGAGTAGCGTTTCGTTCGTTCATTCCGTTTGACCTGTTTTCTACGGTGTTTCTATATTTAGCCGTAAACACGGGCAAGTCTGTTAAACTCCTTGGCTCTCTTTCTGCGCTCAATTGCCCTTTTATGATTGGCTTGTACGTTCAAAAGGCCATTGCAGCCACGTCCCAGCAAGAAACGCTGGTATACGATTACGGGCTACTTTCCTGACACGCGCAGTGGTCCAGAACACGGTGTACCACAGGCTGCGCGATGTTAAAAAAGGCCGAGAGAACGGTTCCAGCGGCGGCGGGCCTCGCCGGCGTCCACACTGGAGTGCGTGGTTGACGGGCGGCCTGGCGACGTAGCGCATGCCGGCGGCCGCTCGTATGCATGCGCGCCTCCCCCGCTGCATTGATTGCCCGGGCTGTCGCCCCTCGCGCGTGCGCGCGTCGTGTGCCGCCGGAGCGTGCGACACAGTTTGCCCGCGCGCTCGGCTGGCTGCGTGGTCGCGCCACCGTAGCGTGACCGCGCTCAATCGGCGCCTCAGCCTCGCGCGGTCAGGCGCCGTTGGGCGGAAGCCGAGCTCCCCTCGTCTCGCGTTGCATGCACAGCGAGGCCTTTGAGCGATGCGCGGTCGTGCATGTTTCTTCCTTTCTGTTTTTGCTGCAGGGCAACAGGCCGCGCGCGCCGCTTCGATCTGCTGCTCGCTTCTTTACGTTGGTTCTCTAGGTGCATGCATGCGCAGGTAGCCCTTTCCACGTCTCTGAATATATATTGGCTCTCAACACTTGTGTTGAGCAACACACAACTTGTGTTGAGCAACACACTGTCTACTTGTGTTCCGTACCCCCTCCGCGTTCGACATTGTTAGCAGAGTATTCTGGCATATAGCGTTACCCCACACCGCCCCTGCTGCCGAGTGCGCTCGAGTACGGTTTCTGCCGCGCCTGCGCAGTTGCGGTGGAGTGGTTATGGTAAGGTGGCTATATAGCGCTATGCCTAGATACTGCAGCGCGTTGCACCGTTCTTTCTTCCCGTGCGTTGAACTTGTCTTTCCTGCCTCTCTGCTCTGCCCTGCCTCCCACCTCGAAGTAGAGAACGGGAGAAGCGATGCCTTCTTTAAGAGCTGCCACTGTCGACGTTTGTTGTTACTATTTTACTGTTGTCGGATAGTAACTTGTTTCTCTCTATGCTTGTGCGTCCCGTTCCAGGTGGCGAAAGGAACTTTATATTTAGCGACTGGGAGGCCGGTGGGATGGGGGGGGGGGGGGGTTGGTGGCGTCGGCGTTCCCCTTAAGCAGCGTCCCCGAAGGTTGATACCGCGTGCTATTTTTATCTACGTCGCTAATTGGCTCCGTACGGTACGCTAGCTAATCAATCTCGCGGAGGAGATAATCTAGATTGCGTCGGAAGAGATGACGACAGGTGTTAAGGCTTTCGGTTTAACGAATGCGCTAGAGCTTCGGTAGTTCACGCACATAACGTACCGTTCGCGCGTTTTCTCGCTTCGTCTCCAATCCTTACGTTTATAATTTGAGTGTCCGTTACAGGCAACTATAGCCCCGCGCGGCGGGCGTTCTGGAAGTCCATGGTGTTAAGAATGGCGAGCCGCTAAGCAAGATTGCCACCTTGCCACCCGATTACGACAAGGGGTGCAAGACGCGCATTCCGCACCCTCTCCGTCGCTGCAGCTGGGAGGCGTTCGAAGAAGCGGCCTTTGTGCTGGAATCCGCCGCCTTCCTCCAGCCCCATCGACATTGTGACGGAACTAGTTCGGTGTGTGAACAATGATTCCGGAGTTCCCCAACGCGGAGCTGATTTGACACGCATGGACAAGCTGCCGCGGGAACGAGGTATTTTGGGGCTTCTCACGCTTCGGCATGACGCAAAACAACGAGCGACCCTCGATCGGCACCGATAGTTCCCGGAACGGCACCCCTCCAACGCCGTCGTTTGGGCTTCGGAATGTGTGTGTCTTTGTGTCTGTAAACTGATCTGCAGAGCAGCGGCGAGTTGGTGATGAGAAAACGAACAGTCGCCGCCTCGTATGGCCGGCGGATCGAGTGTATAAAAACTGTGGTTGTGCGAATGCTGGAGACACTTCTCTTGAGCAGTCATGTTAGACTGAGTCACTTCTCTCATGCAGTCATGTTGGACTGATACTCTTTTTCTCAAGCAGTCATGTTAGACTGATTTAATTTCTGTAAATAAACCCATTTTCCTCGTTCTCGATGAGAAACAGTTCTTCACTTCATCAACGATCTCAGCGTAAATAAGTTGGACGACGGCATGGGCCAGCTACCTTCGAATTCATGCCGTACTCCAATCTTGGCAAAGGACCACGGACGATGGGATTGAGCCCCCAATCCTGACAATGGTTGTGTTTACGCGGGTCACGTGCGCAGGAAGTCGCCTTTGGCTTTATCTGATGCATGCGTAATGTTCGTGTAGAGAGTTTTCACGTGACTTCATGGGCATAACTTCTCACCATGGAGGAAGGCAATAATAGGAGGAAGCATGCCGCAACGCGATTGAATCCGTTGTGGCGGCCCAGCGCGTGACAAAAACGTCAGAACGCGCGCGGTAGGTTTTAGTACTCCCGGTTCATTTTTTTTTTTTGCGATACACATTTGAAACCATTCGAAAGTATTCAAATAAAGAAAAACATGGCTACCACCGCGGCAGTTTCGCTTTATGCCGCGCTCAGGTTTCTGGATTGTGGCGTCGCGAATCGCAGTGTTGCGCCATGCGTGTCCGTTCGGCGAGCCGCATCAGAGAGAGAGAGGGAGAGAGAGAGAGAGATAGTAAAACATCTTTATTAATAATATTTGAGTGGCGAGAGCAGTGTGGGAGGAACCCTCAGTCCAGGGTCCCTAAGATGATTCCGGCGATGTTTCGAGCCCGTTGTATCACAGCTCGGAGGACCTCGCATCAGAGAGAAAGCCTCTCAAGCGTGTCGGAAGTTGAAGAAAGCAAATGTAGTAGGCCTCTCCAAAAGGTACGCGGCGGTTGTGCTGCGGTTCTTGTTGCAGTAAATTGCATAGTAATGCCTGTTGTTATTTCAGAAGCTAAGCATGCATATCCTTCACTTATAAAGGGAGGCTACAAATTGTTTCGTAAACTGGTCAGTTCTCGTGTGAGGGATAAAGCAAACATTAGTTCGCGAGTTGGAGTGCACCTTTCTCTTTCGTTCGCCGATACATGTTTTACCCGCCGCGGTTGCTAGTGGCTGTGGTGTTGGGCTGCTAAGCAAGACATCGCGATATCGAATCCCGACCACAGCTGCCGCATTTCGACGGGGAGAAATGCGAAAACACCCGCGTACTTAGATTTAGGTGCGCGTCGAAGAACTCCGGGCGGCCCAAATTATTTCGTAGTCCTCCGCTGCGGCGTGCCTCATAATGAGATCGTGGTTTTGGCACGTAAAACCCCATAATTTTCTGTGATAAGATCGTATGCGTCCGATGACCAACCGCTTGTTTGTGTTCGCAGTACGCAGCGTTCGAAGCAGGGCCAGTGCTTAACATAGCGGAGACCGCATGACCCGGCTGCATGACCCGGTCTCAAACGCCAAAAGCTGGAACAAGCACTGTTTGCAGTAGTTGCTGCAGTAGTTGCTGCAGATAAATTGACAACGCACCGCGCTTCACGAGATAACAGCATAGCACGTAGTACGTAGCAAATGCAACTCACCGTTTCTTGCGGGAGTCAGCGTCATCTGAGGCAATAAACTCCACCGCGTTTGGCCTGCAAGGATGACTCCGCTCCCGCAATGCGATCAATCGCATGCACGAAAACCCTCGTGCGTAAGATGCCACTGATCCAGCGACAATGCAAATCAATAACGCTCGCATAACAGGGCAGTGTACACACGGGCAAGGCCGTGGTAACAAATGTGAAGAATACATATCGCTTATTATCGCTCACAACGGTTAGTTCGGCCGATGCATGAACCTGTAGCCTAAATGCGCTGACTTTTGATTGTGAACCTCTCATAACTCGCCCAAAGTGCGGAACACATGCCTTGCAGAAAACGGCCGAATCGGAGAAGCATTCAGAGAAAAATGTGACCAGAGATACAGGCAGAGCAGCTGAGCAGCCACGGAGGCTTCGATCTGAGCAGCTAACAGCTGCCGGCTGAGCGCGCACCGAATAAAAACTACCGGTAACCAAACGTCTCGGCAAATCTCGAATTTCCTCCGTGATCTCGACATGAGAGGTGACGTGTTGTGCCGCCACTCTGGCTGTCTCTCTTTCTTTCTATCTCCCCCCCTGTTCCTCTTTTTATCCCCCTTAACCCTTCCCCCTGCGCAGGGTAGCAAACCGGAACTACATCTGGTTAACCTCCCTGCCTTTCTCTGCATTATTCTCTCTCTCTCTCTTCACAGAGCGTCCGCTTGCCAAGGCTGGCTGCGTGACGTAATGCTCCCTCCTATCTTTTTCCTTCCACCATGCATCTCATCGTGCCGGTACCCGAACATGGCGGCCACGATGACGTAAATACACCTTATTATGACGCGTGCATTGTTTAATTTTTTGACGGTAGCCCTTTTTCACCTTATTATCACTGTTGCCGTCTTGTCGCACGGCGCACGACGTGCCTTTCGTGCTGTGACGTTTCTTAATTGCGCAGCTTCTCGACGAGTTGCTACCCCAGAGTCGATGACGTCAACGCAGATGGTATATATCTGGACTTCAGTAGCCAATGCGTATACGTATACTTGCGGGTGTGGTCGTGCGTCAGTGACGACGTTGTATCCATATAGATGAGTGGGCTGCGGCCTCACTAGAGGAATCGATTCAGCTCAAGCACCGTGTCGCCGACGCCTGCCGTACAACTGTGGTTTCTGGCATTTCTGTTATGGCGTAGTGACAAAGTGAGTGCAGGTTTGTCAACCTTTTAGGCAGGTTTAATCTGCATGATCGAAGCTGTACAACGAGTATGCGCTGTAAAATAATGTGCACCCTTAAAAACGAAGGAAATGGCGTAAATACGTCTCACCCACACCCTCACACCCAGCAAGGGTGTAAGTAGTGAGCGTTGTAGGCCGACTGACATCAGCATTCGCGTTTAAAGATGTAAATTAAACAATGTGCGCCGGCTATCCTTCCGTGACCATGTGCGACTCAGACCGCGTGTCTGGGATTAGAGGCGGACGATGGGCGAGTAACGGCGTAATAATTTCGGCGACGATGGCAAAGCGTTTCTGCGTCGCGCTCTATGTGCGCGGTAGTTTAAACGGCCTGTCCTGCGCGTACTTTCACGCTTACCGGCAGATGCCGCGTTGTTCCGCGCGCTGACGCGATGCCCGTGCTGCCCTCTTGTAACGCCATGCGTGGCGCCCATGGATGGATGGATGGATGTACGTTATGAGCGTCCCCTTTGGAACGGGGCGGTGGGTTACGCCACCAAGCTCTTGCTATTATACTGCCTAACGTCCTACCTAGGTTAAACAATAAAAAAGAGAGAAAAAAAGAACACTATGAACTACCCCACCCAAATTTTCTGATCCCCCATTTCGAACTGTGCTTTTGTACGTCTCCGTTTTTTGTCGTTTCCCTACTTTTATTCCACCAATCCTCCTATCGCCTCTCACTCACATAGGAGCGCCACTGAAAGCCGCGTAGCGGCGGCCATTGGAACCGCAGGCGGGCCTCGTGCCGTCTGCTTCCACTGCATGCAAGCATGGCTGAAGTGCGCGCGTGCGATTTGCCGCTTGTGCGAGTCCGAGATAGCTACTTCAGCGGTGTCAGTGTGCGCGAGGAAATCGCACTGTACAATTGGGGACATGCGTCCGACTTCACGGCTATCTGGGACGACAATGTTTGCGTATACTCGCCAAGTGTTTGCCGCAGATTGAGCATCAACAAGCTTGCATACGAAGCGGTGCTCATCGGCAGTATAATATGCCGCTTTCATTATAACATCCCGGCCACTAATGGCTTCATTTGTTGGCCCGTGAACCAACGTTCTTTATGCACACACTCGTTTCTTTTACAGGTCGTGTAATTTTATAGTAGGTTGAGGGAGCGCCGTCGCGCCTGCGAACGGCTCGTATACAGTTGCGCCCACGCGAGAAGCCAGCAATGGAAAAGCGTCCAAACCAGCACGATGAGCTTGACAAAAATAGCACATAATGGCGCAACAATTAAGGGTTGATTGTTTCGGTGCTTCCGTTTTACCACTGTTTGCATAGCATGGATTTCACATGTTCCATCGTTAAACAAGGAGCGCGTTTCGATGATTTCACGGGAGGACGCCAGTGAGATATCAGAAGACGCCATGGCTGAATACTCGCCATCCTGGCCAGTCAAGAACATATTGCTTTTATATTTTATCTTATTTCCTAGTGTCACCGTCATTTATACTGGTGTCACCCTCGCACTCAAATGCAGAATAAACCGCATGTTGTATCGCCTGGTCTGGCTAGTGCCCCGAGTCTGAATATCCAATGCAGCGCTTTTTAATTAGTTAGAAGAATGCGTTGACACAATATCAGTTTGAAAGGAACTACAAAGCATGGCATTGAATGTTTCTTCTAACCCACGTGCTAAATTGAAATTATCTTCAAAGCAGAGGCAACTACAGTGAAGTAACGCGAACATATATTGACCCATTTCGTTCATAGAGAAAAAGAGAACACGCACTCCCTAGCACCACTAACAAGAAACGAAAGCAAAAAACAAAAAAATGAAGGTTTTAGAATTGACCACAACGCATGATATAGCTGGGATAAAGTGAGTATGCACTTGTTGCAGACATCAGGGCTTCGAAGTTCGGGCGCTTCCCACTACCGCGAAGTGATATTAAGAGGCGTTCAAAACGAGGTTGAATGCCCTCTCACAAGCCTTTAACACTCACAGATGTCAACTTGTACAGACAACATGCAGTTAGCTTAGGCGAGCGTACACCGAACGTTCTACGCCGCTGGTCGAATACCGGTGCCATCGATTGGCAGAGCAACAGCCGATTCCGTGCAACGCATGGGTAATTGCGTGACGCTTTTATGAAGGCCCCGTCACCTGCTTTTCAACGCGCAGCCCTTTGTTCAAAGCGTCTAAATACAATGAGTGCTTCACAGCTTCGCTCCGCATTGTCTGGCTTAGTTTATCGCGTTTATTTTTCGCGTCTTATCAGTAACAACAACCTCCCGCTTATTGTATCTGCTGCACTGTGGACGAGGCGACCAAGTTTAAACGACCCGCCGTGGTTGCTTAGTGGCCATGGTGTTGGGCTGCTAAGCACGAGGTCGCGGGATCGAATTCCGGCCACGGCGGCCGCATTTCGATTGGGGCGAAATGCTAAAACACCGGTGTGGTTAAATTTATGTGCGCGGTAAAGAACCCCAAGTGGTCCGAATTTCCGGAGTCCTCCACTACGGCGTGCCTCATAATCAGAAAATGGTTTTGGCACGTAAAACCCTATAATCTAATCTGCTTTTAAACGCGGTAGCTTTCACTAAAGGTGCAGCGACGTGAAGCAGAAAAAGAAAAACGTACTAATTGCTCTAAAACTGCAGTAAACAAAGCGCGATTGCTTATCTTCCCCGTCGATCAGCCGCGATCCACCGCCGCCGTCACCTTTGCTAGTGAAGCAGCATCGGAAACTAAGTTTGTGCCTGGAAAGTTTTTCGTACGTGTTAAAACACCCAACTACGCAACGGTTACTTCAAGACATCGCTGAAGGCTTACAGAAGCGTTAAATCACGATCTAGAACGCAAACATGACAGCGCGCGCGTAGGCGCTGACGGGAGGAGTGCCCCTACTGACGGGAGGAGCCTTGGCGACAGGCGGCGCTGTCGGCGTTCTGCGCACGGCGCTTAGTTTCGGTTACGGGGGCCGGCTCGCGGAAGCAGTCGAGTGAGATTGGAGACGGTACCTTGCTCTGCTAGACTTCGGCGATTGGTCGTTCGGATATCGAACGGGCGTGGATTCGCGCACGCGTGTTGCTTACACTCAATACAGCGCGAGGTTGTAACGCATACAGTCGGCATGCAAATTTTACGGACCGCGGGATCTGAGAAAAACGTTGAATTTCCGAGCAATTTGTGGGCCGTAACCGGTAAAGCCTCGTAACATTCCGTTGTTCGCACGTTCTGCGTACTGGCTGGAAATCCGAAAACCAGGTTGTGTACATATCCCAGCAGCGCAAATAGTCGGTCGGCCTTTTCCGATGTCCTGCATGATGTTTGTAAATTTTCGACGCCGACTGTATAAGACAATGGCGAAGGGAATAGCGCAAATCACGTTCGAAGTAGGCGAAACGAAGTCAAACCCAGTCTTTGACGTCGGTCTCTGGGGCGCAGCGATTGAGGCCCGCGTGCTTGGGGATGCACGATTGAGCACGCTGGAGCTTGCGGGCGTTGTTCTGATCTGGCCGCGAGCGAAATGTTTTCCCAGAACTCGAGAACACGCATAGAAAGCAAATGCGCCGAAGACCGTGCGCTGGAATTACTCTCGTTTCGTTGGTTGAGCACGCTGTAGCCGCCAGGCTCGGGCGAGAGCTTGTGCCCTTTCGTTGCCGCAGCGCTGGCACGCAATAAACCGTGGAATGCCGGTTATCTGTAGCCCCGAAATATTAAATTCCCACATCGCCATGGAACGGGCAATCCGCATTCTCGCTGTCTGTTGCTAAAGCGATGATGCAGCGGGCCGTTGTTATTTCGTTTTAAAGCGAAAGCATTACTGGCCGCGAACTTGCGATTTCGCCGTGGCCGTGCCCTGAGGAGGCACATCGCGTCGCACCGCGTTCCTCGTCGTTGCGTTCGCCTCCGCTCGCTTCGTCAGCTGCGTCGCATGCCTGATAGCATGTCGGAGGATTGAAAAGGAGAGCTCGCGTGCGCCGCAACCACAGTTGAGGCGGAAGCATGGGCGGCGACAATTATGATAAGCAGGAGGAGACCTGGAATCGACATGGGAACGAGATGAAGAGGAAACGAATCGCCCAGGAAACAGACGAACAGCGGGCTGAACGACTGGCTCAACGCCGCAACATAGCTTGACAACCAGCTAACCTGGACTTGTAATCAAGATTAACCAAGGCTAACCATGCTATGCCTCAGCTTTCGCTACGTATATCCTGGCATAGCCGAGCTAAGCCACTGCCAATTTTTTCTCGGTGCACTCGATCGAGTGTTACCTGGCGCTCGTACTCAGTGCATGACACGGCGCCATGGTGTACTGCTGAATAACGCGACGGCGTTGTACGCTGCTATGACTCGAGGACGCGGGCTCAATACCCGCGCGGCGCCGGCGACCGCGTTCCAATGGGAGCCGATCGAATGCGAGAATGCCCGCGCCCTTTCGATTTTCTGAATGTTTGTGCAGTGTTCCAGAATCTTCTGTGTCCATGTGTGGAAAATCGACAATAACGCGCATGTACGTGTACATACAACGTCGTAATTACATGCTTGGTGTCAGCACCTATAGTAGATAAGTAAGGTTCACTGTGGTCTACTTTCGCACTGTCGTCTTGGAAGCAGGAAATGTTGGAAATATTCTGCATTGAAACGCAGTCGTTGAGTTAAACCATGCGCGTGCGGTTCCCATCGCACGTCACTCCTGCTTGTATTACATCGTATACATTGGACCACACAACAGTGCCGGTGTTATAATGAGCTTTCGCACTTTATATACAACTAGAGTAAAGTGCATGTCATCAGTCACTCGAAGTTACAAAGGTATTTTCACTGAGAAGTTTTCATTAGCGTATTGTTTAAGATGTTGAGTTACTCTGCGACACTAATGCACTTGCGGTATGAATTGTAATACTCCAGAAGAGTGTAATGGTATTGTTTGTTCGTCAGAGTATAACATATATATCAGAGGGGCACCATTTTGTCTTTGAGCTTTAATTTGCGACAGATGATGACACATGTTTATTGGGCAGAGTTCATATTAACGAAAGCGGGAAATCGCCATCCACCAGTCTTGTAGCACCAAGGACGACGACGACATAGTGAGCACGGCTCTATGAGAGTTGGATGAAAAAGCTGGAATGACGACGATGGCAACGAGCACGATGACATCAGGCCAACTAACACACACAGAGCTTCGTGCTACAAGACAGGTGGACAAGACAGGTACGGGTTCCTCAGAAAGAAAGCTTCGCGGTTGACTAAAAAATTCACCCTGGTTCGGAAGATGGGCGCGATGTATATGTTGGCCTTTGATAAACATTCCTCCACCTAGGGGGTTTAATTCTTGCCATATTCAGTTCGTGCTTACATGTTTACGTCCTTGTATGCTTGCCTCCCTTGTATGATCGCTAGGTGTACATTCTACGTGGACGCCGGTTAGTACGTTTAACTAGATATCGTCTGGACTGTCTACACAAGCACAAATAGTATGCCACATCTTTCTCTTTAATCTATGAATGTCTTTCTGATAGCCATGCTTACCTGCGACGGCTTTGAAGAACCCATTTCAGACACGCCGCTTTTCGAACTTCCGTTTGTCAATGAGAAGATGCACCTTCGCTGGTGCTCGTAACACCGCTAGGTCAGGTCCTGCGGTGGCGTTGTAGTAGCAGGAGGTCGCGGGACCCATTGCCAGTCCCGGCGGCTGGCAAAGGTGACGTAAAATCATGACTGGTTGACGGCGGCGATGATTACGATAGAGCGACGAACAAGGAATGACGTCGATGGATCGACGAAGGCGGTATAAAGGCGACGGGTTGACAAAAATGGCATGGCGTCGTTGACGTGACGACGATGGCGTGATAATTGCACGATCATGGCTCACGAGGATGGCATCACGAGAGTCGGTTGTCGAAGTCATGACAAAGATTTCGAAGGCATGACAAAGAATGCACGATGACGACTGCACGAACATGATGCAATGCCCGCGATGGTGTGAAAACGGCATGATGACGTTGGGATAACGCGTGCAGGATGGCGATGGCGTAAGAATGGCTGTGTCACGAAACCTTCCTGACGTTTAATTGTAAGACGACGACGGCATCACAAGAGTCGGATGACGTAGTTGGAACGATGACGTTAGCACGACCACGCCGACATGACGACGATGGTCTGACCACGGATGCATGGTAGCGACTGTCCGACGATGACGGCGTTATAAGTGCGGCCTAATCACGACTAAATGGTGACACTATATGGTAACGATCGAATGATTAATAAAGATTGACGGCGATGGAACGATGCAGGCAGTATGACGACGACTGTGGGACGATGACGACATAGTGAGGACGGCACTACGAGAGTTGGATAAAAAAGCTGGAATGATGACGATGGCAACGAGCACGATGACATCACGCCAACTAACACACACAACTAACGGTCCAAGCAATATAAGGTATGACGGCGACGGCGGGACGAGAGTGATGTCACAAAGTGGAATGACGATGCAACGGCCATGATGGCAACACGACCAGGAGCAGGGAGAGAGAGAGAGAGAAGGAAAGGCAGGTAGGTTAACCAGACTGAGCCCAGTTTGCTACCTTACACGTGGGGAGGGGAATGGTGGAGTGAAAGAGAGAGAGAGAGCGAAAACATGAGTATATACCGCACTTTCACACGCACTAAGTTAGGTGTAGGATGTCATAGTCGGGCACTCAAGTCAAGACCAGGAGCACATTCCTAGTGGGTCAACCAGGTAGATTACATGCGCAACTGGGTCGGCAGAAGAGGCTATACAGATGGACGGACAGACGGACTCAAAACGGCTGAAGTAGACAGATTGCTATTTGAATAAATAAATAAATAAATTGTAGCGAAGAACACTGGCGCGCCCTATGGACGCACTATCATCATCGGGCCGCCTACGAAGGGGGGCTCGCGCTCTCGGTGTCTGACGCTCGACTGAGACGGTCGCGTTGCTGACTGTTCAATAAACCGCATTACATATTACATTAAATAAATAAATAAATAAATAAATAAATAAATAAATAAATAAATAAATAATCAAACGCTGTGCTTTGTGCACACATACATGAAGCCCATGTGGTAAAAACTTACGTGGAGTGATCCATTACAGCGTTCCACGTATACCACACATTTCACTTTCGCTGGACTTAAAGACTAGACTATTTATAGTTGTCCCAGGTAATCCGCTGCCGCTTAATTACGCGTGGAATATTGGCATTTATTCACCAAGTTCTTAGTGTGTATTGTGTTCCTTTCAGTCTGGTAGTGGAATGTGTTATTTCTATTCCTTTCTGTACTTATATTCTCTCGTTTAGTGTTTTTGTTTGTCTTGAAAGGCATCTCACCAGGCCCCATAGCAAATTTTGGTCATACGCTAGAAGTTGTTACGTGTCCTCAAGGGAGCGTCCTGCCGCAAAAATTTTTCAAATCGGCTTTTTAATAGCCGAGATAGAAGTATTTTAATGCCGCGAACCCGTGATTGCAAGGTTCGCGGTGGGCTCCACTGCCAAGCAAGACGCTCTCTCCACTCGCCCCGTCTAGCTTTCGCAAGCGTAATTCCTCCCCTGCATCTCCTATACCACACCTCGAGGATCGAGTGACGCATACGTCACAGTCCCCACCTTCATATTTCTTTCTCCTCGCTTTTTTTTTTTTTCGGCGCTACGCATTTCTGCTGACGGCGTCGCGCGCGAGGTGTTGTCTCGTTCGCGCAGCGCACGATTTTGCGTGCTGTGCACAAGGACACATGACTGGCGGTATAATTCAGTGCTATACGAATACTGAGGCAGAACAAGCGGATCGCAGTTCATGGTCACGCGCTGGAACACGATAGAAAATGGCATAGTTTCGGTGCCTGGCCACCGCACGACTGAGGGAACTAGCAGATGAAGCGGGAGTACATGATACATCTCTCTTACTTCGGTGCGAAGTAAAACAAAAAAAAAACGCAGGCACTCCGTTTGTGTTTCATTATTTCTATAAACTTCAATTCGTCCATTCAAGCAACAGATCGCATAGATAACAGGTGTTGTCTTGAATAAGTCACGTGCCACCACGAGCGACGTCGCACTGCGGACACGACTACGTAGCCGCAGGCACACGAGTACGTCATCCTCCGGTTTGGAGCGCGCCGGCCGCGAGTGAAGAGGGAAACGGCGTTCGGTTTGAAATTTCACATCTTCCGCGGCGCGTAGCGATGTAATACTTTGCAGACACGATTGTTATTGCGCAGTGTATGCTCTGCACTTGTTAGCTCAAAATGGCCAGACCTGGTGAGGGGCCCTTTAAGCTACGATTTTGGGATAGTGGACTATTCAGTAGCGAAACTGCCCATACTGTCGCTGTTTTCTTTTTGTTCGAAGCATATGCTTGCTCGAAGCAAAAAAGAAAAGTGTAACGCACGCGCACACACGCACACACATAATGTCAATGTTTGTTGGCTTCTCTTGATATGACTAATAAAAATCGGGCCCCTCGGTCAACCCCCTTTCTTCTCGTTTATATATACATATTCTAAAGTGCTGACCTCCAGTGTTTTTTGCGTACCGGAGTGTCACGGTGTAATGGTGGTCGATCCATCAAATCTGCTGGGCATGCGAAAACGCAATACCGTCCCTCGCTGCGTTCCGCAGTCGTTCCGTGCCGCTTGACTTTACCCGCTGCCTCGATGTGATCTCGACAAGCCAGCAGTCTTGCGTGTCGCGTGGTCTTGCGCTCGTCATCGCATCGGTGCGAGGGAGTAGAGGAGGGAATTAACACGTGCCTGGCGCATATCAAGGCTATCGGTCACACGGTTGCACGCACGCATCTTGTAGCGAGTATCCACAGTCAAGTATCCAAAAGATTTTGCCGCTTTCTTTCCTTTGCCCCGGCTAAGGCGGCCGCATTTCGATGGGGGCGAAATGCGAAAACACCCGTGTACTTAGATTTAGGTGCACGTTAAAGAACCCCAGGTAGTCGAAATTTCCGGAGTCCTCCACTACGGCGTGCCTCATAATCAGAAAGTGGTTTTGGCACGTAAAAGCCCATAATTTAATTTTTTCTTTCCTTTGCATAGCAAGTAAGATAATGAGTATATTCAGGCTCGCAGCTTGCGCCTGGCTTTGTTTGCCTACCAATTGGTTTCCCTGTTCATTCGGCGTGGTTCAGCTAGATACCGAGGGTGAGGGGAGGGACGGGGTGTTAGTGTAAATAAATGCTAGTGCAAGGTTTCGTAAAATTACATGCGAATATCTAACACGGTGCACGTGATTGTAGTTCTGTTGTTTATACAGCGTTAAGTAGACCTTGCGTGCGCATTTTTAATAATCGCTATAATTATAATAATGGCGATCCACGGCCGGGTAAAGGCCTTTCCCAAAGAGGCCTCAATTACCCCCGCCCTTTGTCAAGCGGACCCCGCCCTTTATATTATGCCCTTCCGGCTTCCGTGCCGAGACGGCAGCTGAAGACCTCGTTCCAAACTTTTCCCCCTCCATTTACCTCTGATGGCTACTTTATTCTCCATCAGATTTAAATTAGCTTCGTATACTGCCGTTCGTCATAGTTATTTTAGTTCGGTCTTGCCTCTGTGCTCCGATGCACAAGGGGGGGGGGGGGGGGGGTAGCACCGAACCTTCTTTTCATAACTTTTGTCGCTGTTTTTTTTTTTGTGTGTGTGAAACATGTGCATATTTCTCTCTCAATCAGAGCGCGGTTCTCGTTCCTCCTGGGTGAGCAATTTGCGATCCCTCCTCTTTAAAATGAAGTTGCGGGGATGTCCGCGGACTAAATTGCGCCATTCGTGGTGTAATTTTTTACCGCACCAATCATCGCCGCCAATCTTTAGGCTGTTTTCATTTCTCCCGTACGTATACGGTGGGCCTGGTGCACTTTCCCGTCCGGAGTGTATTACACCCTCGCGATTAATGCTCCTCCGTTGTGTTCCCGACAGGAAAAATAGCCTGCAGCAGGCATGCGTAGCGTTCGAGGAAAGCAATGACCCCGCGAATGATGGCGATTATCGTCCGCGAGTGGTGCCTCAATGTGATTTTACTTTTTTTTTCAGGAGTAATAGTGCGTACTCTCACAGCGGAGAGAGGGAAGCCGAAAGCTAGGAGGGCACCATTATGTCTAGAAGTGAGCCCTAGGCATTTGAGACGGACACTCTTGAGCTAGTCGTATGACCTCGATTCAGCAAATTAACCTTTCGAAAACAAAATTTGCCTTTTACTAACCGTGAGTCTCGAACCGAAACCGCGTATGCCTTAAATAATGCTACAGTCCGATTGGCAACTACATATAGGCCTTCACGGTCAGTCAGACCTAACATGGAACCACCATATTAACCTCATTCTTGTATCCGCTAATCGGTCTTTAGGTCTCCTAAAACACAACTTGAAGCACGCTCCTTCTCACCTCGGATTACGGGCCTTCTGCACAGTAATTAGACCTAAAATTGAATATGCTTCGGCTATTTGGGACCCTCGTCAGGCATATTAAATAAATAACGTTGAATCGTTGCAGAACCGCGCAGTTTTATTTACTCTGATTACTCACGGTATACCAGCATGACAGCATTAAAGAAACGCGCAGGCCTGCAAGAACTATGTCACCGCCGAAAAGCTGCACGTTTATCACTTTTTTTATATGCTGTATCATGACTCAACACTTCATAATGACGTTTTTCGTTTGACTTCCATCTTTGACCGACGCGACCGTCCGTTTAAAGTTCAGCGCTTGTCACATCGTACATTTAACTTCGCACATTCTTTCATACCACGCACCATAACTGACTGGAATGCCCTGCCTCCGCGTGTTGCTGCTGCCACTGATCTCGATAAGCTAAACAGGAATGGGTGAATCAAGAACTATACATGCGCATTCAACACAAAGACAAGTTATTAAATAACTTCTTAAAGACTCGCGACCCTGAAATGCTTAAAGAGTTTAAACAAGTTCGAAACAAAATAAGCAGTGATCTCAAGAAAGCAAAATTGCAATATCACGCGCATCGATTTGAAGCCTCTATGGAGTGATGGTCATAGAACGTGGAACACGTACCGCGAGCTAATAGGGTCACCTTCATCGAGTGTGCCACACGAAATTGTTGTAAATGGAGATAAGTACTGTGGTGACTATGCAGCTAAATTCTTGAATAATCATTTTGTTAATGCCGGTACTTCAACTTCTACATCTGCTTTTTGCCCTGGACGTAATATTCGAAGTTATGTAAATCATCGCGTCAACGAGACTATATTTCTTACGCCTACGTCTGAAAGTGAGATTTTTTTCTGTTCTTAATTCCCTGAGTAACAAATCAGCTGCTGGCGAGGATGACATTAAAGTCCAGCCCATTAACGCAGCTGGTCACACAATCTGTGGCCCGTTGGTACACATTTGTAACAGTATATTTTCCAGTGGAATTTTTCCTAAAGAAATGAAGATATCTCGTGTCGCTGTAATCTTTAAGGGTGCGAAACACAATGACTTAAATAATTATAGACCGATTTCGGTATTGCCGGTATTTCCCAAAGTCGTTGAACGTATTATACTTAAGCTTCTAAACAGTTTTTGTTTGGACAAAGGCGTTATCGCGGATAAGCAGTATGGTTTTCAGAAGAATAAATCAACCGAAATTGCATTATTAGGAGTGCGAGATACACATCGAAGAAAAAAATTTTACTATTGGTATATTCCTAGACTTTCGCAATGCTTTGGTAAAAAAACAACATATTACTAGAGAAACTCGAAGTATATGGCGTTCGAGGCATAGCATTAAAACTTACACATAGCTACCTTGAATCTAGATTTCAGTATACTTCCTTGGAAGGGTACAGTTCTGAAAAGAGCATAATTAAATATGGCATATCACAAGGCTCCATTTTAGGGCCGATATTTTTTATTATTTACATAAGTGACCTAACAAACGTTATACTGACAGATGAAATCATACTGTACGCTGATGACACTGTCTTTTTTTCCGGAGTAGAGCTTCACGAAATTGAAGTTACCGCAACTCATTGGTTACAAGAACTTAGCGAGTGGCTATATCTAAATAAACTTGACTTACTTAAATGCAAAAAAACTAAAAAAAATTCAGTTTTTTGTTCCAAGAATAAACTCAGATTACTATGTAAAACTATTTTATTGTGGATAGCAAGTTGAACATGTCCCAAGCCATTCGTTTCTGGGTGTTACTTTTCATAAAAACCTAAGCTGGACACAGCACATAAGTACCTTATGTGCTCTGCAACCGTACTAAGGTTGGACGATCTGTTGACTTGTTACAATGGATCCGATACTTTGTGCCTATCAGGCTTCTCAGACAACTGTACTTTTCGTTTGTGCACTCGCATCTTAGCTACTGCCTTTGAGTATGAGGAAATGGTAATAAAACAAATATAGAAAAATTGGTAGTACTGCAACGGCCGAGCTATTCGGTTGCTGAACTACTCAAAACAATACCTAGGATCTCCTATATTAATGAAGGGCTACAACATTCCTAATAATTATACTCTTACAAAACAGAGATCTGCATACGGCTATTTAAAAGATCTCCAGCAACACTGAACAATTTTCAAACCGTTACCCGAGTAGAGATACAGGATACAGCCTAGGTAGAACTTCAGTAGTAATAAAGAAACCACGCACAAAATATGGCACGCAAACGATCCAATATGAACTGTGCTTATGTAATACGTACCCTAACATAGTTGACGAAGCTATAAATTGTAGAACAATTCACAAATTTAAACATGCAATACAAAACATACTATTTTCTGATCACGGCTTGCTTAAGGAATGTTAATGGAGTTTTAAATTGTTTGATGTCAATAGAGATGTTATAAATGTTATATTCTGAATGTATAAGTTTTGTTAGTAACCTAATGTTATTTTTCGCGGTGCTGTATTTATTTAGTTAGTTGCCATATTGCAGACAGTTGATACCTTGCAGTGTGTTTAAAATTTTGCTGTAAATAATTTTCATGTTTTCTGTCTTATCACTTGTATTTTGTTTTAATATTAAACTTCCACTTCTGCTGCTCCAGCTAGGCAAAGGCCTTAGTAAGAATTACACCCTCCTTTTGCCTTACCTCGCGGGCAAATCTTGGATTTGTTTTGCCCAAATAGATAAATAAAAGAAAATAGAAAACACACACATTCACACATATATATATATATATATATATATATACACACACACACACACACACAGCACTCGCTGGATCCTACGCCGCACGTGCGTATGCCGAATGTTTTTGCGCGATCAACGTTCGCGTCGTTGATTCAATTTCGTCCCTCTCCTCGCCGCCCTCTTCGTCGCCGCTTCGTAGGTTTACATTTCGGCATCGCACGCGCGCCCCGCATCTGTCGCGGGCATTCGTTACGAAATCGATTGGATTAAAGCGCCTCGCAATCCGGGGACACGCACACACCAAATGTCGCGTGACGGCTGCACTCCAGTTCTCGCGACCTAAGGATCGTTGTATTATGCCCGCATAGGGCACGTAGCAACATACGGACCGCAAGCAAATGCAGTTTCTGTGGGACGCAGCTGAGATGCACTGTTCGTGTCGAAACTTGTCTCCGTGTCGTTCAGTTCCTTGCTCGAATCGTAGGCTGCGGCGTCCGGTTCCATTGCACATACGATCGATTTTGTTGCAAGCGATGTCCATTACGGGCGTTTTTCGTCGCGGATATAATATTGGGTTCCGGCCAACCAACAGAGAAGAGCGCTTTACAGAAGGAGCAATAAACGAGGCATGTCGCAACGTTGGCCGCCATCGAACTTTTCTTTTTCCCGCCGTTGCTTCAGCGAAAGAAGACTGTACGTAGCAATCGCTGCGAGCAGGTTTCGTCTGTGCGCAGCTGTAACCGTCTATATTGTGCAGGTCTATGAGCGCATTATTAGCGCAATAATCGCTTATATTTCGTCATTGCAACGGTTGCTTTCGCTGCTGCGTCTGTGTCCTGACGCGTAGTACCCGGTTCCCCCTGTATGAAAAGCGGAGCGTGAGCACGCTTAATGCTACCAAGACGGATCATGGCGATTAATAGGAACCAGAGGTATAGAATGCCACCAGTGCACCCCGTTCGCCCCGTGTCCGATGAGCATACTTGTATACGTCAAGCGATTGGTGATGTATCGCAATGCTTTCTAAATTCCACCGCTGGATTGGTTTGTGTCCTTAAGGAAAACCGTGACGTGATACAATACCGCTCTCCTGGGAAATCCAGTGTCTGCGCGGCATGATTGAGTCCTCCAGGGTAGCGCACGGCGCCTCTCGATTCCTTGTATTCTACTTGGAAAAACGTACCTTTTTTTTTTACTCGTCCCTCCACTCGATGAAGTAAAGCCCCTTAAACTTCGTAAAGTAGTGCCACGCCTTGAAGAATGGCACCTCCTCCTCGCGCGCTCTGGCCGAGGCCACCGCCGCGTCGCTATTGGCCTAATAGCGTCACATGGGCCCTCGCGCCTTGCTTCAGCGCCATTTTTGCTCGAGAAGCGTCTACGGAGTGGCGAGGAGTGCATGTTGACGCCGTTGCTAGGGTGTCTAGATAGGGGAGGTGTGATGACCGCGGCGCCCTTCCCATAGAGAGGGGTGATCCCCTTGCGCGTGACTGCCGCTAGGGCAATACAGAGCGCTGCGGCCCGGGGCGCCGTGTGCATTTCCGCGGAGACTGCGCAGAGAAGGCAGCGAGTCCGGCTAGACAGCGCCTGGGCGCCGGATGTTCACGGTGTGTTTTGCTGCAGATTGTTGCGTCTGCTGCTTATTTATAACTGCTGTGGGCTGACGAAGATGCCTTCAACTTCAAAGAAAAAAACTCAGAGGTGGTGCTTCGTGCCAGGGTGCGATTCCGGTTATAAATCTTGTTCGGAAAAAGTGTCCCTTTTCCGTGCGCCGACTTGCCAAGAACTGTTTTTGAAGTGGGCACATGCCATTCCAAGGGCCGACAAACTGCTACGTGTTTCAATACATTCCACAAAGGCCCTCCTGAAGTACTTAACCAAAAAGGTCGGCTTCAGATACCTGATGACGTCGCACCTGAGCGAAGACTGCCTTGAGCGCTCGTTTGGGATAGTACGGCAGGCAAGTGGTGCAAATGATCACCCCACCCCGGCTCAGTTCATCCTTATCATCAGGTACTTGTATATCTTTGGCTGTAAAAATAATTTTGCTGACAGCTTCCTGTAATTTCAACATTTGCAGGTGCTTGAGCTTTTACAGTCTTGCAAAGAGCCCTAGAGGTGGAAGCGTGTCGCCAGGACTTCTGGACTCCCTTCTTTCTGCGGAAGAGGCACTCCTGGAACATCAGAAACAAGATGATGTATTACCCATGGAGGCTGTTGAAGTGGCCGTGGACCATGTGGACTATGTTGAAAAACGAAGCGATGCTCGCTTGGTATACTACATTGCAGGCTACGTGGCCAGGAAGCGTGTGCTCTCAACTAGCTGTGCAGCATGCAGGGATGCCTGCCTTGTGCCGAGGGACTGTGTCCCAAAAGAACTCCCAGCTGATGCCTCCAAAGAGTGGGACTTGGGTGGGCTTCTCTACCCGTCGGAGTCATCGTCTGATTCAAGCTCTTGAGAGCAGGCTAACACATGAATTTAGCAGAACGCGTCTGCATTCTAAAGCTGCCCGCATAGTCAAGAAAGCGAGTACAAATGTGCCACAAATTGGTTGTGTGGAGCATTGCCTGGCACTTACAGAATCGGTGGTCAGGTTTTTCTGCCTTACCAGAATCCACTTTCATTTGAAGAGCCTCAACCAGGAAATGGATGAGAAAAAAGGCAAAAGAACGAAGCCTTGCCTGATGTGAAACAAGCAGCAGAATTGGAAGTACATTCTGCTGTATGCAATAAAGTTTGCTCGTCCAGAAACATGTTGCTTTTGTTTATCTGGTTTTTGAATTGCAGTGAGAATGAAATGACCCCAGGACGTTGCACTACAAAGTATGTCATGGTTTAATGCTGATTTGGCAGGTGTAAACGAACTTAAACGCTTTCGTACGTAATAACGCCCACAACTAAAAAAAAAACGGGTGGCGAAAATGAACATTCCGGGGGATCCTAGCAGTTATCGCGTTGACCTCGGAGAAGAAAGAATACGATTGCATATAAATCGTGCAAACAGCATTCTACGATAGATAAGCTCCCCGCTGATTTAGTGGCTTTAATATGGAATTTCTAAAATGCGTGCTCGCTTTCTGCCAGCAGAAAACTCGGTTGTGTTACCCCGTATTCGAAAACCGCATGATAACCGTAGCGCAATACCATCTTTGCGATGTCTAAGGGACTGCAGTATTAGCTAAAATTTCTAAAACTCAGTCAAATGCGTTTCCACTACAGCATTCCCTCTAAACACGCAGCGGACGGCCGCGCGTGCTGACGGCGCCCTTGACAACAGCGCCGCCCCGCGGCATTCACGCGAACGGGGGTCAGGTTTTCCTGACCGGTCATCACACCTCCCCTATCTAGACACCATACCGTTGCTACGCTCGAGCAGTGTAGGTGGCGCCACGGTTGAGGGAACGTGAAAGAGAGAAGCGAGAAGTGAAGGCGGAGCAGGAGAGTGTCGCTACTTTACGTAGTTTAAGGGGTTTTACGACGATGTGGATGGCAGCGCCATCGCTCGACAGAAGAGGTCGCTACTCTTAATTGACGGTCCGCGGCAGTCCCCGAGCCTGGACTCCGACCTCACCCCGCGCACGGGGGTGATCTAGGAGGTTATGCCCTGAGGAGCGTAGCGTCTCGCTACGCTCTAGCGCGGCGCTGTGCTCAAGTCGGTAGAGTGGAGGAAAAAAAGCTTTCAAGTCGAGGATCTTTTGAAAATACGGGGGTGTTTTTCAAGCCTACCAAAGAGAGTGCGCGGTTCTTACACGAATTCATGTCGGTATAGTTCGATAATGTTTCACCCACGAATGATGACACGTCGGGGGAAGGCGACAGTCCTGTCATTGCCACGACGACGTTCGCGCTGATGGCGTGCGAATACGGTGTAGTAAGGGGGCTCCCGATAGGCCGAGTCCATTGGTCAGGCCGGGCCAACGTTTTTAGATTAGATCCTAATCTAAAGACGCTGGGCTAGGCTAGCCCGGAGCATGGGCACCGCAACGATTTTCATAGCTACAGGACCGTTGTGCTCTTCCTCCTCCTCCTCCTGGTATAGGGTGTTTTGTTTTAACGTTAACAGATTTTTTTTAATTTCCTGTGGCATTTAGCACAAAATATACTTATTGAGCTGGAGTAATCGAATAATTGAGCATTACTTACGCTTCAAATCATTACTCATAATTGAATTTAAAAGAAATTCGCTAAATAACTTCAACTAATTACTTTAGCGCAGTCATTACAATACACGAATTGAAGGCAGTGATTTCACAAGTCGCATCCGCTTGCAACGAATTTTCTAGGTCTTTCTACACATCGACGCTCCTTTCTACACATCGACGCCCTGCAGTTACTGGAACACCGATGCATTTTGTCGCAAACCATCCGAGCGCATTTCTCAAAACTGGTGTTAGTCTCAGAATTCCTCCCAAGTGGATATCGCTTTTTAGGTCACCGCCTACATTTTCTAAATTGCAACATGTAGCGTGAAAGTAATTAGTTGACGAGTTAATTAGTAATAATTTGTTGCTAAATCAAATATTCACGCTCATTTATTGTGCAAATAATGCTTGCCTCTCAGAGTAATCTCGCTTAAGAAGTATAATTGTGCTATATATGTCACGGGCGGCTTCTTAAAATTCTGTTAACTGTAAAGTATGGTAACTGGAGTGTTAAGTGTTTTTTGTTCCGCACAGAAGAAATATAGCCTGCATCACATTAAGGCCCTTGTCAGTAATAGTAGGAAGAAAACTGGGAAGGGCTCGCCTCAGACTCCCTTGTGTCTTGCCCTCTGTGCTGATTACGGGGCGACCGGTAAGTGCGCTATATCGTTTCTTTCACGCGTGAAATACATAGTAATGGGTATCTCGCGTCATTGCAGGAGCTGAGAGGCACTGCCTTTTAGGCCGATAGACCAAGACGTAAGGTTTCAAACACACGTCGTATTTTGGCGCTCGGGGGCTAATATTGATATCCCGGAGTTCTTGATATCCCGGAGTTCCACATAAATTATCCAATGCTCCTTTCGAGGACGATTCGCTTGGCGACAATTCAGCGTATAGCTTCGCTCTTGCCGAGCTTGACGCAGTAGAAGTACGGAGCACGAGCAATTCGGGCCCAAGTCAACGGCAGTTGGTGAAATTTCCTGTGTTCGACCGCATCAGTGGCGCGTTTGTTTCCTTTTGCCCACTTTCCATTCGCGGCGTGCGGTAGCCTCACTGTAGTCGGACAGGTGTGCAGTACTGCTAAGGGCCGTGTACCTTGGTGCCTGCTGTAGAGGGACACTGCAGGACCTCGCTGTAGACTAACATTGTCCGGGGCGGTATCGTGTATATAACGACTCGTCTCGTTTGAACCTGTCCAGTTATCACCCGTTGCAGCTGACACTGCCGATAGCTAAGGGGTGGCCTTATGCCAAGTGACGGC